>NC_044033.1:370268200-370572194 GCF_901765095.1 Microcaecilia unicolor | reverse complement strand
GTCAGAGGGAAGGCTCGAGGCTGGCAGGAGCATCGGGTATGGATTGCTGCTCGCTACCAGCAAAGAAGCAAAGGATTTAAAAGGTACTGGGGGGGGGGGGGGGGGGTTGGAGAAGTGGAGTTGGGAGACCTGATCACCTGCGGGGACTGAGGATCTCTACCAGCCACATCATAGCTATGCTGCTGCTGGGTGGGCCTGAGCCCAAACTGGGTAAGACTGTGCCCACCTGGACCCACCTATGGCTGTGTCACTGATCACCTGCTACCCAGATAAATGTAGCTGAAAGATATATTCAGTAGCACTGAAGGAAATGTGTGGAGGAGTAGCCTAATGGTTAGTGCAATTCCTACTGCAGCTCCTTGTGACTCTGGGCAAGTGACTTAACCCTCTGTTGCCCCTGGTACAAAATAAGTACCTGAATATATGTAAACTACTTTGAACATAGTTGCAAAAACCTCAGAAAGGCAGTATATCAAATCCCATTTCCCTTTCCCTTTTTTCACTCAAAGAATAATTAGCATATCCGGGTTTAAAAAAGGATTGGACAAATTCCTGGAGGAAAAGTCCATAGTCTGTTATTGAGATGGACATGAGGAGGCCACTGCTTGCCCTGGGATTGGTAACATGGGATGTTGCTACTAATTGGGTTTCTGCCAGGTACTTGTGACCTGGATTGGCCACTGCTGGAAACAACATACTGAGCTAGATGGACCATTGATCTGACCCAGTATAGCTATTCTTATGCCCACTATCCAGACAGTTCCACTTAATATCTTTATAGCCCACCTCAGCACTATCTGTACAGTGCTGGGGTTGTCCCAGGCATTGTTATAACAGGGACACAAGTTATCCAGATAGCAGCAATTTTCATCTCCACTATGTGGATAGATATTTGGATAACTTAGCTCAGCAAAAAGACTATCCAGCAGCTCACTGCTCTATCTGGCTACTCAGCAGCAGCCACTATCTTGATACTTCCACCGAACATCTGGATTTTTTTGGCCATGGTAACCATCATTTAAAAAACAAATGCTGACTAGGTACTATAGGCTCAGTATCAGGGGGGATAAATCATTTTCACACCTTTTTGTTTTGAAGATTTGTATATACTTCCACACTGAGGCAGGCTAAAGCCTTTATTTCAGTTATGCCAGTTTTCAAAAAGGATTTATGAGATCTGTAATTCCAGGTGACAGGCAAGACACACTGTCACTTCAGATGTTTAAAGCAAGCAGTTGCTGCCTGGGGAGGCGGGAGGGGATGCCAGTGCCACAGGCAACAGCTGGAGCAGGTTTAGTAAACTGAGGTTGGAACTGGTGTGTGCTGGCTGCCTAACCTTCCTACTGCTGGTCATTTTTGTACTGGAGCTGGGCCTCTGTTGGTGGGGTGGAGATTTTCCCAGAGGCACCACAAAAAAAAAAAAGCTTTATTGTCTGGACATCTGTGGCTTCAGTTGGGAAAACTCCTGTGCAACACACACTCACAGCTCAGAGCTCATCAGATAAGAGTCCTGGTGGATTGGGGGAACCTGGTCCCAAGGCCTAAGATGGTACATCATACGAGAAAGCAGGTAAACAACACAGGGACTCCCAAGGTACTTTATATAAAAATACCTACAAAAGGTAAGTCCCACTAAAATAAGTATGTACAGTAAAACTGATAGGAAAAATGAAAAAGGCAATGCTGGCTCAAGAGGATATAGTGTTCTGAGCCAGTCATTGCTCTGGTGCCCTCCCCGTCTACATTGGCATCTCCCCCCACCCCCAAAATTGGTTCTACCATTTACAGTGGTGACAGCAAGTCACTTTGTTGTCATCACTGTGCTCCTCTTCAAGCTCAGCAACTGGCACTGCCCCAGGTTTAAATGCAAGATCATGAAGTACCTGTTCTTGCATTTAAACCTGCAGAGGTGCTGGTGGCCATGCAGAAAAGAGAGCGCAACAGTGAGAGCAAAACACATTATCACTGCTGTGAAGGCTCTGCCAGGTACTTGTCACCTAGATTGACCACTGTTGGAAGCAGGATACAGGACTATATGGACCCTGGTCCAGATCTGCCAAGTCTCTGCTTTTAGCAGAAGACGCCTACTTTTGTGGGTCATCTCTTGCAGTCCCGCAGAGGAGCTGGGATCTCCTGCTGAGTGGCCGCTTCCAGTGGCAACAGGAGAAGCCTTCCTAAAATGTCATCTCCTCTTCATTCAACTCAAATAGCGCTTGCTACAGTCTCCAATGACCTGTTCCTTGCCAGATCCAAAGGTCTCTATTCTATCCTCATCCTTCTCAATCTGCTGCTTTTGACACTGTTGATCATCGCCTACTCTTTGATATGCTGTCCTCACTTGGATTTCAGGGTTCTATTCTTTCCTGGTTTTCTTCTTATCTCTCCCATCGTACTTTTAGTGCATACTCTGGTAGATCCTCCTTCACTTCTATCAGCTGGTGTACCTCAGGGATCTGTCCTGGGACCTCTTCTTTTCTCCATCTATACTTTTTCTCTTGGTACTCTGATCTCATCCCATGGTTTTCAGTATCACCTTTATGCTGATGACTCCCAGATCTACCTCTCCACACCAGAAATTTCTGCAGGAATCCAGGCCAAAGCATCAGCCCGACTATCTGACATTGCTGCCTGGATGTCGCACCGCCATCTGAAACCAAACATGACTAAGACTGAGCTTCTTATCTTCCCCTAAACCAACCTCTCCTCTTCCCCCATTCTCTATCTCTGTGGGTAATACTCTCATCCTCCCTGTCTCATCAGCTTGTAACCTTGGGGTCATCTTCAACTCCGCTCTCTCCTTTTCTGCACATATTCAACAGACTGCTAAAACCAGTGTTTTTTTGTGCCAGTACACGCCGGTATGGCGTACCGGCACCTTTTTCTCCCAGGGCCGGCTCACCTGCCCGCCCTCATATTCTCAACAGCCCTGCTATCTGTTCCTGCCGCCCCATGTTTAAATCTTTTATTTCTTTTTACCTGAAGTCACAGCAGCAGCGGTGGTGGCAGCATTAGTGAATGCAGCAGGCTCGCCTCCAGCCTTCCCTTCCTTCTCAGTGTCCTGCCTTCCTCTGATGTAGTTTCAGGTTTACGTGAGGGCGGGACACTGAGAGGGAAGGGAAGGCTGGAGGTGAGCCTGCTGCTTTCACTAACGCTGCCACCATCGCTGCTGCTGTGACTTCAGATAAAAAAAATAAAAGATTTAAATGCGGGGTGGCAGGAACAGAAAGTAGGGCTGTCAGGAAGATGAGGGCGGACAGGTGGGGCTGGGGTTAGAACTGGAACTCGACGGGGGCTGAAAAGGGGGGCAGGTGGAGGCTGGGGCGAGTCACTGGACATGGATGTGAGGGGAGGATAGGGGGCAAAGGAGAATCACTGGACATGGAGGGGAGGGCAGAGGATAATCGCTGGACATGGATGGGAGGGGAGGGCAGGGAAGAATCACTGGACATGGTTGGGAGGGGAGGATAGGGACAAATCGCTAGACATGGATGGGAGGGGAGGGAAGGGGAGAGAGGAGAAATTGCTGGACATGGGAGGGGAGGACTGGGGAGAGAGGAGAAATCACTGGACATGGATGGTTAGGGGAGGGCAGAGGAGAATCGGAGGGAAGGGCAGGGGAGAAAGGAGAATCGCTGGGCATGGTTGGGAGGGGAGGGCAGAGGAGAATCGTTGGACATGGATGGGAGGAGAGGGCAGGGGAGCGAGGAGAATCACTGGACATGGGAGGGGAGGATAGGGGCAAAGGAGAATAGCTGGATATGGATGGGAGGGGAGGGCAGAGGAGAATCGCTGGACATGGATGGGAGGAGAAGGCAGGGGAGAGAGCAGAGTTGGTGGACATGGATGGATGGAGGGGAGGGCAGGAGAAATGCTGGACATGGATGGAGGGAAGACAGGAAGTAGATGCAGATGGATGAGGGGAGGGGAGAGAGGAGAAATGCTTGACATGGATGGAGGGGAGGGCAGGGGAGAGAAGGGAAATGCTGGACATGGATGGAATGGAGGGCAGGGGAGAGAGGAGAAATGCTGGACTTGGATGGAGGGGAGGGAAGACAGAGGAGGAGATGCACATGGATTTAGTGGAGAGAGGAGAAATTCTGGACATGGATGGAGGGGAGGGTAGAGAGTTGAAGTGCTGGACATGGATGGAAGGGAGGGAAGAGAGAGGAAGTGAGATGAAGTGAGATGAACATGGATGGAAGGGAGGAGAGAGAGGAGAAATGCTGAACATGGATGGAGGGGGAGAGGAAAAATGCTGGACATGGATGGAGGAGAGAGACTAGATAGGAAGGAGATGTATATGAATGGAGGGGAGGGAAGAAAGAGGAAGCAGATGTATACTGACGGAGATGAGTGAAAGGGAAAAGAGGAGAAAAACTGCACATGGATGGGTAAAATAGGCAAAAGCTGGATCCACTCTATACCTCCTCCAGTCAGGTCCGCGGAGGACCCAGCTTTTACCTGTGGATGTAGGGCAAGACATGAAAAAGAAAGGAGGAAAGTAAAGGAATAAATGGAAAGGAAGCCCTGGAAACGGAGTTAGGGGAATAGATAGAGAGCAGCAGAATTAGAGACTGGGACCAACATGATCAGAAAAACAGTCACCAGACAACAAAGGTAGAAAAAAATCATTTTATTTTTATTTTAGTGTTTGGAAGATGTCCAATTATCTGCTGTCTTATTTTGCACTGGGTATACTGGAGCTGTAAAAGCTTACAGAAATTATTTATAATGAAAAAAACTCACAAGTTATTTTTTTCTCCCGTACTGGTACAGTATTTTCAATGATACTGCTTATATGCCATGGCTGGTATAAGAGGTGTGGCTACTGTGGATGTGGCTACCAGGGGGTGGAGCTATAGATGGTGACCCCGCCCATAATAAGTACCGGTACCTTTTTTCCTACAAAAAAAGCACTGGCTAAAACCTGGCGTTCCTTTCTCTATAATATCACCAAAATTCATCCTTTCCTTTCTGAGCACACCACCAGAACCCTTATCTACACTCTTATCACCTCTCGCTTAGACTATTGCAACTTACTTCTCACAGGTCTCCCACTAAGCTATCTCTCTTCCCTTCAATCTGTTCAAAATTCTGCTGCACGACTTATATTCCGCCAGTGTCGCTATGCTCATATTAGCCCTCTACTCAAGTCACTACATTGGCTCCCTATCTGTTTCTGCATACAGTTCAAACTCTTCTTATTGACTTACAAGTGCATTCACTCTGCAGCTCCTCAGTACCACTCCACTCTTATCTGTTCATACACTCCTCCCTGGGAACTTGGTAAATCTCTCTTATCTGCACCCTTCTCCTCCACTGCTAACTCCAGACTCCGTTCCTTTTATCTTGCTGCACCATATGCCTGGAATAGACGTCCTGAGTTGGTATGTCAAGCTCCATCTCTGACTGTCTTCAAATCTAGGCTAAAAGCACATTTTTTGTCCTGTTTATCATTTATTTATTTACTATACTGTCACTTATTGCATAGCAAGCCAGAAAGGTTTACAAATCAGTCCTAATTAGATTGTAAGCTCTGTCGAGCAGGGACCGTCTTTTCATGTCCAGTGTACAGGGCTGCGTATGTCTAGTCAGTGGCATACCAAGGGGGGGGGGGCGGTGGGGGCGGTCCGCCCTGGGTGCACGCTGCTGGGGAGGGGGTGCTGCGCGCCTGTCAGCTCCGCTCATTCTGTGCTCCCTCTCTCCCGGAACAGGTTACTTCCTGTTCCGGGGCAGAGGGAGCATGGAACGAGCGAAGCCAACAGGCACGCGGCACCACCCCCCCCCAGCAGGTAAAAATGCACCCGGGGGGTATCCTTTCACCATGGGGGGTGTCCTTTCACCAGGGGGGGAGGGGGGTCGTGCTGCACCCCGGGGGAGGGCGCATCAGAGATCCGCCCCGGGTGTCAGCCACCCTAGGAATGCCACTGCGTCTAGTAGTGCTATAGAAATGATAAGTAGTAGTAGTAGGTTGGGTGGAGTTTTGGGCTGGGTGAAGTTATGAGCAGGGTGGGCCCTAAATATCCCGCATAGGAGGTTTGCACCCTTGACAGCTCTGCTGATCTGACCCAGTAGGGCAACTCTTATTAGATTGTAAGCTCTGATGAGCAGGGACTGTCTTTTCATGTCCAGTGTACAGCGCTGCATACGTTTAGTAGCGCTACAGAAATGATAAGTAGCAGTGGCGTTCCTGGCCTGGATTGCACCCGGGGCGGAGCGCCGATGCGCCCCCCCCCCCCCAGGTGCAGCGCGCCCCCCGCTAGATGACACCTCCCCCCTTCGGTGAAATGACACCCCCCCGGGTGCACGCCGCTGGGGGGGGGGGGGGTGCCGCGGGCGCGCCTGCTCCTCCGAGTTCGCTAAACTTCGTTCGTTCTTTCTGCAGCTCCCTCTGCCCTGGAACAGGAAGTAACCTGTTCCGGGGCAGAGGGAGCTGCAGCGAACGAACAAAGTTTAGTGAACTCGGAGGAGCAGGCGCACGCCGCGGCACCCCCCAGTGGCGTGCACCCGGTGCGGACCGCCCCCACCGCCCCCCCCTTGGTACGCCACTGATAAGAAGTAGAAGTTATAGGTTGGGTGGAGTTTTGGAAAGGACTGGGTGGAGTTGTGAGCAGGGTGGGTCCCACATAGGAGGTTGGCCCCCTTGACAGCTCTGCTGGTCTGACCCAGTAGGGCAACTCTTATGATCTTATATTCTTATTTTCTCCTATTTACTGTGCAACTCCATGGAGAGTTCATGTTTTCCTATTATTTATAATCTCGCCCCACCTCCTGAAGCTGGGCTCCCCTATCTCCACCTACCTGGCCAGTTTTCCCATCTCCCAGCACCATAGTGACCCCCCCCCCTCAGGAGATTCTCCCACCTCCTGCTTGGCAGCAAAGGCATTCTCCTGGGGGGGGGGGGGTCACAGTAGCATACAGAAAATGCTGTAGGAACAAAAGTCTGTACACTAGTGATGCCAAAGATTCTTGGCAGTGGCCCAAATCATAAGGGATCCTGTCTTATTCCTAGTGAAGAATGATATTTAATTGGAAAACGTAATGAATATTTTCTTTCCTGTCTGGAAACAGCATGCTCTGACATCAGCAATTCTTGTAGTTCATTCTAGGAAGAGGCTGCTCTTTCCAATCAGAAAATTTAGCCCAGTTTGTCTTCAGATTCCTTGGACTCTTTCCAACTGCTGTGTATGGTATAGAGAGTGAGCGACAGTGTTTACTCTTACTCATCACAACATAGTAAAAACGTTCTACTTTCAAGCTTGTCAATCTTAAGAAGAACATAAGGTCAGAGTTCAGCATTGTTTGTGTTCATTACTTTAGCGAAAAAAGGAAGCAGGGTGCTCTGTTGCTGATGTTCCTCAATCATTGCCAGGAATAAGACTTCATTGGGTCATGGGATTCAGAGGCGGTCTGCAGTGCTTGTGACTCTTCTGAGTCATTTAGGTCATGTTATAACTTAGTATTAAAAAAGGAGGATGGAAGACCAAATGATAGCGGGCGTGGTTAAAAAGTGAGGTGAAGGAAGTTATTAGAGCTAAAAGAAAATCCTTCAGAAAATGTCAGAAGGAACCATCTGAAAATAATAAAAAACAGCGTAAGGAATGTCAAGTCAAATGCAAAGCGCTGATAAGGAAGGCTAAGAGGGACTTTGAAAAAAAGATTGCGTTGGAGGCAAAAACATATAGTAAATTTTTTTTTAGGTATATTAAAAGCAGGAAGCGGGCAAAAGAATCGGTTGGACCGCTAGATGACCGAGGAGTAAAAGGGGCGATCAGGGAAGACAAAGCCGTAGTAGAGAGATTAAATTAATTCTTTGCTTCGGTCTTCACCAAGGAAGATTTGGGTGGGATACCAGTGCTGGAAATGGTATTCAAAGCTGACGAGTCGGAGAAACTTAATGAATTCTCTGTAAACCTGGAGGATGTAATGGGGCAGTTCTACAAACTGAAGAGTAGCAAATCTCCTGGATCGGATGGTATTCATCCCAGAGTACTGATAGAACTGAAAAATGAGCTTGCGGAGCTATTGTTAGTAATATGTAATTTATCCTTAAAATCGAGTGTGGTACCGGAAGATTGGAGGGTGGCCAATGTAACGCCGATTTTTAAAAAAGGTTCCCGAGGATATCTTGGAAATTATAGACCGGTGAGTCTGACGTCGGTGCCGGGCAAAATGGTAGAGACTATTATTAAGAATAAAATTACAGAGCATATTCAAAAGCATGGATTAATGAGACAAAGTAAACATGGATTTAGTGAAGGGAAATCTTGCCTCACCAATCTACTACATTTCTTTGAAGGGGTGAACAAACATGTGGATAAAGGTGAGCCAGTTGATATTGTGTATCTGGATTTTCAAAAGGCGTTTGACAAGGTACCTCATGAAAGGCTACAGAGGAAATTGGAGAGTCATGGGATAGGAAGTAGTGTTCTATTGTGGATTAAAAACTGGTTAAAAGATAGAAAACAGAGAGTAGGGTTAAATGGTCAGTATTCTCAATGGAGATGGGTAGTTAATGGGATTCCCCAGGGGTCTGTGCTGGGACAGCTGCTTTTTAACATATTTATAAATGACCTAGAGATGGGAGTAACTAGTGAGGTAATTAAATTTGCTGATGACACAAAGTTATTCAAAGTCATTAAATCGCAGGAGGATTGTGAAAAATTACAAGAGGACCTTACGAGACTGGGAGACTGGGCGTCTAAATGGCAGATGACGTTTAATGTGAGCAAGTGCAAAGTGATGCATGTGACAAAGAGGAACCCGAATTATAGCTACATCTTGCAAGGTTCCACGTTAGGCGTCACCGACCAAGAAACGGATCTAGGTGTCATCGTTGATGATACGTTGAAACCTTCTGCTCAGTGTGCTGCTGTGGCTAAGAAAGCAAATAGAATGTTAGGTATTATTAGGAAAGGAATGGAAAACAAAAATGAGGATGTTATAATGCTTTTGTATCGCTCCATGGTGTGACCGCACCTTGAATATTGTGTTCAATTCTGGTCGCCGCATCTCAAAAAAGATATAGTGGAATTAGAAAAGGTGCAGAGAAGGGCAACGAAAATGATAAAGGGGATGGGACGACTTCCCTATGAAGAAAGGCTAAAGCGACTGGGCTGTTCAGCTCGGAGAAAAGGCAGCTGAGGGGAGATATGATAGAGGTCTATAAAATAATGAGTGGAGTTGAACGGGTAGATGTGAAGCGTCTGTTTACACTTTTCAAAAATACTAGGACTTGGGGGCATGCGATGAAGCTACAATGTAGTAAATTTAAAACGAATCGGAGAAAATGTTTCTTCACTCAACGTGTAATTAAACTCTGGAATTCGTTGCCAGAGAATGTGGTAAAAGGCAGTTAGCTTAGCGGAGTTTTAAAAAGGTTTGGACGGCTTCCTAAAGGAAAAGTCCATAGACCATTATTAAATGGACTAGGGGAAAATCCACTATTTCTGGGATATGCAGTATAAAATGTTTTGTACTTTTTTGGGATCTTGCCAGGTATTTGTGACCTGGATTAGCCACTTTTGGAAACAGGATGCTGGGCTTGATGGACCTTTGGTCTTTCCCAGTATGGCAATTCTTATGTACTTATGTAAAATAATAGTGTTCCAACCCTGAAAAAAACCCAAACCAAACCAAAACATTACACTATCACTAGCTCATCCTGACACTGGCTTCAGCAAGTAAGGGGAAAGTAGTGGTTCTGCAATAGATTTCAATAGAAGTTTGTTGAGGAATCTGTGAGTGGAGGAGGGGGTATCTGCAGCTGTCTTCCTTTCGGACTGTACCATGTGGCACATAATGCAATGTGTGACCTACATGGCATAGAGACCGTGTTTAAGATTCATTTGTTTATGGAATGCTCCATAGGAACATGATATCCTCAATTCCTCATCACTGAACTAAACAAAGGACATAGAAAGGAGAGCTCTAGACAGCCACAAAATCACCTGATGTTTTCATGAAGGAACAGTGATCATGCATTGTGATTCACAACCCTACCCTAAATCTTGAGGTTTCCTGTGGGTGAAGTAATTGGACCATGATCCAGTTTAGTGAATTAAAAAAAAAAAATCCTTCCCCCATGCTAGGCTATCTCTCCCCCTCCTCCCCATTTTCAGCATATTGACTTATTGCAGTCAGGGATCTCAGCTCCCTAAACTCCAACCATGGGAATATTCCCCAGTTCTGAAAGGGGGGTGATGGTTTATCTCCATTTATATTTGAAATCATAGACATTTCCATTTTCTTAGTACTGGTGAAAGGAAATTAACACTAGGAGGAGGAATTTTCTAACTGTAGAGGAAGTTATGCTCATGCACTAGAAACCATTATTTGGGGTATGGAATGGAAAAAGTTCTGTAATGGAAGTTTTCAAAGAACAGGTTAGAAAAACATTTGTTTGAGAAACTGTGGATCCTGCTTTGAGGCAGGAGGTTGTGCCAGATGACCTCTTGATAACCCTTTCAGGCCTAATATATTGATTTTGTTTGTCAAGATCAGTATTTCTCCTCCCTCTTGAAGGCACAGATAGCCAGTCAGGTTTCAAGGATTGCTACAATGAATATGCATTAGATCTGTATACATTGAGTTTACAGTGTATGCAGACTGCTCTCATGAATAAACATGAGAGCAGTCTGCATACTCTGTGGGAACTCAATGTATACGAGAGAAGGAAAAATTCTAGACTTGGTCCTTAGTGGAGCGCATGATCTGGTGAGGGAAGTTATGGTACTGGGGCCGCTTGATAACAGTGATCATAATATGATCAGTTTTGATATCGACCTTGAAGTAACTGTACACAGAAAGTCAAATACGTTAGTGTTTAACTTTAAAAAAGGAGACTATGATAAAATGAGAAGAATGGTAAAAAAAAAAAACTTAGGGGAGGGGGGCAACTGAGAGAGTAAAAACTGTACAGCAGGCGTGGACGCTGTTCAAAAATACCATCCTGGAGGCCCAGGCCATACATATTCCGCAAATTAGAAAAGAAAGATGGAAGTCCAAAAGACAGCCGGCCTGGTTGAAAATTGAGGTGAAGGAAGCTATTATGGCTAAAAGAAACGCCTTCAGAAAATGGAAGAAGGAACCGTCTGAAAATAACAAGAAGCAGGATAAGGAGTGTCAAAGCAAATGCAAGGTGCAGATAAAGAAGGCCAAGAGGGATTATGAAAAAAAGATAGCATTAGAGGCAAAAAAACATAGTAAAATTTTTTTTCGGTATATTAAAAGCAGGAAGCCGGCAAAAGAATCGGTTGGGCCGTTGGATGACCGAGGGGTAAAAGGAGCGATCAAGGAAGACAAAGACGTAGCGGAGAGACTGAATGAATTCTTTGCTTCGGTCTTCACCGAGGAAGATTTGGGTGGGATACCGGTGTCGGAAATGGTATTTCAAGCGGACGAGTCGGAGAAACTTACTGACTTCACGGTAAACCTGGAGTACGTAATGGGGCAGTTCAGCAAACTGAAGAGTAGCAAATCTCCTCGACTGGATGGTATTCATCCTAGAGTATTGATAGAACTGAAAAATGAGCTTGCAGAGCTACTGCTAGTGATATGCAACTTATCCTTAAAATCAAGCGTGGTACTGGAAGGTTGGAGGGTGGCCAATGTAACACCGATTTTCAAAAAAGGCTCCAGGGGAGATCCGGGAAATTATAGACCGGTGAGTCTGACGTCAGTGCCGGGGAAAATGGTAGAGGCTATTATTAAAAACAAAATTACAGAGCACATCCGAGGACATGGATTACTAAGACCAAGTCAGCACGGCTTTTGTGTGGGGAAATCTTGCCTGACCAATTTACTTCAATTCTTTGAAGGAGTAAACAAACATGTGGACAAAGGGGAACCGGTTGATATTGTGTATCTGAATGTTCAAAAGGCGTTTGACAAGGTACCTCATGAAAGGCTACAGAGGAAATTGGAGGGTCATGGGATAGGAGGAAATGTCCTATTGTGGATTAAAAACTGGTTGAAGGATAGGAAACAGAGAGTGGGTTTAAATGGGCAGTATTCACAATGGAGAAGGGTAATTAGTGGGGTTCCTCAGGGGTCTGTGCTAGGACCTCTGCTTTTTAATATATTTATAAATGATTTAGAGATGGGAGTAACTAGCGAGGTAATTAAATTTGCTGATGACACAAAGTTATTCAAAGTCATTAAATCGCAGGAGGATTGTGAAAAATTACAAGAGGACCTTACGAGACTGGGAGACTGGGCGGCTAAATGGCAGATGATGTTTAATGTGAGCAAGTACAAAGTGATGCATGTGGGAAAAAAGAACCCGAATTATAGCTACGTCATGCAAGGTTCCACGTTAGGAGTTACGGACCAAGAAAGGGATCTGGGTGTTATCGTCGATAATACACTGAAACCTTCTGCGCAGTGTGCTGCTGCGTCTAGGAAAGCGAATAGAATGTTGGGTATCATTAGGAAAGGTATGGAAAACAGGTGTGAGGATGTTATAATGCCGTTGTATTGCTCCATGGTGCGACCGCACCTTGAGTATTGTGTTCAATTCTGGTCGCCGCATCTCAAGAAAGATATAGTAGAATTGGAAAAGGTGCAGCGAAGGGCGACTAAAATGATAGCGGGGATGGGACCTCCCTATGAAGAAAGATTAAGGAGGCTAGGGCTTTTCAGCTTGGAGAAGAGACGGCTGAAGGGAGACATGATAGAGGTATATAAAATAATGAGTGGAATGGAACAGGTGGATGTGAAGCATCTGTTCACGCTTTCCAAAAATACTAGGACTAGGGGGCATGCGATGAAACTACAGTGTAGTAAATTTAAAACAAATCCGAGAAAGTTTTTCTTCACCCAATGTATAATTAAACTCTGGAATTTCTTTGCCGGAGAAAATGGTGAAGGCAGTTAGTTTAGCAGAATTTAAAAAGGGGTTGGACAGTTTCCTAAAGGACAAGTCCATAAACCGCTACTAAATGGACTTGGAAAAAATCCACAATTCCAGGAATAACATGTATAGAATGTTTGTACGTTTGGGAAGCTTGCAGGGTGCCCTTGGCCTGGATTGGCCGCTGTCGTGGACAGGATGCTAGGCTTGATGGACCCTTGGTCTTTTCCCAGTATGGCATTACTTATGTACTTATGTACTCTGCAGACCAGGGATTATAGATTCATCATTGATGCATTGCATCATCTTTGCATTGGCCTAACACCTCCTACTTTGCCAAACTGCCTGCAGCGCTTCCACACGGAGGTGAGAGGCGCTGTCAGGTCAGTGCAGGGGGCCCGATATGGAGAGGGGCGGGAGCGGCAGCGGGGATGGGGGGAGGGTGGAGGTCGGTTCGCACGATGTTCGTTTCCAGGTGGCAGCGTCATCGTCCGACAGTCCGACTCCGTTTCCCTCTCTGTTCCGCCCTCTGATGTCATGACGTCTTGACGCGAGGGTGGGACAGAGAGGGAAGTCTGTACTGCGCATTTGCAGGTGAGTCAGTCACTTGCCGTTTATATGTTTGATAACACCATCCCCCCAGACAGCTTCTGATACCCAGTAAAATGACTGTTATCACTGATAGCATTACTCAATACATTCTTATGTGAGAATGAAGTCTGGGTTCTGTACAGGCTTAGACAGAATGTCAATCTAAAACCTGCATCTCCAATTCTGTATCACACTCTATATCCCCCAACAATGAAACTATTCTACTACTTATCATTTCTATAGCGCTACAAGGCATACACAGCACTGTACACAATACACAAAGACAGTCCCTGCTCAAAGAGCTTACAATCTAGATAAGACAGTACACTTTAGACAGAACAATTAAGGGTAAGGGAATAAAGCAGTGAGGATAAAGGACAGGGCAAGTGAGTTAGGAGTCAAAAAGCAGTGGTAAAGAGGTGGGTTTTGAGTTTTGACTTGAAAACGGCCAAAGACGGGGCTAGACGTACAGGCTCGGGAAGTCTATTCTCCTGTGCAACATTCAGTGTCCTGTGCAATATTATGATGTCTTCTCCAAAACAGCACACTTTCCTTCCACATCCTGTTACTTGCAAAAACCCCACAAAACCCTGAAACAGACATTCAGAACTGACATAGAAAAGGTACTACATCATAACAGTCCTAACTCCTAGGACTCAAACTGCAACAATCTAATTATGATAAGACAGCATTCCACCAGGTCCTAGAGCACAAATGAACTTCCTATTGAAAAAATAGATCAAGCAGGACTGCTACATATCATTACACAAGAGCTATATGCTAACAGAATCCTCACACTGGTTGTGTGCACAGAACACAGACAGATCCTCGCCTAATACAGAATAAGGGACCACAAATTAGAAAGAGAAACATGCAAACAAAAACTGAAACCCCCGAGAAAGCCAGGCTTCGTGAGGAGTGCAATGTTTGAAAAAGGGAAACAGAAATGAATTTTCTCTGTGCTGGATTAAAAAAACAATTTTTGTGTGTGTGTGTGTGTGTGTGTGTGTGTGTGTTTTTTGTATGGAGTTTAGTTGTGTCTGATCTGTTATCCTTCCAATGAAATACTGATGTTTATTTCTACATTAGGGTATCTTTTCAATTATTACGTAGCTCCCTTGAAATTCCATTGAACCACTGGGTGCAACCATGCTTGGAACAATTTCATAAATTGCCTCATTTGATTGGTTTCTGCAGTGTAGGGTGTCATTTGTGATATCCTGGTCAGTATAGCAGGGAGGAGGCATGATACAGAGCATTGGTCTGGCATTCAAGAGAAGTCCTAGGCATGAATTCAAGAAACTTTTCTGCCACTGATTCCCTGTACAGCCTGGGGCATCTCACTTTATGTGTTTGCACTTTTCGATATAGTTGAACATACATTTGCCTTAATCTGGTATTTCAGGTCATTAAAAAAAACACAAAATACCCTGAATCAGTTCTTAGTCAGATAATTGATAATGCTGTTGCTAACATGGGTGCCCCGATGCTCAAAGTTGCAGGCAGACCAGCCCACAAAGCAACAGCAAAGCAAAAAATAGCACCGGTTAAATTTTATGTGTGGTTAAATCATGTTATTATATGGAAACATACGGCTAATGGGGGAAGGTGGGGGGGGGGGGGGGGGGGGAGGAACATGCCTGATACATGCGGTAAGCGCAGCACTTGTGCAGATACCCAGATAAAGATGAGCATCTGTTCTTCAGCGCCTAGATATGGGCCTCACAAATATTACTTGCACATGGAATTTTTGCAAGGCTCATATTTAGGCTAAGAAGAGCAGGCACAAGACTGAGAGTGATCTGGGCCCCCGGGCAGAAAGGGTCATTGGGCTGCCACTGTCCACACCTTTGTTTCTAGCAACCCTGTGCACACTACTACTACTACTACTACTTATCATTTCTATAGCGCTACTAGACGTACGCAGTGCTGTACACTTGAACATGAAGAGACAGTCCCTGCTCGACACAGCTTACAATCTAATTAGGACAGACAAACTACTACTACTACTACTTAACACACTACAGCCTCCCACCTCCCTGCACACTACAGCCTGCCCCCTGGGCCTACCTTGAAAAGCCCTAGTGGTCTAGTGGCCTCTTTAGGGGACAGGAGAGAATCCCACTCTTTCCTGCCCGTCACTGCGCTACCTGGCGCCGCTGCGTCTTCATAATGGCTGCGGAGACTTCTTGCGGTAGTCTTGCGGGTCTCATTTGAAGACATGGTGGTGCCGGACAGAGCCCCACAGTGGGCAGGAAACAGTGAGGTTCTTTCCTGCCCCTGGCTGAAGAGGCCAGTAGACCACCAGTAGCACTCAAAGTAGACCCAGGGGGCTGTAGTGTGCAGGGGTGGGAGAGAGAGGCACTGAGCCCCCCAGGCCCTCTGGGCTCTCACTCATTGCCCGGTTGCTTGTATGGTCAGTCCACCCCTGAACAGGCAGATGTGTGCTTTTACTTTCCATTTTGCTCAGACATGCACACTTTTGTTGCTTCCTATCTGTCTTTAAAACTTGCAGGAGTCTCCTTCCTCTTGTAAAAGAAGACAAAACTGGCAGTTCAATGTGAAAAATTGACAAGAAATCATCTCCTCAAATTCTTCTGTGCTGCCCCTGACCTGGTAAAAGTTTGTCGGTGTTATAGGCCATCATTTGCTTTCTATGTATTGCAGCACTTCTTTCTGTGCATTGTGAAGGAATACTTACTGGACTTAACATCCATTTTAATACATTTCTATACAATTTGTGGCCATCTGTATCGCACACCCACCAGCGCTCGAGCCCTCTGAGCATTCGGCGCACAATAGTGTGCGTGCAAACCTGGCTTGAAGTAGCTTTCAGCATCAGGGCCATGGTTATTTTCCTGGGTGTGTACAGGAGCTGGTAAGGCAGCAAAGACTGATAAGTACAGTTATTAAGACATAGAGTAACTTAGTATTACCGCTTGCTGCCTGTTGGATGTGGGGGTGCTCTAGAATACTTGCCATATTCTTCTATCTGTATTCACCAATATCATGCTTTAAGGCGTGTGCCATCAAATGCTATGTTTTATTGTACTTAATATTCCAAAAAAAACAGGGGAAACATTTTTCCACACCCAGAAAATGTGCTAACAACAAAGTAATTGTACACCATACATGTGTGCTAATGACACAAACAGAGGCAAATAAATATTAAGGCAAGGTATACTTTTATGAACTTTTTCACATTGTCCATTACGCAGATTGGGATGCAGTACAAATAAGTACTTGTATATAATATGTAAGCCGCATTGAACCTGCTATGAGTGGGAAAGCGCGGGATACAAATGTAACAAAAAACAAAAACAAAACCACAAGATTTTGCTATTGACATCTCTTCCTGTGCTTGTGCTCTTCGGCTTGTCCAGCTAGGAATTACTTGCTGAACATAGAGCTCCCTCAACTGGGTAAGTTTGGTACTGTAGAGGTAATAGGATTGTGTTCAGTCATCTTTTGTTCTGACCACTCACTCATTAGACACGTTTTGCTAAACTGAGAGCACCTGTTTTGTATGGCTACCAGATATTTTGTAAGCAAATCTTGGACACTTCCAGAAAGCAGAAAGCACTCCTTCGGAGTTCTTGGGGAGGGGAGTGGGGTTGGGGGTAAAGTGGATTAGTTGACAGTTCCATCCATTCGAAGGCAGCAATATCACTTCCAGGCAGACAAAGGTGGAAGAGTCCTTTGGCATAATTTGCCCACTTTTACAAAAGCTCCAGGGAAGTTTTCCTCAGGAAATGTTTTAACCACCATACATACAATTTTATAATACCTAAACAGATTTTTTAAATGTTCTCACCACAAAATATTAGGGGTCCTTTTAGTAAGGTGCACTGAAAAATGGCCTGTGGTAGTGTAGACGCATGTTTTGGGCGTGTGCAGAATCATTGTTCAGCACACCTGCAAAAAAAATGCCTTTTTAAAATTTTTTGCCAAAAATGGACGTGCGCCCATTTTGGGTCTGAGACCTTACCACCAGCCATTGACCTAGCGGTAAATTCTCACATGGTAATCAGGCAGTAATGACCTACGTGCATCAAATGCCATTTGGTGCATGCCCAAAACGCACATCTGAAATTATTTTTCTGATGCGTTTATCGGACGTGCGCCAAAAATGAAATTGCCGCAAGAGCCACGTTGTAGCTGGGCGGTAACTCCATTTTGACGTGCGTTGGGCATGCATAGACACTTACGTAGCATAGTAAAAGGGCCCCTTAGTGAGCCCTGCACAGAAAATCCATTGACACCAGAAAGAGCCAAATCAGCAAATTCAGTTTTTTTCAGAGCAGAAATTTTGTTTTTGGGACATAGAAACAGACCATAATACTTTGGCATTGGATCCCAAGATTTGATTCTTTAATTAATATTCTATTTTAAAAAATAACATACCAGTCAATATTCAGTTGGTGATGGTGAATGTTTTCCAATTGCTGACTAAATTAGACCCAGACATATTTACCAGCATTGAATATCTGGCCCTGACCGGATAGGAGGCAGCTAGGGATACTTATGCTGTCCCAGTTGATATTCAGTGGGCACTTGCATAAGGGAGAGGGAGGGGAATCAGAATGGAGTGGCCACAAATCTTCTGAGGGTGTGTGTGTGTGGCAAAATTCTTTGGGGGGGAGGGGGAGTGTCAGGTGAGAGGGGAGACCACAGAACTCTCCAGGCTGCTACTATGAAGTTGTCTGGGTGCCAGCTGATATTCAAATCCAAATTAATAAAATAAATAAAATATTCAGTGCCAGTGCTTGGATAGCTAACTGGGCAAAGACAGGACTGCCTGAAAAGAAGTTCTTATCCGCTCGGTTAGCTAGCCAGGCACTGGTACTGAACATTGCTGGTGTTCAGATTAAGTGCAGGCTACGCCCAGATTTTGCCCCGGAGCACCCCAGCAATTCCTGGATAGTTCAGGGGCAATCAGTGCTGATATTCAGTGGTACTACCCGGTTATGTGCCACTGTGTATCAACAGCTGGGCAAGGGTGATTTAACTGGGTAGGAGCCTTTCCTGCCCAGTAAAATTGCTTTGTATATTGACCCCCATAGCTTTTCAACCTTTGGCCTCTTGCAGTATCTTTAGACAGAAATATTTAGGGTGGCAACAGGGAGGCAAGCTAGGTATGGATAGGGCAAGCTAAAGGGACATTTCCGTATATCATGTCCATCTCCACATCACACACCCCTCCCCCTCCTCCCCTACTTATTAGCAATATAAAACATCAGGGTCTTCTATGCATAAACAAACCCTTCCCCTCCAGCCGGTTTCAGCTACTAACTAAAACTATTATAATTGATAACATCATTGCCCCCTGGTGGTAGATCAGTGTATAACAATGATGTTAACAAAATTGTCATGGTGTTTCCCCAAATAAATTCTACGCTAACCAGGGAGTTTAACAATAAAAATAATACATTTTATTTTATAATGTTAATGCATTCCAACAATGTATTTACTCTGTTTTCCACAGTGCTCTCAGCCAGCATCATATCTTTCAGCAACATTTTCAAACAATTTCAACATTTCAGGAACCAGATCAGGTAAGTATTTTATTTTTTCCCTTTATAAAACTAGACAAAATGAGTAAACTTCTAGACTACTTTTCCTATTTGGAATTGATAATTTGTGCTAAAATTATATTTTTTCAGGTTCATCGAATTCCACAGGAGGATAACCCAAAACCAGGTAAGTATAACTTCTAAACTACCTATCTCTCTGTCCCAGCAGCTTTTTTTCTGTATTATCCCTCTGTTTCAGTCTTTACATTGTTGGCACTTAAATTTCTTCCATCTCTCTTACTAATCTCTCTTCTTCTTTCATTGTGTTGGGTACCAGCGCTTTTCTTTGGCACATCCCAGGGTTCTTGAGTACCTACTGACCTGTCTTTACATAAATAAAAGAGAGAAGCTTACATCCCTAGCTAACGTGTTCGGGGACCAGGGATTTGGGACCTTAGGTAGTTCCCTGACTAACTTCTTAAAATAAAGGTTACTTTAATGATCCTAAGCTAACCCTCCCACATTAGCTCAGGAAAATTTTTTTTCAGTCACACAACACTCAATTGTCTAGCATAAGCATAATCATAAGTACATGAGTACATAAGTAATGCCATACTGGGAAAAGACCAAGGGTCCATCGAGCCCAGCATCTTGTCCATGACAGCGGCCAATCCAGGCCAAGGGCACCTGGCAAACTTCCCAAACGTACAAACATTCTATACATGTTATTCCTGGGATTTTTAGTAGCGGTTTATGGACTTGTCCTTTAGGAAACCGTCCAACCCCTTTTTAAACTCTGCTAAGCTAACCGCCTTCACCACATTTTCTGGCAATGAATTCCAGAGTTTAATTACACGGGTGAAGAAAAAGTTTCTCCGATTTGTTTTAAATTTACTACACTGTAGTTTCATCGCATGCCCCCTAGTCCTAGTATTTTTGGAGCCCATCATTGCAGCCCATCAGAGAGACAGCTTTAATTATCCCTCTAAATGACAGTAGTGGAAAACTGCTATGTAAAACAGACCAAGTTTGCAATTTTTTAACTGATTAAGGGGTATGTTTACTTAGGTGCATTAGCGTTTTAAACACGCCTTTAAAAAGGCACATTAAATGCTAAGGCACCTATACATTTCTATGGCCACATTAGCGTTAAATGTGTGTCAACCATTAACGAGCATTAAAAATGCTAAAGTGCCTATAGCGCACCTTAGTAACATAGCCCTAAGAGTTTTCAACCTTTATAGAAACCCTTTTCAATATCAGTTTTTTATTTTCTGGCAGCTCCCTGAGGTAAGAATTAAAATGCCTCAGAACTGGATCTGAGAACCAAAAGCAGTTCAGTCATGCTCTGACTACAGCTACAGTCCAGGCACTGTTTTTTTCCTTTTACAGATATTAGAAACAATTCAAATTAATAAATTTTTAACAATAGAATGTGTATTTTATTTCCCCTTCTCGCTCACACACACATTCAGCCTTGAGCCAAAAACCTGCAGAGCTCAATACTTTCTACCACACCTTAATAAACATACCCCTTAGTCCCCTGAAGAAGCTTAAGAGAAGTGAAACAGTGAGTTCCATTGGGTACAGAATTTGAAAGCTAAGTGCTTGATATATGATCCAGCTTATAATTGAAAAAGAAAAACGCCTATATTGCGACCCAAATCGGGAGATAGACGTTTATCTCACAAAAACGAATAAAGCGGTATAATCGAAAGCCGAATTTGGACGTTTTCAACTGCACTCCGTCGCGGATGCGGACAAAGTTGATGGGGGCGTGTCGAAGGCGTGGTGAAGGCGGAACTGGGGCGTGGTTATCGGGCGATCAGAGATAGGCGCCTTTCGCCGATAATGGAAAATAAATATGCGTTTTTAACGAGAATTTAGGGCACTTTTCCTGGACCCTGTTTTTCCACAAATAGGGCCCCAAAAAGTGCCCTAAATGACCAGATGACCACTGGAGGGAGTCGGGGATGACCTCCCCTGACTCCCCCAGTGGTCACAAACCCCCTCCCACCACAAAATATGCCGTTTCACAACTTTTTATTTTCACCCTCAAATGTCATACCCAGGTCCCTGGAGCAGTTATTAGGGGGTGCAGTGGACTTCAGGCAGGTGGACCCAGGCCCATCCCCCCCCCACCTGTTACACTTGTGCTGGTAAATGGGAGCCCTCCAAACCGCCCCCCAAACCCACTGTACCCACATGTAGGTGCCCCCCTTCACCCCTTAGGGCTATAGTAATGGTGTAGACTTGTGGGCAGTGGGTTTTGAGGGGGATTTGGGGGGCTCAACACACAAGGGAAGGGTGCTATGCACCTGGGAGCTCTTTTACCTTTTTGTTTGGTTTTGTAAAAGTGCCCCCTAGGGTGCCCGGTTGGTGTCCTGGCATGTGAGGGGGACCAGTGCACTACAACTCGTGGCCCCTCCCACGAACAAATGCCTTGGATTTATTCGTTTTTGAGCTGGGCGCTTTCATTTTCCATTATCGCTGAAAAACAAAAACGCCCAGCTCACAAATTGTCGAATAAAACATGGACGTCTATTTTTTGCGCGAATACGGTTCGGTCTGCCCCTTCACGGACCCGTTCTCGGCGATAAACGCCCATGGAGATAGACGTTTTCATTCAATTATGCCCCTCGATATATTCTAAACATTGGACTACTGATATTTTTATTAAATATTATTTAAGTGCATATCATAGGAAGAATAAATAATGAAAGCTGTAAGGAGGAGGTATTTTTAAGACCAATGATAAAAATGGGAGTCAAAGAAATATGAGCACTAAGAATATCAACTTGCTGTCACTATCGGGACATTCAAGGTCTTTTTCCTCCTTTTAAAAAATTAAAATCTAGAAGTTAAAAAATTAAATAATTTACAATTTAAAGAGAGCTTGATTTGCTATTTCATTCAAACCTAGATTAGGACTATTTTGTCTTCAGGTTTTTATTATACTTGCTAGTAGATTTTTTTTTTTGCTGAAGTTTGCCCTGCCATTATATTGTTTGAGGAACAACATACACCGCCTTGAATGAATTCCTTCAAAAAGACGGTAAATAAATAAAATAAATAAATAAATATGAATGTCAATACAAAGCTAATATAATATTGTGGAAACTAGAAATGGGGGGAAGGCCGACAGTCGCTCAAAAGAGCATGGTTCGGGATAAGGTATCTTTCAAAGATATCACCATAACAGGGAAGATAGAGTATCCTGATAGTGAGGTTGCAAAAGAGATTGTAGTAGATTGGGTATCTTTAAATAACAATAAAATCAGACAAAAGATTGCCAATTAATACTGTCAAGTACTAAGCATGATGTACTTAGGAACAACAAACATAGTTTGAAATGTCTATATGCGAATGCCAGGAGCCTAAGAAATAAGATGGGGGAGTTGGAATATATTGCACTAAATGAAAAATTAGATATAATAGGCATCTCTGAGACCTGGTGGAAGGAGGATAACCAGTGGGACACTGTCATACCGGGGTACAAATTATATCGTAGTGATAGGGTGAATCGGATTGGTGGAGGGGTAGCATTGTATATTAATGAGAGCCTTGAATCAAATAGATTGAAAATTCTGCAGGAAACAAAACACTCCTTGGAATCACTGTGGATTGAAATTCCATGTGCAAAGGGGAAAAGGATAGTGATAGGAGTGTACTACCGTCCGCCTGGCCAGGACGAACAGACGGATGCGGAAATGTTAAAGGAAATCAGGGACGCAAACAAACTGGGCAACACAATAATAATGGGGGATTTCAATTACCCGCATATAGACTGGGTTAATGTAACATCTGTACACGCAAGGGACATAAGATTTCTTGATGAAATCAAGGACAGCTTCATGGAACAGCTAGTTCAGGAGCCGACAAGAGAAGGAAAAATACTAGACTTAGTCCTTAGTGGTGCTCATGATCTAGTGCAGGGGGTAACGATACGAGGGCCGCTTGATAACAGTGATCATAATATGATCGGTTTTGATATCGGCATTAAAGGAAGTGAAACTAGGAAATCAAGTACGCTAGCGTTTAACTATAGAAAAGGTGATTACGACAAAATGAGAAAAATGGTGAAAAAAAGACTGAAAGGAGCAGCTCGCAGAGTAAAAAACTTGCATCAGGCGTGGATGCTGTTTAAAAACACCATCCTGGAGGTTCAGGACAAATATATTCCACGTATTAGAAAAAAGGGAAAAAAGACTAAACATCAGCCGGCGTGGCTAAACAGTAAGATAAAGGAAATCATTAGAGCCAAAAAACAATCCTTCAGAAAGTGGAGAAGAGAACCAACTGAAAGTAACAGGATAGATCATAAGGAATGCCAAGCCAAATGCAAAGCGGAGATAAGGAGGGCAAAAAAGGACTTTGAGAAGAAATTAGCGTTGGAAGCAAAAATACATAGTAAAAATTTTTTTACATACATTAAAAGCAGGAAACCGGCCAAAGAGTCGGTTGGGCCGCTGGACGAAAATGGTGTTAAAGGGGCGATCAAGGAGGACAAAGCCGTAGCGGAGAAATTAAATGAATTCTTTGCTTCGGTCTTCACCGAGGAGGATTTGGGGGGGACACCGGTGCCGGAAAGAATATTTGAAGCGGGGGAGTCGGAGAAACTAAACAAATTCTCTGTAACCTTGGAGGATGTAATGGGTCAGTTCAGCAAGCTGAAGAGTAGTAAATCACCGGGACCTGATGGTATTCATCGCAGAGTATTAATAGAACTAAAAAATGAACTTGCGGAGCTACTGTTAGAAATATGCAATCTGTCCCTAAAATCGAGTGTAGTACCGGAAGACTGGAGGGTAGCCAATGTTACTCCGATTTTTAAGAAGGGTTCCAGAGGAGATCCGGGAAATTATAGACCGGTGAGTCTGACGTCGGTGCCGGGCAAGATGGTGGAGGCTATTATCAAGAATAAAATTGCAGAGCATATACAAAAACATGGACTGATGAGACAAAGTCAGCACGGATTTAGTGAAGGGAAGTCTTGCCTCACCAATCTAATGCATTTTTTTGAGGGGGTAAGCAAACATGTGGACAATGGGGAGCCGGTTGATATTGTATATCTGGATTTTCAGAAGGCGTTTGACAAAGTGCCGCACGAAAGACTCCTGAAGAAATTGCAGAGTCATGGAATCGGAGGTAGGGTATATTATGGATTAAGAACTGGTTGAAAGATAGGAAGCAGAGAGTAGGATTGCGTGGCCAGTATTCTCAGTGGAGGAGGGTAGTTAGTGGGGTCTGTGCTGGGTCCGTTGCTTTTTAATGTATTTATAAATGACCTAGAGATGGGAATAACTAGTGAGGTAATTAAATTCGCCGATGACACAAAATTATTCAGGGTCGTCAAGTCGCAGGAGGAATGTGAACGATTACAGGAGGACCTTGCGAGACTGGGAGAATGGGCGTGCAAGTGGCAGATGAAGTTCAATGTTGACAAGTGCAAAGTGATGCATGTGGGTAAGAGGAACCCGAATTATAGCTACGTCTTGCAAGGTTCCGCGTTAGGAGTTACGGATCAAGAAAGGGATCTGGGTGTCGTCGTCGATGATACGCTGAAACCTTCTGCTCAGTGTGCTGCTGCGGCTAGGAAAGCGAATAGAATGTTGGGTGTTATTAGGAAGGGTATGGAGTCCAGGTGTGCGGATGTTATAATGCCGTTGTATCGCTCCATGGTGCGACCGCACCTGGAGTATTGTGTTCAGTACTGGTCTCCGTATCTCAAAAAAGATATAGTAGAATTGGAAAAGGTACAGCGAAGGGCGACGAAAATGATAGTGGGGATGGGACGACTTTCCTATGAAGAGAGGCTGAGAAGGCTAGGGCTTTTCAGCTGGAGAAGAGACGGCTGAGGGGAGATATGATAGAAGTGTATAAAATAATGAGTGGAATGGATCGGGTGGATGTGAAGCGACTGTTCACGCTATCCATAAATACTAGGACTAGAGGGCATGAGTTGAAGCTACAGTGTGGTAAATTTAAAACGAATCGGAGAAAATTTTTCTTCACCCAACGTGTAATTAGACTCTGGAATTCGTTGCCGGAGAACGTGGTACGGGCGGTTAGCTTGACGGAGTTTAAAAAGGGGTTAGATAGATTCCTAAAGGACAAGTCCATAGACCGCTATTAAATGGACTTGGAAAAATTCCGCATTTTTAGGTATAACTTGTCTGGAATGTTTTTACGTTTGGGGAGCGTGCCAGGTGCCCTTGACCTGGATTGGCCACTGTCGGTGACAGGATGCTGGGCTAGATGGACCTTTGGTCTTTCCCAGTATGGCACTACTTATGTACTTATGTACTTATGAAACGTTTTATAGATGATGTCATCATGGTATGGCAAGGATCTTATTTCGCTTTGAATTCATTTTTGGAGTATGTGAATCAGGTAGACCCCCATATAACTTTTATTACCTATAGTAGTTCTACTGAGGTAACCTTCCTGGACATTGCTGTTTCCATACCTGACTCGAGTCCCTTTTCTACTACTTTGTATAGAAAAAATACAGATAGAAATACTCTGTTACATTATTCTAGTTTTCATCTGAAAGTGTTGTGAAACAACATACCAGCGGGTCAAATCTTAAGGGTTAAGCGTTTGTGCTCCACTATGGCACAATACAAAACACATGATTTGGATATATACCAAAGGTTTATTCAATGGGTTATCCACCATTGGTGGTTAAACAAGCTTACTAACGTGCATCACAGACTCATAGAGAATGGTTATTTGAAAAAAGATCTGAAAATAATACAATTATTAAATTAAATGTATTAGGTAAAAACATACTCCTCTTGCAATTCAACTTGTCAAGCCCATTCGATATGGTTGACCACTATATACTATTAAGAATACTCGACAAGATAGGCATAGGAGGGAATATACTCAAATGGATCAAGGGTTTCCTAACCACGTGATCTTATCAAGTAAAAGCAAACTCAAACATATCACCATCATGGAGTACCGATTGCGGAGTACCCCAGAGTTCACCTCTCTCACCCATATTATGTACCCCAGGGTTCACCTCTCTCACCCATATTATTTAATCTGATGATGATCCCCCTTGCTCATGCCCTATATAAGCATAATCTTAATCCTTTTCTGTATGTGGATGATGTCACCATTTATATACCGTTCAACTCTAATCCAACAGAAATCACTGTTGCAATAAAGACTAGTTTAAGCTTAATGGATGCCTGGGCATCGGCATTCAAACTCAACAAGGAAAAAACTCACTGCCTTATTCTCTCTTCTCACCACAAAACAAACCTCCCTTCATCCATAAAAACCACGGAACATACTCTCCCAATATCGGAATTACTATTGACACCAACCTAACCCTGGAGAGCCAAGGCTCTGCCACCATAAAGAAAATGGTCCATGCAATGTGGAAACTCAAACGGATCAAACAATTCTTCCCAAGGGAAACTTTCCGTAACATAATTCAAACAATGGTACTATCACATGTTGACTACTATAACGCCTTATATACTGGAGGCAAAGAACAGATCTTAAGGAAACGCCAGACCACGCAGAACACGGCAGCTAGACTCATTTTCAGAAAGACACGATTCGAAAGTGCTAAACCCCTACGCGAAATACTGCACTGGCTACCAATCAAAGAATGAATAGCCTTCAAAATTTGCACTCTGGTCCACAAAATAATCCATGGTCTGGCCCCAACCTACATGACTGAACTTATCGACTTACCAACTAGAAACATCACCGAATCATCAAGAATGTTTCTAAACCTTCATTACCCAAACTGTAAAAGACTAAAATACAAATCAACATATGCATCCAGCTTTTCCTACATTTGCACCCAGCCCTGGAATGCTTTACCTAGAAACATTAGAACTGTGAACACCCATCTTGAGAAGACCTCAAGACTTGCCTCTTCTGGAAAGCCTACCTAGCAGACCCGAACTAATTCATGAACAATGCATCACATCTTTTGATCTAAGTAATGAACAATACCCCTTCCACATATTACTTCAAACTGTACGAATTTTACCACTCCAGTTATAATTAAGTGCACTTTTACCCTTATCCTACTCTGTATTGCTCACTAGAAGCTGTAGTCCCATCCCCGGAGACTTAGCCTCATTGGGATTACTTTTCTCTATATGCTACTATATATTTGTCCCAGAGTTTTATTCTCTTTTCCGGAACCTTATCAGCTTCCTTGCACCTGATGTTACTCTACTCTCCACTCTGTATATATATTGCCGGAGTTGGTACTCTCCTCTCCGGAACCTGTAAGCCACATTGAGCCTACTGCTATGTGGGAAAATGTGGATACAAATGTAATAAATAAATAAAACAATACCTTTGGTTTGTTCTTTATCGTATTTTTCATGAGCATTTATGGTCCGTTCTCTTATACAAATATATATATATGTATTACAGGTTCACCTGCAATTGCAGGACAGACCAAAATTTGCCTACAAATGAAGTTGCAATGTAGGTGAGCTTTTGACAAATTCAAAACCTTTATTGGAAGCTTCAAAAGGACATTTTCAATGTGGAAAGTGTAAATACTACCAATGTGCTTTGCAGATCAATCGCATTAACATTCCTGGATCTATATGGATGTTTTATTTACAGCAAAGGACAGACGCAACAGTGAATGTGTAGTATATTGTATTGTTTGTCCATGTGGACTATATTATATTGGTCAGATCAGAAGAAACATCAAAACTCATACTGGAGAACATTAAGTAATTTGATAATGAATAAAGTTGAAGTGCCCCCAGTGACTCACTGGTTGGAACAACAACACACTGTTCAAGAATTACGATTTGTAGTATTGTTACAGGTGCATCTTTTATAGGGCGGTGATGTCTCGGAGTTTCTCTGTCAAAAGGAACAGCTGTTTATATTTTATTAGAATACCATCATCCCAAAGGGCTTGAACCGGGAAGTAGAATGGTTGTAATGAATGGGCAATAATGGATTTAAATGATATTTATATTATGACATCATATTCCTTGCAGTAGGGGTTTAAATTGTGGCAATTGTGTGAGGTTCCCATTTAGTAAGCAGCCAAATTTAGTATTTGATTTCAGCATTTATAATTTTGTATTTAACTTTGTTATTTTTGCATAATTCTTGTTTGTTTTTGGGGGGATATATACAGTATGTGGTTAACATGTGATTGAGTGAATGGAATATGTTTTTTAGGGGGTGAATTGGGTCTGATGTGAATTTTTATGTTCTATAGTTGTTTCCTCCTGAAGAAGTTATACAAAACTCAGGACTGAGTAGAGGGAACACATTTAAATAATAAAGATATATGAAGCATAGTGTGATTTGGACACAGTTGGTGAAAGGTGGTGAATTTTCTGGACTGAGCAGATATCTGTGAACCTGTGGCGACTTTTGGAAACAATGACATCATCGAGGTTTCATCCATTGTTTACAAGTTAAGTACTGTGCCTGAAAAGTGTCCCTAGAGGGCTGAAGAGATTGCTCATATGAACTTTATTATGTATTGATATTGATGAGACATAGATATAACAGTAATGACATGGATTCTTTCCTTTAATGTTGTGACATTTTATTAATTTGCGGTAACTAATCTCCATGGGCAGCACAAGATCTTGACATCGCTTGTATAATGCAAACGAATGGGGGAGTTTGCATATGTATAAGAACACAAGTAGTGCGATGATGGTTCTTGACTCAGCCAGTCTTTCCTTTTGGGTTATTGACTGAAGTGTGAACTGAGCACCTCTTAAAAATCAAAACTTTATATATGTAATGTTTTGAAGATAGAATGAGTGAATGAGAAGTTCAATATAAAGAGGAGTTTTGACATTTTTTCTTGATATTATATTATTATACATTGAAATGTACTTTGGTTTATATATTGTTATCTGAAGTACAATGTTTATTTATATTCTCTTAAGTACAATGTGTATTACATTTTAACTGCTAGACCTTTGACCATTTTTCTAGTTTTTGGAGATCTCTTCTCATGGTTTCTACTCTCTCCGGGGCATCCACTCTATTGGCTATCTTCATGCCATTCGCAAAAAAATCAAACTTTTCCTTCTAGTCCTTCAGTAATGTCTCTCACAAATATATTAAACAGAATCGGTCCCAGTACTGACTTCTGAGGCACTCCACTACTCACATTCCTTTCCTCCGAACGGATTCTATTTACTACCTGTGACAAGACAGTGTGTTTTAAGCCTGTAAAACTGGCTTGTTTCCTGAAGTGTATTTTTCTAGTTTGGCCAGCAGAGGGTGCATGTTTATGTTTTGAAGCTGCTACAGAACCAAGGCTGTTTTCTTTGTTTAAGCTTTTTGGAAAGGCAGTCTGCAGTATGCTTTTAAAGATTGTTGTTCTGGGCTCTGATTGGCCCGGGAGCTAATTTTCATTAGGATTTTACTGGCTTTTCCCCCAGTCTTAGCCCGGGAGAAGACAGAGACAAATCTCTTTTCTGAGGCCCTGTGATCAGTTATATTTGATAATCTGTGAGCAACATATTTCCTGATCTCCTCAGGTACTTTTTAGAAAGTAAACAAATGTTTAGATAGTTTTATAATTGGTCCATATTTCAGCTACCTGTTATTGTTTGCTGATTGCAGTTTTTCTGTTTCACTGTTCAGTTTTTAAGACAATTTTCAGTTTGTTGACTCTGCCCTTCTGGACTGATAAAGAATCCTGGTGGTTTGTGTGTTGGGTCTGTGAGTGCTTTGTGGGAACTGTGGGACCACTGGGAGTGTGGCCTCAGTAACCTAGAAATCACTGGGGAGAATTTAAGAGCGGGAGACTGGCCCAGAGGCAGTTGGGACCCAGTCAGTGGGAGGAGTTTGCTGGTTTAAAGCTCAAGTGGTACAGGCAGATCTGAGCTGTGCTGGAGATAGACCCTCTACGTGGCTGCGGGGTAAACCCAGGGGGGTGGCTAGGCGTTTCATGACAGAACTTTAGTTCTTCTTTTTTGGTGGCAGTGTGGTAAGATTGCCAGACTCAGTGTGTGGCATGAGGGTCACCATCCACTGAGTGGTTCAGAGTCTTTTTTATCTGTAAACTCCAGGCACAAAGCACAGTGAACAAGTGCAGCAGTAACAGGATCCCTTTCTTGTTCATTTTTTTTGGTAGTGTTAGGCGATTAGCAATATGCTGATAGCAACTGGCAGGGCTGGCCTACGCAGAATTATTCTAAGGGGAGACCAGACTACTTGTGGACAACAGCCCGTGCATTGGCAGGGACAGGTGCCACGCCAGTTGAATTCTGGTAGATCTACATTATAGAGCAACAGCAACTAGATCAGCTGTGGCGTGAAGAATGGGAGGAGTGGCAGCGGCGAGAGGAACGGAAACATGAATAGCAACAGCGGTGGAAGGAACATGAAGAGTGACAGTGGTGAAAGGAGCTTGAATTCCAACTGCAGAAAATGAAGCTGGAGAAGGAAATGGCTCATATCCAAAGCTCCAGCCCAACCCCTGGCTGAGGCTTGAGGCAGGATTCGCAGCCTGGATCGGGCCAAACTTGTTTTCCCAGTTTGATGATACCAGAGGTGACATTGTTGGATATCTAACTGCCTTTGAAAAAATTTGCTGCCTCAATGAGATTCCTCAGAAAGACTGGGTGCGCTGTCTGGAAGGAAAGCTCACTGGTAGAGCACTTGAAGCATTCCAAGGAATTTCCATGGAGACGTGCTCCCAGTTTGAGGAGGTGCGCAAAGCTTTGTTGAACTGTTATGCTATTACCGCCGAAACCTACAGACTAAAGTTCCGGACTTTGCAAAAGGGGGCGGATGATACTCACAGCGAGTTTGTGATTCTTCTAAGATACCAGCATCAATAGTGGCTCAGTGGAGCTGAAGTTAAAACCCTGGAGAACTGCCAATACCTGATGGTCCTGTAGCAGTTTCTTCAGCGTTGTCATCCTGAGGTGAGGGAACATGTTCAAGATCACCAGCCCCATACTCCAGAGAAAGCAGCTGAGTTGACTGACATCTTCATGGCTAACTGTCCCTGGTTGACAAAGAGAAGCAGTCCATGTCCACAGCAGCCAGTATCTAAAGGCAGCCAGGGCCCTAAGCCAAATATCCCTGCAACCTCAGAGACTGTCAGCAAACCGTCCAGTGTTCCCCAAAAACCTAAAGACTTTAGGCATGAGTGTCTTTGTTATCAGTGTGGATGTACAGGACATTTGAAAGCTGATTGCCCAGATAATCCCAAGCCCGCACTAAACAGCATTCCAGTTCCTGAACCAAGGCTGGCAACTTTTGTGGGTGACTCCAGTACCATGAAGGAGACCCATGCAGTTGCTGCAGCAAAAAATGTTACTGGCCATTCATCAAGCAAGAAAGCAGATGGGTTTCCAGAACACTACAGTACCCCAGTAACTGTGAATCAGACCTAGGTAACTGGGCTTGTGGACAATGGCTCTAGCATGACTTTATTATGGCCAGAGCTGGTGCCGGAAGATGCAATTCTTCCAGGGCGTACTGCAGAGGTAGTGCTAGCCAATGGATACAGAGAAACTGTCCCCATTGCTCGAGTATTCCTGGATTGGGGTACCAAGCCTGGATATAGAGAAGTAGGCATAATGAAAAACATGCTGGTACCAATGCTGTGTGGGACCGACATGGGTCCAATAAACATTACCCTTGGTAGTGGAATCAGAATTTCTGCTATAGTGACCTGTAGTTAGGCCAGGGTAGCCCAACAAGCAGAAGCAACAGAGATCACCTCTCCAGTTCTAGATCCTGAGCCTGTCCAGGTGGAACCAGCTGACCAGGCAGCAGGAGGAGGAGGAGGAGGAGGAGGAGGAGGCGCTTCAGTGCTTCCATCAGCACCAGTTCCAGAGGTGACTGGGTCCGTGAATATGGAACAGCTTGATTTAGCTAACACACCTGTTGATCAGACTGATGACCCTGATTTGTCAGAGTCACCAGCAGAGACCCTTCCAGATACGGATACTGATTTAGGACAAAGACATGCTTTTTTAAGGAGCACAACACTCTGACCCTGACCTGGAAGCCCTGAGGCAGAGGGCTGGTCAACCAATCAGTGAGACTTGTAAAGATTGTATCCTAAGGAAAGGGGGCTTGTTGTACAGACAGACTGATTCTGTTGATCCTAATAGGCCCTGGACAGCAGGCAAGCAGCTTATAGTGCCCAGGACATACTGAGAACAACTCCTACAGATTGCACATGATATTCCACTAGCAGGACATCAGGGGGTGATACGCACATGCACTAGATTGACCCAGAACTTCTATTGGCTGGGAGTTTCTTGAGCCTTAGCTGACTATTGTCGAACCTGTGATGTGTGCCAAAGAGTGGGTAAGACCCAAGACCACCCCTAAGCTCTCCTGAAACTGTTACCTATTATCAGTGAGTCCTTTAGATATAGCTGACTTATGGATAGAAAAAGGCACAAAATCATAAAACTAATGAACATGCTCCCTTTTGCTCGCAGGTTCCTGTCATTTGAGGTCATCAAGATGGCTGCCAACAAAGCCTAGCGCTGTACTGTTCCAATGCCATGTGGCCAAAGCTACAAGCGCCATTTTTGAAGACTATCAAGTGCTGAGAATAAGACTTTCTGTATTCAATAGGTAAGTAACCATAAATTTGAAACCTTAGGCGGCAAAGAAACCCAGTTCTTTTCAAAACATAAAGGCTTACTTTTTTGTCATAGTGAATCTCCGTGCTGCGTGAAATGTTTCTTTGAGCATAGGGATGATTGGCAGCCTGTGCTTGGTTCATATGCTCTCCTCTTTTGTCGTTGCGATGGTTGGATTTGTCTCTAGGTTTGGTGTGTGATTGCGACTGTATCGCCTGCCCTGCAGCAGTCTCCTTTTCATGACCTATAGATAAAAAGTACAAAATCATAAAACTGACGAGCAAGTACTCACAGGATCCTGTTGCTTGATGCTGTCAAGATGGGCCCTGCGCTGTATCTTGAGGGCACTGTGTGGCTATTGCTACATGCACTATTTTGTAAGGCTATCAAACACTGAGAAAAAATACTTTCTGTATCTGGCCGGCAAGTAACCATGAGTTAGAACCAACGTGCCGCGGAATCACTTCTTTTTCAAAATAAAAAGGCTTACTTTTTGTCATAGTGGATCCTCACACTGCATAAGATGTTTCTTTGATCAGTAGAGGTGATCGGTAGCTGACGCGCGGTTGGTATTCTGTGCTTTCAAAATACATGGTATATAAACACGTTAATCACCCATAGCTAACTAGTTTGGTTTACTAATATACATTAGCTTGAGGACCTGTGAACAGTTATCCCTGTGGAATCTTTTCTTTGGCTGTAAGCATGCTCAAGCAGTATATGCTTATTCTTTGCTCCTTAATACATAGAATGATCGTCTTCTTCGTGTGTAGAACTTGCATGGCTTTGATAGGTTCTAGATAAATTTATTTTGCATGAAGAAACAAAGCTATGTTTTAAACAAATCTTACCGTATCTCTGCTGCTGCTCTCTGTAGAATCCATATTTGTAAAAAGATCATGCAGACCTTATACTCTTCCACCATTCCTTCCGGCACAATCCTATACTATAGTATACAGACCATAGGTGTTTGTACTTATGAGGAATCTTGTTGGACAAATGAGGAGACCCTCTCCTCTGTGACCCCTACCACTACCACCACCACATTGTTTTAGGTTCTCTGTCCAAAAGGTCAGTTGTGACCATATGTCCTGAAAAATAGGTAGAATGCCTGGGTCCTAAGATGTGCCAACATTTTCTTTTTTCTTTTTGCTCATTCATAAGAACACACAACCTGCTGCATTAGATTAAAGTGAAAACTGCACGGAATTTGTAAATATTTTGGTATTGCACACTTCAGATTATTAGTTTAGTCTCTTCTTCTGTCTCAAATTGATTATTGCAATGTGATTTATTTGAATTGTTGTAAGGGCATGCTCAAGAAATTACAGGCAATACAAAATACAGCAGTTAGGTTGTTTTTTTTTTTCATTATCAAAATTTGATTAAGTTTCTATGGTTTTTTTTACGCTTCGTGGAGGCCAGGGTGCTCTATAAGTTCAGCTGGATTCTGTATAAGGTCTTGCATGGTTTAGCACCATTGTGTATTTATTCTTTATTTACCTTTGCATCTTCAATAAGAACCTGGCCACTGAGACAGCCAAAGCCTTTTGCTTTTCTTAGTCCAAAACAGGGGCGTAGCCAGACCTTGACGGGGGGAGGGGGGGCAGAGCCCAAAGTGGGGGGGCACATTGTGGCCTATGTCCCCACCACTGTCCGCCACTGCCCACCACCGCTGCTGCTGCCTCCCGCTTCCACTGCATGATGAGACCTTGGCTGGCAGGGGTCCCCAATCCCCGCCAGCTGAAGCGTTTGTCCTGCACTGGCCTCACATTACCTGCCCTACTCTGTTCTCAGTCGCGCTATGCATGCTTGTTTTAATGAAACTGAGCATTCTGCGAAGTGTCGCACATACTCATTTTCACTAAAACGAGTGTGCACGGCGTGATTGAGAAGAGCAGGGTAGGCAATGTGTCGAAACCAGCGCAGAACAAACGCTTCAGCTAGTGGGGGTTGGGGACCCCCTACCAGTCATACTGGGAGCCCCAGAGCCAATTATGGGGTACCCAGGCCCCCATGGCCCCCTGTAACTACGCCACTGGTCCAAAAGGAGTGAAATTGTCCCATCTGTATGAATCTTTTTCTTCTTTCCAAGCAATGAAGCTCTGGAAAGCTATCCCTATTGAGCTATGGTTTATCATTAAATATAAGACTTTTAGAATGTTTTTAAAGAAATTTTTATTCCAATGGTTTGCCACGCAGCACAATCATTTTTATAATTATGATAATGTATAAAGGTTTAAACTGTTTTCCATGAAATAATTGTATTTAATATTAATTGCAACTGACAGAAGGCACCTTTTATTTCTATATAATACTATGTAATATTCAGCTATTATGTAATTATTGTATTCCCGGGTTGTTCTGATTTTTTATGCAATGTGATCTGTATTGAACCAGTTTTGGCACATGCGGAATAGAAGAATAAATATTATTATTATGATATACTATATTTTCATAAATTTATTCAACGTCTGAGCCTACGCAAGCAGCGGCCTATACTTCTACGCTGCTCCTCAACATGTTCCAAATACTGAAAAAGATACAAACATTGAAAAAAAAAAATCACAAGTATTTGAAAAACGATTCAAGTTTTCTATCAAAGACTATTCGATGAATGTAATTAATATAATTGTGGTCCTTCAAGTGATGCACCATACTGTCTAGCTTTTCTAAAAGATCAGGCACTGTTTTTACACTTTCAATAAGATCGATGACAGTATTAACATTTTCATTATAAACCATTTTATATCCTGTGATCCAAATGGTGCCCAGAACTTGATTCACACACAGTCTCTTGCAAAGCGCCTGTAGTTTTTGCGCTTTTCCATGGGGATGCCATTTCAGAAAGATATGTTGGTTAAGACCCCACATATTCAACGCACAATCGTGACAGTCTTTAGTCATGGCCAGGAACCAGCAGTGCTGTATAATACAGTGTATGGCTGTTCGTACGAGCGAATCAAAGATGCTTTTCCAGTAAAGTGGGTGGATCCTCGGTTGTTTAATAAGACCGATACTGCGCCACCATCTAATGTCCCCGGCATCCTCCAGTCTAGAGGCCATTTGCAAAGTCTCTGTACATCTTGGGTATTCTCAGGTATGTATTGACAGCTGCACAAACAACACACACAGGCAATGCTGTATATCAGTGACTCCGCCACATCTCTATGCTCATCGTGGTTCATCTGGAGTGGAGGAGTGGCCTAGTGGTTAGGGTAGTGGACTTTGGTCTTGAGGAACTGAGTTCAATTCCAACTTCAGGCTCCTTGTGACTCTGGGTAAGTCACTCAACCCTCTATTGCCACATTGAGCCTTCCATGAGTGGGGAAGCGCAGCGTACAAATGTAACAAAAAAAAATATTGATAGTCTGTTAAACTTGATTCAAGAAAATAACCAACACTATGTATATCCCTTATTTGTTTTTTGTCAGAAAGAAAACAAAAGTATATACCTACCTCTGAAACTGCGGGAAACTACTATTCCATTTGGTTTAGAAGATCCACTATTTCAGCATACGCTGCTGCTTTATACATTTCCATCATCTAAAAAAAGATATCCTTGGTGCCTGTCAACTGTCGACGGGCACCATGGACCCTGATGCAGGTATCGAAACTCGGGCCGAAGTTGGGCTGTGGACGGTGAAAAGAGACTGAACAGCTGGAGAGATAAGTGAACCTTACAACACTAGCAGAAAGCAGAATTAAGTGTGGTTCGGGGACCTTATGTTTAAAACTAAGGAGGTTTTTTAGCCCATGATGAATGGATGGAACTCCCTTAGGTTGAATGAGTGATCAACAAAAGAGTATCCTATCATTGTTTGAGGCTTTTCCTCCCTTAAAAGAACATTACACCACTGCTATGATAATTGTATGGATATCTTTTTTTTGGATGATGAGATAATAATGTGATATTCTATTAGCTCTGACTTGATGTTTAGTTATACATTTCCATGTCATTGAAAGTATCTCTGGTCCTGTCTTTGATCATTACATCTGCTTTGTATGTGGCAGCATCTGTCAAATCCACGGCATTATCAGTCTGACCACTACCTAGTTCTCTTACTGCATGGCCATGTGTGTCTGGGGTCATTTTACCTGCTGCAGTAAAACAGGCCCTGGCGCACAGGAAAAACAGCTCTCGCTGCTAGCGCAGGGCCCCCAGTAGTCTGTGAGAGAAAGCAGGTGCCTACTTTCTTTTATGGAATAGGCTTCAATTAGGTGCGCTATTATTTTCATGACGCTGGTGATGAAGACATCCAAGAAAATTATATTGAATTTGCTTAAATTTATGCTGGTGGTTAAGTCTTTCAGTTTATGATTTTAGATTCTTTTTTTTTTTTCAGAGCGTGTTCAGCTATACTTTTGACTGACTTTACTTATATTTTTCATCCTACATGGTAGGAAACTATACCATGCTAAAAAAAAAAAAAAAGAGGCAGCTGCTTTTGTCTCTGCCCTGTGCTTGTTCCTCCAGAAATGAAGAAATTGGAGAGGTATCCAGATCTTGGTTGTCAGTGTTTTAAAGAGACAAACATGGTTTTGTGCTGTGCTGCTCAACACAGGATGACAACTTGAGGCCTGGAAATAGTGGGTAAAGTCAGAATATAGAAATATTGAAAGGGCAAGGACTGATGTTTTTAGCAGCTGCTGTGTGTGTTAGGAAACTTAATAAATTATTGGAAATAAAAATATAGCAACCTGCATTTTTAGTTCATAAATTTTATGAAACTCCTGAGGCACCACAATGAGCTTACTGTTTATTAATGATGATAATGCCGAGATTGCCAAAGCTATAAATATTTTTCTTAGCCAAAGCACTTGAGTCAAGTCTTCTTCTTGTCCTACATACTGATGTTTCATACTTAATGAGGCCTGACACTATTTACAACCATGTTCACTGTTTCGTTTTCTTCTAATAGCAATGGTAATTTACACTTCTCTTGACTGCATAATGTGGGCCAGTGGCTTCTGTGCTAAATAACACTGTCAAATAAGCAGGCAGGTCATGAACAAGCAAGTCAGTCTTCAATCTGCACAACTTTGCTTGGTATTCTGCACTGAGCTGTTTGAAGTTTCCCCAATACGAGGGAAATGCAATAACTCTTATACAGATGAGCAAGAAATAAGTATCGTGGGTCATACATTTTAATTTTTTTTAATCACCGATGTGGAACCCCATCTTACGCAGAACATAGAAATTAGAATGGAGGCATCCAGATCAAGATGTGCTCAGTTCTGGTGGTATTTTAGAAAAGAATCTGCCACCGCTGTGCCTCAGGAGTGCACATGTACTGGAAGCAGCCATTTTACAAGTATATATGTTAAGAAATGAATGGTGTTAATCTGGCAGCTTCCATGTGGAGGTGTTGGCATTTCCTCATAAAAGTAGTCACTGTGCAGTTTCTATGTGTAGCTGGCCCACTTTCATATGTAACCGCCCATTTGACAAACTGACACATGTAAGTGACATGATAATTAGTGAGTGTACAATTGTACCTTTGTTTGATATTGGAGGAGGAAATCGACAATGGGGAATAAAGACAATGACTCCCTTAAGCCCCAGCTGAACAGGCACCGACGTGGGAATTTTGTAAAATGGGGAATGTATGTATTGATTTTAGCCCCTCCCAAACCATGTGGAGGAGTAACCTAATGGCTAATGCAGCAGACTTTGAGCCTGGCAACCTGGGGTTTGATTCCCACTGCATCACCTTGTGACCTTGGGCAAGTCACTTAACCTTCCATTACCCCAGGTACAAAAAATTTATGCCTATGTTTACTAAGTAGCACTATGGGCATGTTAGGATTTTTAACGTGTGTAAATGGTGTACGCATGTTAAACGCTAATGTGCCCATAGAAATGTATAGGCGCATTAGCATTTAATGAGCCTTCAATTTACAGGTGAGTTAAAAACGCTAACGCACCTTAGTAAACATACCCCTTAGATTGTGATCCCCCTAGTGACAGAGAAAGTACCTGTATATAATGTGAACAGCGCTGCGTATGTCTAATAGCACTATAGAAATTATTATTAGTATTGATCTTTGAAATCTCTGTATGATACGGATGTCCATATGTAAACAGTGGCTTTCTGAAATCAGTATTTGTACATGTTTACAATATACATTTGTATATGGTGCTGTTTACATGTGGATGTGTTTCCAAAATAATAGCCTTAATGTTGCAAACATTTCTGCAAATCTAGCAGTGAAAAACTGTTCCTATAAATTGTTAAAGTCCTTAATGAGGTCTTTACCTAAAATATTTTTCGACTGGGAGAGGAAGAATAGCACTGGTATGTCCCTTTGTGCTGATTGTCAGATGTTGTGAAAAAGCAGATCCATGGGTTTAACAAAATATTCACCTCAGTTCATATTTTTCACTTGAAACATACAAAGCAAAGTTTTCTTAAAAGACAGAAAAGACGCAATATAGCCGTTTTCATCTCCGAACGCACTCCACTCTAACAGGCCCACATAAAATGGACCGACCAGGTACCATCATACTGTAATACTTCTCGTTAAAGGAAAGCAAAAGCAGAAGGAAAAGGAGAAAGAAAGAGTGGTGGTGGTGGTGGGAGAAGAAGGGATAGAGAATTGCCCATCCTTATAGAATCATCTTTATGTATTTATTTACTAAAATTTAATATTTAAAAGTATGATAGATGGGGGGGGGGGGGGGGGGGGGGGGGAAGGCAGATTAGGGACCTGTATGTTTAATTGAGCGGAGGAGAGGGTGTAAGGCTGAAGGTTCACTTAAGAGTGTCCACTGCCCTTATACTGGCCCTGTCCAAGGCCTTAAACCATTGTTAGCTCAGTGCCCACTCAGGCTCCCTGCTCTCCCTAATCAGTGGGGGGTGGGGGAGGGGAAGAGCAGAAATAAGTCCACAGCCCACAGTGAAGCATATTGAAACTTCAACTTCACTGGTTAACTTCAGGGAAATTTTAATATTATACAATACCTTCCTGAAAGACACTTCAGAACATATTTACAGTTTCTTTCAGATTAAGTTACATGAATATCTCCATTCCATCACCGTAGCTCCTTTCCACTTTCTCTTAACTCCTTTATCCGAGTATTCCTCTTTATCCTCTAAGATCTCCTGTCAGAAATCTCACTTACTTTCTCTTTTAAGGTCTCAGTTTGGTTCCTGATCTTTCCTTATCCCATTATTTCTGTGACTGTTCCCCAATCAGAGCTCAATCTGCTTTTGAGAGGGCAGGAATATAGGATCCAACAAACATCCTCTCATTGGAGTTGACCTTCTTGTCCTGTTGCCCAGAGACCTGAATGCTTTCTCAGGGACCAACCCTATGAGGTTTTGGCTTATTAACTGCAGGTGTTTCACCTACTACAGGGAGCATAGGCGCCCCGTATAAGAGGCTTGGGGATGCTAAGCCTCCCCAGCCCAACCGTGACCTTCCCCTGTTCCCTCCTTTCCTCCCGACTCAGCTCCCCGACCGGCAGCACCCTCCCAGCACAGCTCCCCGACCGGCAGCTCAGCTCCCCGACAGACTGACAGCCCCCCGCCCCCCGTGCGCACGCGCGTGTTTTACTTTCCGTTGCAACTTGCAGCGACGTCAATGAGGAAGAAGGCACTGTGGGCTCGCCTCCGGCTTCTCCCTTCCCTCTTCACACAGTGTCCCGCCTTCTGCGATGATGCACTTCCTGTTTCCGCGAGGGCGGGACACTGTGTGAAGAGGGAAGGGAGAAGCTGGAGGTGAGCCTGCTTTGCCTTCTTCTTTACTGACGGAAGAGAACATGCCTGGAAATGGTAAGGGAAGTGACGCGAGGGTGCTGGAGGAGAGAGAGAGAGAAAGTGGAAAAGTGCAGGGGAGAGCCAGGGACATGCAAAAGAGCAGGGGAGAGCCAGAGAGAGATGGGGAGAGAAGAGGGGCTATGGAAGAGAGCAGGGGAGAGCCAGGGACATGGAAAAGAGCAGGGAAGAGCCAGAGAGAGATGGGGAGAGAAAGAGGGGCCATGGAAGACAGCAGGGGAGAGCCAGGGACATGGAAAAGAGCAGGGGAGAGCCAGAAAGAAGATTCTGGATGGAAGAAGGGTACAGAGAGAGAGAGAGAGAGAGAGAGAGAGAGAGAGATGAGTGGAAAGATGGGGAGAGAAAGAGGGGACATGGGCAGGAGAGAGAGAGAAGCAGCTGGGGAGAAACTGGGGGAGACCCTAGCTGTCAGACGGAGAAATGCTGAATGAAAGGAGGGAGAAAGAGGGAAAATGCTGGAAGGAGGGGGCAGAAAGAGGGAAGACACTGGACGGAAGGGTAGGGAGGGAACGAGGAAAGACACTGGAAGGATGGGGAGAGAGAGGACATGCCATTGCTGAATGGAAAAGGGTCGAGAGAGAGAACTGTCTAGAAGGAAGGGGAGATAGAGGGAGACAATCGATGGAAGGAGAGGGAGACAATGGACGGAAGGATTGGGAGACGGTAATGGGTAGAAGGATGGAGAGAGAAAGAGGGATGACACTGGCTGGAAGGGTAGGAGAGAAAGAGGGAAGGTGCTGAACATGGATGGATGGAGGAGAGGGAAGACTGGAAGGAGGTGCACATGGATGGAGGGGAGGGAAGAGAGGAGAAATCTGGACATGGATGGAGTGGAGGGCAGGGAAGAGAGGAGAGGAGAAATGTTGGACAAGGATGGAGGGAAGGAAAGACAAAGGAAGGAGATGCACACAGATGGAGTGGAAGGGAGAGACGAGAAATGCTGCACATGGATGGAGAGGAGGGAAGACAGAGGAAGTACATGCACATGGATGGAGGGGAGGGGAGGGGAGTGAGGAGAAATGCTGGGTATGGATGGAGGGGAAATTGCTGAATTTAAGGGCTGGATCGGAACACTTTGAGGGCAGATGTTGAAACTGGAGAAAGGATAGGGACAGGGCTACAGATGGTAGGCAGGACTCATAAGGACACAGGAGGATGGTGGACATGGTGAGAGAAAAAATATCAAATGGAAAGAAGACACTGCATAAAACAGAAGACACCAGGACCAAAGCGAATAGAAAAACTAAATGATCAGACAACAAAGGTAGAAAAAAGTATTTTATTCAGAATTTATTAACTGGAATATGTCAGCTTTTTGAAATGTGTATCTGTGATATTTTGCATGTAAGTTTCAATTTTTCTAGTATTGCTGCATGTTGAGTCTGACTTCTTGAGGTAACTTTCCAGTTCAGTATTTGCCTTCATATATGTTGTGTCATGTATTTTTCATGTGTGATCAAGATGCAGTATTCTGCTAGCGTGTAGTATTTGCAGCCCTTTTTGTTTTTTTTGTTTCACTATGTGTGTACTGGTGTTTTAGAGCCCGGTGTAATTATAGTGCTGCCTTTCCATGCATAAGGTTGTAGCTCGTCCTGACCTTGGAATTAGTGCTGTTATGGTTTGGTAAGGTTATGAGTGTGTTTTGCACAAGTTTGTGTATAGTGTTTTGCAGTGGAGAGATTGTGTATTGGCCTTACTGAGGTAGCACCAAAACATCAGAAAGGGTTTTAGAGCCTAAATCATGACACACTACCTCTTGAAGGATCTACATTTAGTCATTCATAAAAGGAGCTCATTGTGAACACTTTCCACCCTAAAAGGGTGTTTTGTGGCTCTACATGAGAATTGTGATATTATGATCCCTTGTTTCATATTGTTGACGGTCTGCATTTTCCGTATGGGTGGTATATTCGTGTATTAGGGTCTGCCCAGTGTTATGGTACAGTAAGGTTCTGAGTGTGTTTTTGCACAAATTTGTGCATAGTGTTTTGCAGTTGAGCGATTGTGGTTAGTATATGCTTTGAGCAACCACTTTATTCTTTGACATATAATACATATCTAATATCTAAATTTAATAAAAGGTATTAATTGTGGCTATTTTATTTTTACTTATTTTTTTCTGTGTGTTGTCAGACAATTATGGATATAAGCTCTGCCCCTGGCTCCACCCCTAACCTCGCCCCCTTTAGCCTCCCCAGTTGGGCCACTGACCGCCTATGTTGCTAATGAACGGCTGCTATAGAAACGGTGTTAGTCCATGAGGTTGGAGCACTTAAAGTTGAAAGGTTGCACAAGAGCAGTGCTGGTGCCAGGCTCTGAAAGTAAAATAGCTGCACCGGAAAGAAAGTGTAGTGAATGAGTTTTGTGAACTGTTCCTATGAATTTGCCATACTACCTAAATAACAATGTTGGAAGAAATACCGGTGACCAATGATTTTCCTGTACCTGTTTTGAATGCCACTTAGAGAAGGACTGGAATTAAAATATGGCCTGGATTTGTTTGGAACGCTGCTTTCTTAGCTCTGCTTGTGGGGATTTCCCCTCCTGCTCTTTTGGATGTCTGGTAAGGAGCTGGGAATCCTTTTTCCTGTACGTTGTATCCGGAGTAGTGAATCCCGGCTTTTGACGCAAATTTAAAAAATATTTGAACTAAATATTTCAAGAGTTATCTTTTCAGCAGAAAACTATCCAAAGCTTGTCAAAGATATTTTAAGTTAGTCCAGTAAGAAGGTATCACTCATGAATGGTTTTACTCTTAGTTTTATATATCCAAGTAGACTAACATGGCAACCACAAAATGTTCAAAATATATGGATGAAAATAGACTTTGTGATCATGATTATATTAAGGAACATACTGAAGCTCTAGATATTGTAAGATCCTGTGAGTTTCTATGTTATGATGGTCTTTTAAATAGAAAGCAAATTATATAGTCAATTTGAAAGAATATGTTTATTATGAGGCCTTGCTATAATGCCATTTTTTGCACACAGGTCAAGGCAGTTTATGGTTAACAATAACAAATAAATAAGAAAAGAACACAAATAATAAGATGGGCAAGGGAATAGTAACCACTCAAAGAAGACAGAAACACAGGCTGGCAGACATGCGCAGCTATCATATTCACATACCAACACTGGGAAAGGGGCACCCAAACACTGCTTCAAAGAAATGCTTCTTAACCGTTACCCTATTGCCTGGATTCTATATAGGTCATCCAAAGTTGGGCATGAAGCCCAGATGCATGCCTAAACTAATTAGTCAATTGGGTGCTAACAACTAATCATTGAGGCTAATGGGAGTTAATTGGCTCTAATTCGGATTTACGTGTGCATTTGCTTATATATGTATGCCCAAAATGTCTCATGTGCAGCCCAACAGGGAGCATGGCCACGGGAGGGGCATTGGTGGGCAGGGATATTTCAAATATTTAGGTGCAGTTATAGAACATGTACAACTTGTGTCCCAGGATTTACACCAGTTTTCAGTTGGCATAAGTCCTTGCGCCCAACTTGGGTGTGGGAATCCGCTCTCAGTGCTATTCGAATTGTCAGCTTTCCAGGAACAGACAAATACCTACTGTATCCGAATGTACACCACTTCAATAGCCTTCAGGCTTGCAGGCAGTACAGTAGGTATTTTTCTGTTCTGGAGGGCTCACAATAAAAAAAAAAATTCAAGGGACCCTTTTACCAAGCTGTGCTAAAAAGTGGCTGGTGCTGTTGTCAACGTGTGAGTTTTCCATGTGTGGCGGCCACTTTAAGCGCAGCGATAAAATGGACATATTTCCATGTATTTCTTTAATTTCCCAAATAGTGTGTGGCCATTACTGTGGGAGCCCTTAGCGCTAACAAAATAGGTGTCGGTAAGGGCTCCCGCACTAATCCCATGGTAAATGGGCAGCAGGTAGCAGGTTGCCCATGCTTCATCCCTCTCCCCTCAAAGTGAAACTGAAAGGAGATACTAGGCTCCATGACAGCTTATGCTGACACAGGTCTAAATAAGGATGTCCTTCTTTTTAGACTTGGATGTTTCTTCCCTTTTGATAATTGCTGTTGGACATCCTGATTTTGGGCCCTCCTAGTCCCACCCCAAACTCGCCCCCTTGCTATTTGGATATAAGGTGGTGTCAGATGTCCAAATCTTGCCTTTGCACAATTGGGATTTGGACGTTTCAAGAACATGGATGTCCATTTCAGCATTTTGGGTTGTCCATATACTTTGAAAATAAGCACCATAGGGGGTATTTCATAAGATGTCACATAGGTGAAAAGTTCAAAAAGACACCTATTTTAGGTGTCTGTGTTGCCTTTATAAAGCACCACAAAAACCTCTAAAACACTCGAGCCATATAATAATTCCAAAACAAGGTGCACTATTTAAAATAGACTCATAATGATAATAAATTCTTCTTCTTTGTTTCGTTTCTTTCTTTATTTTTTTTACAGTTTGTTATTACAAATGTTCTTTGATATTCTGTTCAGTGTTTTCGTGTTAATGTTATCGATGCAATTGTATTTTACACTATGTCAATAAAAATTTAATAAAATTTCTGGATACATGTGGTAATCTGGTAGAATGCAAGTGTGCTTTATCTGAAAGAAAGAAAAAAAAACCTGTTTTTTCTCAAAAAGGAATGTTTGTGATGCTTTGAAATTTTGCAACAGTATACAGCCATGTCCTGACTCAGAGCATTGGCTTGCTATATGATCATGTTGGCTTTTTTGTGGAATTGTATGTGCCGTACCCTAATTTCAAGGAACAGTGATTGCCAGATAAGTCCTATCTATATGTACTTCTTTGAAAAGATCCTTTGCACAATATAATGTTTGTGGATAAATGACTAAAGAGTGTTTTAAATATGCATTTACAGAAAATGTGGGACTTTGATTATACCAAGATTAAAGCAGTAAATGAGAGTGCTGTGTTCAGCACCAAGTGAAATTGCTGCATTGGTCGGACAAGATGATAAACATAGTACAGAATATTAAATTACTGTATTATTGGCAAAAATCAGGACCTCCTTGAGTCAAGGTACTCAATCTATTTTACTGCAATTTGATATCTTCGAGGCGTTTGACACAGTGGATCATCCAGTCCTTCTTGGCAGACTTGCAGATACTGGATTATCTGACCCAGTTCATACTTGATTTAGGGAATTTTTGATCAATCGGAATTATTCAATTTTGAAACAGGGTGATGGGTCAGACTCCTAGATACCAGAATGTAGGGTGCCTCAGGGCTCACCCCTGTCCCCTATTTTATTTAATATCTTTATGGGTTCGTTGAGTAAGTTATCTCTGTTTCCAGGGGTTTACCTATTGTCATATGCAGATGACATCTTTGTTTGGCTCCCAACATTGAATGATGTTGAACATACCTACCAGACTGTTGCTACATGTATTTTTTGCATAAGATCTTGGGCAACAGCAAATATGTTGAAATTAAATGCTGATAAAACTAAGATCCTGTAGTTCAGCAAGATTTTGGATAGTGTCTCTGAGTCAATTCCTGTTGTTCAGTCACTATATTCTCTTTTGGGACATGATATATCTATATCAATGGATTCATGCCAATTATTTCCTGTGGTAAAAATCATCCAGGGTCTTAGGAATGATTTTTGATACCACTTTATCGTTTGCACTGCAAATTAGTAATAATATAGGAAAGAGAATGTTCTACAAATTAAGGGGCCATTTTACTAAGGTGCATAGGCACCTACGTGTGTCCAATGCATGTTAATTTGGAACTACCACCTGACTACCGCAAGCCCCAGGCAGAAATTCCATTTTGTACGCGTGTCTCATACGTGCGACAGAAAATATTTTTTATTTTCTACCGCATGCCGCTAACTGGGCGGTAATCGGCAGTGTATGTGTGCTGATGATTACCGCCCACTTAACACTTGAGATCTTACTGCTAAGTCAGTGGGTGGTGGTGGTAAGGTCTCAGGCCCAAAATGGATGCACACCAACTTTTATTTTGCCGCACATCCATTTTTGGCAAAAAAAAAGAGGCCTTTTTTTGCAGGTGCGCTGAAAAATGGACCTGTGTGCATCCAGTACACACATCTACACCAGCGCAGACCATTTTTCAGCATACCTTAGTAAAAGAACCCCTAAGACGGTTAAGATCAGTACATTCCTATTTTTATAGGATACATTTTGCTTTGTTGGTACAGGTGTACATATTGTCGTAGCTGGACATGGGACTGTATATGGGACTAACTCAGAAGGAATTACATTGATTAGAGCTACTACAAAGTATGGCTTCCATGTTGATTTTTGGACATTGGAAATATGATAGAGTGACACCACTATTGATTGAATTACATTGGCTAAAGGTCAGGGCCAAGATCATCTACAAGTTAATGTGTCTGTTTTTTTAATCTCTAAATGGTTTGGGCTCTGTTTATTTATATGATTTGTTGAATCATTCTACTTCTTCCAGGACATCTAGAATTAAGGATAATAATCTTCTTATATATCCAACCGCTCAACATTTTTAATTTTATTTATGCCCACCTTTATCCAAAGTGGGTAATGAATAAACATACATAAGCAATAAAACATGCATACACATAACCATCATTAAAAACAACCATAGTCAATCAACAACAGTCTTGTTGATTGTTACTTCTGCATGTTACTTCTAAACGTAACCATGAACGTTCTTACTCATATCAGGTTACTCACTACTGGATTTTTGTTGTGACAGGAAATTTCTTATGATTCATTTCGTAAAAATCTGAAAACATTTTTATCCAAGAATATTTAGTTTTAAATATCGTATAGACAAATTTTTTAAAAATTATGACTGTGTTTGTGTATGTATGATTATTCATTGTATACCTGAATAATTTTGTTGTACATCACATTGGATCAATTAGAGGAATTTTAGCGGTATATCAATGATAAAAAGAATGACTTCCTGCCCTTTATATAATCGTCCTGCCATGCTAAAAAAAGATGAAAAAATAAATATGGATTATCATCATTATGAGTTTATTTTGAATAGTACAAGTTTTTTGGGAATTATTATATGGCTGGTGTTTTAGAGGTTTTCTGATATTTAAGCCTTCCCTTAAGATGAGAAATATATGCCTTTATAAAATAGGCTTATGTGCCTTTTATAAAATAAACACCCAGAACCAGTCTCTGCAGCACAGATTCATGCACACAAATTTACACCTGCTGAAGAAGCTACATTCACACATCCCAACTCCACCTCTGCTCTTCCTATCTATGAGTTAGTGGGTCTTTTACTAAGTCGCAGGGCCGCCGAGAGGGGGGGCAGGGGGGACAAAATTCCCTGGGCCCGGGCCTCCAATGGGGGCCCGGCATCGGGGTCTCTCTCCTTCTGCTCCCAGGCCACCGGCGCTGCAGTCCCCGGTCTCACCTGACTGCCCTCGGCAAAGTCGACAGTCCCCTCCGTCCACCACCGGGACCCCTGCATTCAAATTGGCAGCGCCTCACCTCCATGTGAAAGCAGCAGATCGCCTCCTTTCGGGCCTTCCCTCACTGTGTCCCGCCCTTGTCTGATGTAACTTCCTGTTTCCACATCCTCTACAGCATCCTCTGCGGTCCAGTTGATATCCGTAACTACTGACAAAGCTCTAGCGAAACAGGCACCTGTCAGGGTCCAGTGAGTCGAAGGAATATTGGAATATCAAGATAAGTGACCACTTTAAGCCTGCCATTTCCAGCACAATCATGTTAAGAATTTGAATTATGTTTGTAAGATAGTGGTTAAAAGTAAAAATATAAAAAAACAAATAGAAGCACGATTAGCAGGAGATTATAAGCTCTCAGAAGCACACATTTGGAAGGAAGGGGGTTTTGTCTGTGATTATAACAGTCACGAGAAGGGTTTCACCCGCAAGATGGGTGTATAATACAAAATATCCCTGTGGCAGTATGAGACTTTCCCCTTAAATACATTTGTTGTACATTTAAGGAGGATCTATCTACTATTTTGTATTGAATTGGTTTCAGTCGGAAGTAGATTAGAGTCGCAGAGATTATAACAGTATGTAATAGCACCTAAGCAGGCACCTACTTGCCCTTTTAAATTAGGTGCTTCCTTATAAAATTACTCTCCCTGGGGGTTCTTCTATAAGGAGCTGCTTAGTTTTAGATGGCACAAACTTGTGTAAATGGTGGTATTCTAGTCATTTATGTACTTAAGAGGCCTTTGATTCGCGAAAATGACCTCTTACAAAATACAGACTAACTGAAAAATATGCATCGTATTTTGATGGTGTGCACTTTGGGGGTGGGTCTGCACATGGGATGAGTTTGAGTGGAGCATGGGAGGAGCACACAAATACACACATAAATTCTAGAGTACTCTAATTTACATGCGTTCTGGTATAATATCCAGGTGCAGTCATTTACACCAGCTACAGAGTAAATGTATGCCATTTTCAGCCAGTTAAACTAGTATTCCTAAAAGGAAAGTAGACACCTACTTTTCTTTAGAGAATAGGCTTCAAATAGACACCTGCTGAACCTCTTATCCTGTTATAGAATTATCCCCCATTGTGCCTATTGAATAAGAAAATCTTATGTCCCGCTGATGTGGTCAAGCGTAGTTCAACCACCACTGGCAGTCATAAGAGATGCGGCGCCTGTTCCTTTTGTGCTATGACCCGCGAATGTACGGAATTTCCCAGTCCCACTGATGGCAAAATGCACAAACTGAGATGCAATACTACTTGTAAGTCCAAATTTGTAGTTTACATTATACAGTGCCCTTGTGGGAAATTATATGTGGGCAAAACTGAACGCAAATTGTCTACCAGGTTAAGCGAGCACAAATCTTGCCTTAAGAGTCAGAAGTTTGGGGCTCCGCTGGTGGCCCATTGCAGATAATTTAATCATACTTTTGAGAGGCTTTAATTCTGGGCGATTGACAATGTGACTGAGCACATCAGGCGAGGCGATCGCAGCAAGAGACTACTTTGGACAGCGTTGGATTTTTCGTTTGCAGTCCCTCGAACCAAATGGTTTGAATTCTATCATCCATTGGGCAGTTTTTTTATGATTGGTAGCAGTCTGATCTGATTTGTATTTTTGTTTTTGTAGGAGACTGTTATTGCAATTTTTTGACTAGTGCGGGCCCTATTTGTGTTGACGTTTTTCCCTGCTGTGTGCTGTCATTATGATGGCTGATGAGATTCATGCTGATTGGCTAGGTACAGTCGGCGGCTGCCTTTAAAGATGGCCACTGTTCTGTTCTCTCTGCTCTTCATTAACAGGGGAGCAGCCATTTTAGCAGTCTGAGTTAGTACAACAACGCTGTTTGCAGCTATTTTTTATTTCTTGTTTTTTGTTTTTGTCTAAACAAGCCCCTCTTTTCTTTTCAGCAGTGCAGCCTTTACCAGTTGGTTTCCTGAAGAAGCTACTGTGAAACGGGTCCATCGGGATCAAGCTGATCTGTGCTGGAATATTGTGGCTGCTATATGAATACTGCATTACCCAGTTAAGTCCTGGTTTTTTGCATTTTTGTTGTGGGACTTTACCAGATGAGCTTTAGATTGTGTATATATAAAGAAAGGACTAATTATTAAACATTACAAAACTGATTTGCATGTAAAAAAATATAAAACAAATTTTTTGACAAAAAAAATATAAAAATATACAAGAAAATCCTCACTGGGAGGTTTTTGGGATCAGTGATTACTTTATCACTGTGTGCTTCGAAGAGATTTGTGTGTTTGCCTGCCACAGTATGGTGAGATCTCTTTCCTCCCTTGATCAAAGAGTGTTGTTGAGTCTTCATATTTGAATTTTGAGTTTTTTTTACACATGTAACCTTTTGCATCAGTGGCATAGCCATAGGTGGACCTGGGTGGGCCAGGGCCCATCCACTTAGGACTCAGGCTCACCCAACAGTAGCACACATTTAGCGGTAGCTGGTGGGGATCCCAAGTTCTGCCAGCTGAAGACTTCCCCCTGATGGTAATGAAAAAGCTACTCTCCACGATACTGACACCTGCGCATGCTCAGTTTTCAGCGCATGCCTGCTGCAGACTGCCAAGGTGGAAAGAAGCATTTTCCTGCCAGCTGAGATATTTTTTTGGTGGTGGTGGTGGTGGTGGTAGTGGTGGTGGTGGTGGTGGTGGGGGGGGGGGGGGTGAGAACATTTAGTGCCCACCCACTTTTTGCCTAGGCCCACCCAAAATTTGTTGTCTGGGTACGTCCTTGTTTTGCATGCATTAATACTTCATAATTGGTACATGATTGGCAAAGTACCAAAAATGCTGCTGAAGGAGGTCCCTAAACTTTTCGAAGTAACGTGCCACATTTGTACCCATGGATACACTGGGTTGAGCTGTCAAAGTGTCTCAGTTGCCTAATGTTGGCCCCAGTGTAATAAACTGTGCGAATCCCAGCACATAGACTGATTTTATGTGCACTTCTGATCTAGCAAGTATAGTGCACAAAGAATCAGTGCCAAACTGGAGGTCAACCACTGTGTTAATCTTAGTGTAATTACATCTGATGCAGCAAACTAAAGATTAATGAAGTATTACTTTTGTTACATTAGTGCTGAATCTTCACATTTCTTCTGGAGGTAAAGTTTTACATTCCCATTGATTTCAGAGGAAGTCAACAGGAAGTTAAAAGATTTGCACTGGATCCCAAGTTTGGGACCTACAAGTCCAAGGGCACCTCTGAACAGGGCATCACTTGTCCAGACACCTTTGCTCTGGCTACCTGGCACAAAGAGGCCTTTACCAGAGAGCGTCCAAACCACCTGTCCTCCTCAGGTCTGGGGAAGCATCCTATATCGTCCTCTTCCACTTACACCATCTTGGAAAATGGCAGTTTGGCTGATGTCCTATAGAAACATAGAAAATGAAAGCAGATAAAGACCATCCAGCTTATTTTCGAAAGAGAAGGCCGGCCATTTTCTGACACAAATCGGGAGATGGCGGGCCATCTCTCAAGGCTGGCGAAATCGGCATAATCGAAAGCCGATTTTGGCTGGCCTCAACTGCAGTCCGTTGCGGAGCCGGCCAAACTTCAAGGGGGAGTGTTGGCAGGGTACAGAAGACGGGATGGGGGCGTGGTACAAGATGGCCGGCTTCGCCCGATAATGGAAAAAATAAAGCCGGCCCTGACGAGCATTTGGCCGACTTTACTTGGCCCATTTTTTCTTGCGACCAAGCCTCAAAAAGGTGCCCAAACTGACCAGATGACCACCGGAGGGAATCAGGGATGACCTCCCCTTACTCCCCCAGTGGTCACTAACCCCCTCCCACCCTCAAACAAAACTTTAAAATATTCTTTGCCAGCCTCTATGCCAGCCTCAAATGTCATACCCAGTTCCCTGACAGCAGTATGCAGGTCCCTGGAGCAGTTTTAGTGGGTGCAGTGCACTTCAGGCAGGTGGACCCAGGCCCATCCCACCCCTACCTGTTACACGTGGTGGTAAATGGGAGCCCTCCAAACTCCACCCAAAACCCACTGTACCCACATGTAGGTGCCCCCCATCACCCATAAGGGCTATGGCAATGGATAGGGTTACCATATGTCCGGATTTACCTGGACATGTCCTCTTTTTTGAAAATATGGCCCCAAAGATGGCCGGCCATCTATTTGGCCGGCGTCGTTCGATTATGCCCCTCATAATCACCCTATTGTATATTTTGGTATTAACTGAAAAGAGGCAAACCTTACCAGACAACCCTTCCACAATACACAAAAATGTTAAAAACAATTGGTAAAAGATCCAATCCCTGTGACACTCCACTAATGACATCCCTTTCCTCAAAGCGAATTCCTCTTATCACTACACTTTGTCGCCTTCTACTCAACCAGTTCCTAACCCAGTCAGTCACATTAGGGCCCATACCAAGGGCACTCAGTTTATTTATAAGTTGTCTATATGGAATTGTGTCAAAGCTTTGCAAAACTCTAACGTAGTGGTACCCCAGTGTTATTCTAGTATAAAACTCTAAGTATACCACATCTAGCACTCACCCATGGTCCAGCTCTCTGGTCATCTAGTCAAAGAGGTTAATCAAATTTGTCTGACAAGACCTGCCTCTAGTAAAACCATGCAGCCTCAGGTCCTGTAATCCATTTGTTACCAGAAACTACACTATTCTCTGTTTTAGAAGTGTTTCCATTAATTTATTTACTACAGAGATCACAGTAATTAGTTCCCAACCTCCTCTTTACTTTTGCTTTTATGGTGAGGAACCACATTCACCTTTCTCCAGTCCTCTGGGACCATTCCCGATTCTAGAGAAGCATTGAAAAGGTCAAATAGAGGGGCCATCAGAACTTCCCTAAGTTTCTTCAGTACCCTCTAATGTATGCCATCCAGTCCCATTGCTTTGTCCTCCTTTAGTTTAGCTAGCTCCTCACAAACACAGTCCTCTGAAAATTGTTCAGGGTTTATAAAACTTCCATTCCTATTTGTGTCTGTCTTCTGCAGTCCTACTTCTGCAAGTCCTACCAAATCCAAGCCCTTTGGACTTGGGAGGAGCCAGCATTTGTAGTGCACTGGTCCCCCTCACATGCCAGGACACCAACCGGGCACCCTAGAGGGCACTGCAGTGGACTTCAGAAATTGCTCCCAGGTGCATAGCTTCCTTACCTTGGGTGAAGCCCCCCAAAACCCACTCCCCACAACTGTACAACACTACCATAGCGCTAAGGGGTGAAGGGGGGGGGGCACCTACATGTGGGTACAGCGGGTTTCTGGTGGGCTTTGAAGGGCTCCCATTTACCACCACAAGTGTAACAGGTAGGGGTGGGGGGTGGGCCTGGGTCCGCCTGCCTGAAGTGCACTGCACCCACTAAAACTGCTCCAGGGACCTGCATACTGCTGTCAAGGAGCTGGGTATGACATTTGAGGCTGGCAAAGAGGCTGGCAAAGAATATTTTTAAAGTTTTGTTTTAGGGTGGGAGGGGGTTAGTGACCACTGGGGGAGTAAGGGGAGGTCATCCCTGATTCCCTCTGGTGGTCATCTGGTCAGTTCGGGCACCTTTTTGAGGCTTGGTCACAAGAAAAAATGGGCCAAGTAAAATCGCTCAAGTGCTCGTCAGGGACGTCCTTCTTTTTTCCATTATAGGCCGAAGACGCCCATGTGTTAAGCATGCCCCAGTCCTGCCTTCGCCATGCTTCCGACATGCCCCTGTGAACTTTGTGTCGAAAATAAGCTTGATAATGTCCCTACTATTTTACTGTATTGGCAATTTTTTATTCAATTTATATTTTTTGTTTCCTGATTACCAGATTTTTAGCTTTTCCAGATATTGTTGTCTGTCTTTCTCTTTCTGTGACCTTTTGTAGTTTATAAAGGCTAACCTCTTATTTCCTGACCTTTTCAGCAACTACTTTTGAGCACCAAAAGTGTCATCTTTTTCAGTTTTGCCCACTGCTTTTCTACTTCTCCCTGATGTTCCCATCCAACTAACAACTTCTTGAGATAAACCTCCATCTCAACAAAGTTGTTTTTTTTTAAAGTCTAGAACTTTTACTTTTGAATAAACACTCTTCATGCCGGTCTTAATATTGAATCACACCATCTAGTAATCACTGAATGCTAGATGGTCACCCACTATAACATCAGAAATACTCTCCCCGTTCGTAAGCACCAGGTCTAGTATGGCCCCATCCCATGTGATTTCCATTACCAACAGCTGTTCTCTCTGTAGAGGATCCAGGATCACCTTACTTCTGGAAGGCCTCTCAAAAGGGATACCCCAATCAACATCTGACATATTAAATTCACTTATTAGTAGTATTTCCCCTTTCACAGCTATATTTTGAGTGTCTTCAATTAAATCTATGTCTACGTCTATCTGTGAAGGAGGCCTATATATCACACCAATGTAAATAAAATTTCGCATAACCCACAGTGCCTCTCAGTGACATAACTAGGAATTTTAAAGAGGGAGTGCATCTCCCATGGCTCCTTCTCCCATGCCCCCTGGTACCTTTAAAATCACCTCCACTCCAGTCTTCGCCTGGGCAGCAGCAGCAGCACTCATAGGCTGCCCTGCGGCCTGCACGGGGACTTTCTCTCTGAACGATCCCGCCTTTCACAAAACAGGAAGTTGTGTCAGAAGGGGCAGGACAATTCAGAGAGAAAGTCCCAGTGCAGGCCAGCTGAAGCAAAGATGATTTTAAGGCACAGGCGAGAGGGGAGGTGGGGGGCCAGGTCTGACAGCGGGTTTGTACGCAAAACATGCATCTTGAATAAATATGCCACTGGTACCTCTCCCTTACCCTATAAGTCCTGCAATTCTGTCATTTTAATATTATCTTTAACATATAATGCCACTCCTCCTCCCTTTTTTCCTACCCTGTTGTTCCTGAACAGATTATAGCCTGGTATAACTATATCCCAGAACCGTATTTCCCATATTTTAGGCATTAGACTGCTTTCCAGATGTTGCCCCTTCTTACCATTTGTATAGAGGTATTTAATGTTTCACTTACCTGAGGACTTTTACTTCCCTGGTGGCTTTGTTTACCCAGCCCCAACAATTTTAATTTAAAGCCCTCTTCAATGACATCAACCAAACCATTTTACAAGATGGTACTGGTTGAAGAGGACAATGGAAGATACTTCCCCACTATGAGGTAAGCATTATTGGTCCATTGGGATGTCCTGGAAATTTGAAGGCATTCTGCTTGAGGGCTTCCCTGGGCTGGGGTTTGATCACATGTGCCCGGTTCTTGGATGCCCAGGCCAGGAGTATCCTGACAGAGGGGAAGGGGGTTCCCAGACTGATGAAAATGTTAGTGTATACTTTCCACATGTACATGCATAAATTAAAGAATGTCATCTATGTGTGTAAGTGCCCAAATTCCTTCCCGTGCACACCCACAGTGAAAGTACATGCCATGAAATGTATACACGTATTTTCATGCTAGCCGGCATTTGATAAGGTTACTTACATGTGTAAATGACTGAAATACCAGCATTCATGTGCATTCTAAGTGCCTAAAACTAGGTCCTATAGTCCTTAAAAATTTACCTCCATAATGCTGAACTTAAAATAGAAGTAAAGTTTACTGCAAAGTTAACTTTAGTTTGTTGTAATACCTTACTTGTCTTTTGCTGCAAAATGTAACTTTGCTGCGGTTTGCATATAATTTAGCATATTACATCAGAAGTAAAGTAAAAGATTAGTATGGAAGTTAAAAAAAATGCAGTCACACTGTAACATTGAATTTAAATCAGTTTAATTACATACATCTACTTGGGAATTGAAGGCAGGTCATTTAGCTGCTAGGGATGTGCACTCCTTCAGTTCACTACTGCGTCTTAAAAAATGTAGTGCACACTGAAGTGATCTGGGATCTTATTTTATGAGCCCTCTTTGCAATTTACATATAGGAGTCAACTTTTCAAAATGATTGGGGGAGCTAAATCTCAATGGAAATGATCCCTCCCTGTACTCGGTCAAGGGGTTTGCTTAGTATTGGGGGTCCTCAAGCACTTACAAAGCTGGCACCTATGAATTTACATGTGCAAATATTGACATTTACACGTATATATTGCATACACACTTCAAACCTGATTTCAGAAAGCCAGTATTTCCACGTGTAAACTCTCACCACTTACTGTATAAATATGAAGGGAACGCATAAGTATGACCCAATAATCAATGCGAAGAGTTATAGCTGCTCCCTTCCACATACAGGTTTCTTGAAAGAGCTCATTTGGGCCAGTCCATTACAGGAGAGATTAAAGACGCTTTCCCTCTTAACCTTCGTTGCCTATCTCCCCCTCCAAATGGAAAATAAATAAGGATTGCAGACTCTGTTGCAAATTGGTAGGCGTCCATTCAACATTTCAATGTGTATCATTTGTAAAATGGCTGCTCCCGCTGCACGTTCCAGAAATCACGTGCATTCTATGTATGTTAGAAAAGGCTCAACATTGGCAGTTCCATTTTTGACACACTACCAGAATTGTCCGTGTCCTAAGTTGAACGTCTCAATTTGGATTTCTATCTAAAATGGACTTTTTAAAATGCGTTAACCTACAAATTAATATTTACTAAGTAAGATGGCATTAAAATGCTATAGTCCAAGTAAAAAAAAACTGCTATTAAAATGAATGTGTGAATTCTTTAGTGTATTTGTGTTTATATCTGGTGTATCTTTTCAAAGATGTATTCTTTGTATTATCACTAAAACAATAAATAAATAAATTAAAAAAAAAAAAAAATGAATGTGTGAAACTAATGGGTCCTTTTACTAAAGCGTGCTGATGATTAGCGCATGCTAAATGATAAGCCGCTCATAGGAATATGAGTGTCTTAGCATTTAGTGCATGCTAATTGTTAGTGTGAGCTAAATCCACTAGCACACCTTAGTAAAAGGACCCCTAAGTGAAAAAAAGTGAAATATCAGGAAAAATTTGTTTAAAAAACCCACAAAAACAACCTTTTTTTTTTGTTGCTTGCACACATCTCTGTTAGTAACCTATTCCTGAGTTTCAGTGCTAGGAGGCTAAGGTTAGCCACTTAATTGTTGTATGATAAGGACAGGCCTAAATCTAGGCTGTTAAATTTTGACTTGCTATGGGGGTCTTTTACTAAAGATCAGTGCATATTATCTGCCACAGAGCCCATTTTATTCCTACGGGCCCTTTTGCAGACAACTTGCACTAATCTTTAGTAAAAGACTCCCTAAGTTGTGTGTTCAGCACAATGTTATACATTTGCCCCACTGGCCCAGACATTATTTCTGGTGTGTATATCTGCAAGATGATTGATGATCAAAAGGAAGATTGACGATTCATATTGGTTTTTGTCTGATCTGTTTCCTGAAAATAGACAGAACTAAGTCAAATTAAAATTTATCACAAAGGATTCATAAACACATTGACCCCACTACTAAGCTTCTAGGAACCATCTTGTCACCAGCTATGGAACAGCACTTTTTTTCAGTCACATGAATACAAGAAGATAAAGTACACATTCTAAATACACAAACAGATCCTCCAAACATCACAGATATTCTCAAGTAGTTCATATGTATAACTATACCGACCCAAAATGAACCAACGTAATCCTTCTATTGAGAATAGAAAACCTCCCCCCAAATGCTCACGTTACACTGGCATTTTAAATCCAAATGAGATATAAAAGAGTAAACACAATTTCTAAATGTTACATTGGTTTCTGCTGATAGAAATCCTGCAGATATTCTCTTCATTAATTAGTAAAACACATTTAGCGTCTGTTAGAAAAACACCCACAGCATGATAAATTAAAGTAACAGGATCACGAGGCAGAAAGAGAAGGTTGCTTTTTTTCTTCTATTCTACCCCACTTTTATTTTTTTTTATGCATAAAAGTTTGTTTTTTTGTTTTTCTTCTTGAGTTTGGCCACCATCACGACTCGGCAGTTAAACTATTTTTCACAGTTGATAGCTTTCCGACACAGTGACTTTTAGGGGTATTAAGTAAAATAGTCTTCTTTGCTCCTGATGGTTGGCATGCTGTTTCTCTACACCATTTTTCCACTAGCAATTAGACAGGGGGATAAGAGTGAGGTTTGAAGATGGAAAGTATGCCTCTTCAAAAAAACCTGTCTAGTGCTGCTTCAATTTTTCTTTCAATGTGCAACTTGAATGGGTTAAGGCAAATACCTATTGTACACTGTTCAGTGCAAACAACTAGTTATATGCTGCTGATTTCATCTGCAGAGTCCTTGTGGCACTTCGATTATTTCATTGTCACTGTTGAAGGTGAGGCCTGGGCTCTGTTGCAATCACAAAACAGGAGAATGCAGGCTCTCAAATGAAACTTAGCTTGGTGACAAGCTGTGGCAAACTGGACGCTAAGGCTAGAACAGGATTGAAGAAGGTGAAGGCCAGCAGAGGGCACCAAAACTCCTGTTTCGGAAATTTCAAAGAAAATGATTTTCTTTTGTTAGCATGTGTAGGTGCAGTAATCCCAGGGCAAGGTGTTCATCAGCTGCCAGTTCACATGAGAGGAAGAAGCCAAATTCACCCTGTGCTTCATTTCTGCCAATTGCACTCTATGTGCTGTTCTTTCATTTTCTTCATGGAACCCAGGAGGCCACCGTAAAACAGGTGCTTTGAAAGATCCTTGAGCTCTGTACACTTGGACTTTTAGAGGATCATCTTACTCATTTTGACCTAAAATAACAAGAGAAGAAAAAGAAAAGGAAATCTGAAACAAAGCAGAAAATGGATTGATTTATTTATTTAGGAAAAAATATATACATATATATTGCAGAATGCTTGCACAGGAATACCAGCACTATACCAAGCATAACAAAAAAAAGCACACAGGACCTTCAAGACTGGGACAATCATAAATTGTTTATTCAAAGAAAGACCTAGGCTGTGTTTCGGTGGGAATCCGCCTGCGTCAGTGGTCAAAAAAACATCCCAACTTCTTTAATGAAAATTGCAGACAAATCCTTCATAAACAATACAGAAATATCAGTTTGTAAACAAGTGTCTGCTCCAATGCTGAAAAACAGTAGCAACAGGGATGATGCAGAGTTCTATTTGGATTTATGCAGGCAATGCACATGTGCTCTTTTTTTAGTTTGGCGGCACCTTTCTAAGTGGCAGCGTTTCTCAAGGTTTCGCACAATTAAGACTGTTGCTATTGTTTTTCAGCATTAGAGCAGACACTTGTTTACAAACTGATATTTCTGTATTGTTTATTAAGGATTTGTCTTAAAATTTTCATTAAAGAAGTTGGGACATTTTTTTTTGACTCCTGACGTAAGCGGATTCCTGCTGAAACATGGCCCGTGTCAGGTCATTTTTGGAATAAACAATTCATGATTGTCCCAGTCTGAAAGGTTCTTGTGTGCTTTTTTGTTTGTTTTCCTTTGGTTAGTACACCAGGCATAACAGAGCCAGTTTGCGTGTATCCCAAGAAATCAAAAAGACAAGCTGTTTATTCTAAATTCAATAATATTTAAACAAATAAAAGAGGTAGGTAGTAGTGACTCTTTGGGATATTCTCCTATCTTGTCCACGTTAGTTTTCCTGAAATCCAGGACCCTCATTTTTGAATGAACACTCGCCTAACTTGTGCTAATATTGAACCACTCTATCCAGGGATCAGAAACACTCTCTCCAAATGATCACCCACTATAACTTTAAAATCACTCTCCCCATTCATAACCACCAGGTCCAATATGGCCCTTCCCGCATGGATTTCATTAGCAAAGGCTGTAGCAAATCCTATGGAAAAATTCAAGCTCTCCCTACTTCTAGATGACACTGTAGCAGAAATGTCCCAGTAAACATCTGGCACATTGAAATCATATATCAGCCTTTTTCAATTGTAGCTCAGGATGACTTGCATTCAATTCCAGTACATGAAAACATGAGAATGCCATACTGGATGAAATCAAAAATCCATTCAGCCCAGCAATCTGCTTCTAACAGTGGCCAATCCAGGTCACAAGTACCTGACAAAATTCTAAAAATGTTGCAAGATTCTCTGCGATTTTCTTGTCCCCAGAGGGCATACCATCTGTACATAAGTATTGCCATACTGGGACACACTGAAGGTCCATCAAGCCCAGTATCCTGTTTCCAACAGTGGCCAATCCAGGTCACAAGTACCTGCAAGATCCCAAAAAAGTACAATACATTTTATGCTGTTTATCCTAGAAATAAGCAGTGGATTTTTCCCGTCTATTTTAATAACAGTCTATGGACTTTTCCTTTTGGAAGCCGTCCAGACCCTTTTTAAACCCCACTAAGCTAACCGCCTTTACCACATTCTCTGGCAACGAATTCCAGACTATAATTACACGTTGAGTGAAGAAATATTTTCTCCGATTTGTTTTAAATTTACTACTTTGTAGCTTCATGGATCCAAGATGGCGACGGTTAGAGCTGCTTAGCCGGACGCGCTCTGAACTGCTCCAGCCTACTTTGGTGAAAGCGTCTTACCCGTCATCGATGGGGAAGAGGAGAGGTAGAGTTCGGGAGGCTCCCCAAGTCCCGGGCGGAACGCCCCAGCTTCACCAGCCGACGCTGCAGCATTTCGGAGTTTCCTTCGGTCCTGTCTTGGCGTCTACTCCCTCTGCCGGAGCTGGCGCGTTGACGCCAGACGGCAGTGCAGACGGGGTTTCCCTCAGCCCTGCCGAACGTGCGGCACCCCCACAACCCGGAACAGAAACTCTGAGGGCTAGCCCTGACACCATGATCCCAGGTGGAATGCATGGAGAACGGGGAGGGAGCCGGCCTGAGAGGACAACTGGATCCGATGAGCAGCAAGGATCGGGAATGTCAGCAGCTTACGTTTTGACCAAAAATGTGAGTACCCTGGAGCAGGTCTCAAAGGCTCCTCTGCCGGATTTTTCAGTGGGAACAGTAGCGAAACCTGCCGTAGTGACTTTAGAGTCACTGTGGGACCTAACTTCTGCGACCCAATCTGCTCTACAATCCTTAATTTTGAAAAATATGGAAACAATTAAAGTTCTTTCAGAGACTGTGTTAAACCAAGTACAGACTTCTGAACTCCAAGTCTCAGAGGTTAAGAAATTGTCTGAGAAAATGGAGAAATTGGACTTGGTGGAACAAGCCTTAATTAAAGACAAGAATTCTACCCTAAGACGCCTGGAGTATTTAGAAAATCAATCTAAGAGACTTACTTTGCGGTTTATAAATTTTCCTAGATCTCCCTTGGTAGTGCCAATTCAAATGGCTAGAAAATATCTAATGGAAATTCTGGGAATGTTAGAAAGCTCATTGCCACCTATAACACGGGCTTATTATATTCAAACAGATGTGAAAACATCAGACGATTTACCTTTACAAGGTGCAATGGACCTCACTACATTTCTAGAATCCTCTCTTGAGGTTATAACCCAGAGGACCACTTTATTGGTCACATTTGCTTTGGAAATTGATAGAGACGCAGTGCTCAAACTTTCCCTGAGACACTTGAATTCTCTGTTTATGGGTTCAAAAGTTAGAGTTTTTCCTGACTTGTCCAGGGAAACTCAGAAGAGACGTAGGTTGTTTTTATTATTACGACCAAGGGTAATAGCAATTGGTGCAGATTTCCTTCTGAGATATCCCTGTATATGTAGAATAAAATTTCAATCTAAACAATATCAATTTTTTGACCCAAATCAGTTGGAGGATTTCCTAAAGAGCAGAGAAGAAGTCAATGTGCAAGTTTAGTCACATATGTTACACTGTATGGCAGATTGGAGTTAACCAATCAGGAATTAAGCAGCTCGTTTTATTTATTATTGGTGAAATTTGCTTAATTTAAGTATAAAGATTTTTCCTTTTTCTTGGATCAATTTCCTATTTTTGTGGACGATAGGTAACATATTATTGAGTTATTGAATGTATTATTATTTCTTTGTTGCAAGATTCTGTTTTAGTGTATTATCACTCATAAATGTATATGATTGTTAAAAAGTAATAAAAGAGAACTTAAAATAAAAATACTTTGTAGCTTCATTGCATGCCCCCTAGACCTAGTATATTTGGAAAGAGTAAACAAGCGATTCAAGTCTACCCATTCCACTCCACTCATTATTTTATAAACCTCTATCATATCTCCCCTCAGCCATCTTTTCTCCAAGCTGAAGAGCCCTAGCCGCTTTAGCCTTCCTCTCAGGGAAGTCATCCCTTCCCCTTTATCATTTTCATCACCCTTCTCTGTACCTTTTCTAATTCCACTATATCTTTTTAAAGATGCGGTGACCAGAATTGAACACAATATTCAAGGTGCAGCTGCACCATGGAGCAATACAAAGACATGATAATGTCCTCATTTTTGTTTTCCATTCCTTTCATAATAATACCTAACATTCTATTTGCTTTCTTAGCCACCGCCACACACTGAGCAGAGGGTTTCAACATCATCAACGACAACGCCTAGATCCCTTTCCTGGTCTTGGACTCGTAATGTGGAACCTTGCATTACGTAGCTATAATTCGGGTTCCTCTTTCCCACATGCATCACTTTGCTAGAGAGAAGGGGTATGGAACTATTAAACTTATATAGATATTATCTCACCATTGTGTTGAAGGCAGTCAGGAAGCATCTCATTGTGTATCCTATGGTGCATTGGGTACAACAAGAGAAGTTTCTACTTCATCTAGATTCACTTTTTTAGGTGGGCAGAGATGCGAGGCTAAAAGTAGTGCAGAGGGAGGGAGGGAAGACCTTTAATGTATGTTTTTTAATCTCCATTGCTGGAGGTCTGGAGGGAGGCAAAGACTGCGTTTGCAGTGCATGGATGTACCCATCCGGTCAGCCTTCTTAAGGATTTCCACCATTGGTTTATAGAGTATTTTGTCCTGTTGGTTGCTTCTCTTCATGCCCTGGGATTTATCTATTGTAAGGATTTATACTATCAAGGCACTATGATTGCTCATACTGAACTGCAATCTCAAAATCCCATTTTATCAATATTTTCAAGGGAGGGATTTCCTGCAATGAAGAACGAGCTCTTATGCGACTCCAACAATGTAGAAGTGGTTCTCTTTAAATCACACTCCAGAAAAAACTTATCACACCTTTTTGTTACTTTAGAGAAATTGTATTCGCCAGTGAGTGCCCCATTAGAACAGCTGTGGGAGGAATGATTAGGGGTACCATTAGGGGAGGATTCTTGGGTCACTATATATGCATATAGCCCAAAATTTATGAGTATTATGAATTTTAACCAGCTAAAAGATCAACTGGTGCACAGGGCTTACTGGACACCTCGAAGGGATGCAAGGGCTGATGCTAGTAGGTCAGGTCTGTGTTGGCGACAGTGTGGCCAGGAGGACTCTGGTGCACATGTGGTAGGAGTGTCCAATTATTCAGTGGTTTTGAGCAAAGGTATGGGATCATATACATGGACATGGGAATCCTGGCAGGGGGACAAAGTTGCATATCTGTTGGGTCTTATTTGCAACTGGGTGTCCCACGATGGTCCACCAGAGGACATAATGCATATCTTGGTACTAGCAGCTAAAATGTGTATAGCCAGGGCAGGGAATACCCCAGAGGGTCCTGCACTGCACTCATGGTGGGCGGTTATATGGGACATCAGGATTTATGATAAAATTAATAAAGACCTTAGAGGCAAAGCCATGAACATACAATATTGTGGTAACATCATTACTGGCCATACCTGACCCTCCTCGTGCTGCCCACTTGCCCCACTCCCACCCTCCCACTACAAAACCATGACTTCCACTTCCTCCTGTTTCCCTCCCCTCCCCCATTAGTCTGACACTCACACAACAAACATCCGAAACCACAAACAGCAAGCAAACCAAATGTCTTAGGTAGCGCTGCCCCAGTTGTCCCAACTTGCTACCACCTGCAGGTCATCCACAAAATGGGCCTCATATAGGATACAATAATAGGCTGCTAGTCACTTAAAGAGTGTCTATTGCACTAAGATCTAATAGTCCTCAGTTCTTATTCCCCCGGGGCTCCTACCGCTGCAGATTTCAGCTCCATGCATTAGAAACCCAATCTCATCTCAGAGGATACAGATGGTGATTCAGCACTCCTCCAGCCTCACTGTCCATGTGCGAAGATGTAGTAGAAGAATGCGATGAGTGCACCACTTCCCGGGAAGCAAAGGGTAGAATTAACCCCTTGTTAGGTTGCAGTCGTGTCTTCTGGAGCTGTACATTTTGCTGTGGAGAGGTTGATGTAGGCTTTACCCCAGAGGACCACCCTCTAGACGACATGTGACATCTGAGCCACCCAAAGCCTGGATAAATTTAATTAGTGTTTTCTGCCAAACTGGTAGTCCATTTTGTTTATTTGCATAGTTCAAGGATTTCAAGAAACTCTCAATATCCTTGGTGGAATCAAAAAAATCTCTTTTTCCTGTCCTGAAAAATCACCAGTCTGGTGGGGTGCCATATACTTCTGCCTGAATACTGTGGGCCGCTAAAGCTTGCTTATAGTTCCACAAATCCCTTCTCCTCATGGTCTCAGCACTAAAGTCTTTAATGTCCATATTGTCATACTTATTAACCCGCTGCTTCCTGGCCGTGCACAGAACATAGTCCACCTCCTAATATCGCAGCAGTTTTACTATGAAGGTATATGGAGAGAGATTCTCATAGGACCTAGGTCATAGCTCTCAATGTGCTCTCTTAATTTCAAAGACAGGCTGAGCAGGGGAGTCTGGGAACCAATGCTGTAACAGCTTTTGTACAAATGGGATAGGAAGTTTCTGGAATCTGATGGTTTTACTACAAGAAGATCTTATCAGATGAATTTGATTAATTTATTTGACTGAGTGACCAAAGAGTTGGATTGAGGGAGAACGCTAGGCAAAGCCTTTGGCACCATTGCCCATAGGTGTGTTATAAATAAATTTGACTGACGACTGAGGTTAGAAACTGGTGAGTGGAAGGCAACGTAGGGTAGCAGTAAATGGTGTTTATTCTGAGGATTAGGGTGTCACCAGTGGTCTGTCTTTGGCCCAGTTCTTTTTAATTTTTGTGAGCAATATTGCGAAAGGGTTGTCGGGTAAGTTTTGCCTGTGATGACACCAAAATCTGAAATAGGGTAGAAGTGTGGATAACATGAGGAGGGTTTAGTAAATCTTGACAGGTAAGACCAAATGCTAGAACCATGCAGGATCATGCATTTGGTTTGCAAAAATCCAAGGGAACAGTACAGTATTGAGGGTGAACTACTTCCGAGGAAGAGGAAGAGCAGGACCTGGGGTGATTGTACCTGATGATCTAGGTGACCAAACAGGTAGAAAAGATGAAAGCAAAAGTCAGAAGCATGCATCTGTGCATAGGGGTAGAACGGCTAGCAGGAAAAAGGAATTGATAGAGCATCTCTACATGTCTTTTAAGGGAGAGGAATGGATTGTAGAGCTTATCTGATATAGATGGGCAGACTGGACAGGCCGCATGATCTTTTCCTGCTGTAATTTTTTGTTCCTTTGTTTCAATGTTTCTGTAAAAAGAGAACACTCTTTCAGAAATGTCCTTTTTTGCCATTAGCTCTTCAGCTATATGCTAACTTTGTTTGTCCTGATTTGGAAGACTTATTAAAACAAACACCAGAGTTCATGTTTTCCTCATCATGGTATAACCCTTTGTTTGTGAACACTATATTGTGTCCAAAGAGTATGCACAAAATTAATTTCATTGTCCTTTCTCCACAATGCTCAGTAGCATCCACTCATCTCCAAGGATGGTCTAGTCTTAGATTTATCAATAACTCATATATGGTCCTTTTACTAAGGTACGCTAATGGATTTAGTGCAAGCTAAATGCTAAAAAAGCCCGTTTTATATCTATGGGCTTCTTAGCATTTAGCACACGCTAATTGTTAGCACACGCTAAATCTGTTAATGCACTTTAGAGAAAGGACTCCTTACTGTTTTTGGAATGTTCCAACTAAACTTTATTCAAAATGTGTAAAAACAGACAATCACTTTGAGGTAGTCTTCTTTTTACTGCAAAGTTGTACTTCAACTGTGTGTGGGATCCATTTTGTTCCCCCACAGTTCTTTAGGATTTAGGGGTTTCCAGGCTACTAGGAAAACCTAGTACCTTGAATTGGGTATCCAAATTTATTATTAGAGAGAACTCCTCCCTCCATCTTCACCCCACATTGGCAACCTCTTGAGCACACACACAAAATTCTCACTGAAACTTTCTCTCAAAACAGTAATTCTATCCTTTTGTTAGATGTAAAGCCTTTTGTAGAAATACCTCCCTGGGTATACATGTACTCGTCAGCATGTGCAATAGGAACAGCTATTTTACAAATATAAACATTGAAAAAAGGAACGGCATGGACAGATTAGCTTCCATGTGGAAGTTTCGAGTTCACTGCTTTTATGTGAGGGTGTTGCCCCTTCTATGTGCAGCTGCCCCATTTTATAAACCTACATGTAAAAGTGTCACCATTGTTTCTAGTTTGTGATGAATAAAAATAAGTGCTGCCAATTTTATTGTGGTTGCATTTTGGAGGCGGACATAAACTGCATGATATTAGGGAGAATGACTCCCTTCGTTCCTCATGAGAAGCCCTTGCCAAATCGAGCACTTTTTAAAATTTATATGTGCCGTGGAGTCGGTGTAAAACTCCAACACAGAAATTTTTACTCATATGTTTGCATTCTGTTTGTGGAATGAGGAATACACCTGTGTCCAAACCACACCCCTTGAAATTTCTATTGATCTTTGTTAATATTTTTTATTCTCTACTCAACCCTCTTAATTTACTGATTAATTCTTGACCAGATTCCTGCTTCAGTATTTCCATAAACAAGCTTTCCATGGCCTGTCTCCGTAGCAGAGGATTCTGTTCAGTTGCTACTAATATCACTTGCCCTAGGGGAAGTGTCTCAAAATAGGTTTGCTTTTCTGCATATCATGATAAGAATGAACCTCACTTATAAACCAGGGTATTTGGGGTACAATCTTAGTCTCTCAGGTCTACTCTTTATTATTGCATTGTGTCAAAGAGAGCTTCTTTCTCGAGTTTAAGGCAATGCATCAATGTATGCGTTGTAGTTCTTTTTAATTAAGCCAAATGTGTCCAAGGCAGTTGGTAATAGTTCTGTATTTTCTTCTGCCACATTTCTGGATTTCTAAGGATCGGTGGTCTTTGCATGTTTCTCATTTAACACTAATGGAGGCTAAGAGTGATCTCTTCTTAACTTCCTGGCACAGTGTGATTAAAATACAGTATATTTGTATTTTAACTTCTTTTGATGCTCTGAAAGCAATTGCCTAGATGAAATTTGGTAAAAGGTAGTCAGGAAAACTCTGGAACAGAATGGTTTTCAATTGGTTAGTTCTGTTAGCTTTAGTGATATTACAGAGCCAGCCTATTTTAATATAAGCTTTTTTTTTCATGATATTTAATTGTGCCATTACAAATACCAAACTGTGATAATTCTCCAGAACCATCCGATAGAAGAGAGCTAATTATACAGAAATAAGGGTGTCTCATGCCTACAAATCTTCAATAATTAGTTTTGATAGGAGGTTTTGGAAAGCTGTGCAGAGAAAATGTTTCAGTTACAAGTAAACGGTGTCTTGGTGAAATATATTTCCTAAAGCTATCGCAGAGCAGGGAGGTAAATGGCAATGCTTTCTCTCAAGAGCACTGCATGGTTTCTCTAATGATGTTCACTCGTACCTGCTAGTGATAAAATGGAGACAGACATAAGAGCAGAGGAAAGAGCAAAGGTGACTATTTATAAAAAAAAAAGGGGGGGGGGGGGGAATGCTTAGGAATGTTGTCTCTACAAAATGAGTTGCAATTGAATGAATAGATACAAGCAATTTAAATTCCAATTCAGACTTTTTCTGCAATAGTGCATTGATTGCACATAGGAGATTTATGATATTATCTAAAAATCCTGATTAGAACCAATTTACGATGAAAGTCCCTTGCATGCACCCTTTCAGTGGCTGCCATAAAACTTGCTTCTAGGCCCTTGAACTGCAAAAAGAACACTTATTGTGCTGGACCCATGGCTAACATCCTAGCACTACAGTGCAGGATACACAAATCTGAACCTTCTGTTTGATGGTGCTGTTGGAGCTTGGGCATGTATGAAGGTGCTGTGTTCGAGCTGGGGGTGGGGTGGGGGAGAAGGTGGCTGTTGTGGTGACCCCTGCTGGTGAAAAGTGACACTGAGAGTTAAAATATGGGAGGCATTTCCATAGCCCTTAGGGGCCCTTTTATTAAGGCACACCAAAAAAATGGCCTGCAATGGTGTAGGCATGTGTATTCTTTATTTATTGGTTACATTTGTATCCCACATTTTCCCACACATTTGCAGGCTCAATGTGGCTTACATAATACCGTGAAGGCATTCGCCAAGTCCGGTATGGGAACAGTACAAAATGTTATAGTGGGATAGGGAAGATAAGATTCAATCAAGTTGGGTTTGAGGTAAAAGGGTTTGCCAATGTTCAATACGATCTTTGACAGTGAAGTGTTGCAGGGTTGAGTCACCTAAGTTGGGTCATTCAGATATGCCTTTCCGAATAGGTGAGTCTTTAATAATTTTCTGAATTTTAGGTGATCATAAGTTGTTTTCACCACTTGTGGCAGTGCGTTCCACAGGCGCGTGCTTATGTAAGAGAAGTTGGACATACCCAGGTCCATTTTTCAGCGTGCCTGCAAAAAAGGCCTTTTTTTTGTGGCCGAAAATGGACGTGCGGCAAAATTAAACTGAGCATGCGTCCATTTTGGACCTGAGACCTTACTGCCACCCACTGACTTAGCGATAACGTCTCACACATTAACCGGGGGGGGGGGGGGGGGTAATCGTCAGTGCGCATACACTGCCGATTACTGCCCGGTTAGCGCCACACGGTAGAAAATAGAAAATATTTTCTGCTGTGCATTTGGTATGCACTTCAAAAATAGAATTACCGCCCGGGTCATGCGGTAGCCGAGTGATAGTTCCAATTTGACACACATTAGACTTTCATAGGCGCCTATGCTCCTTAGTAAAAGGGACCCTTAGCTAGCAAGAGATCCAATGCTGCCTGAGCAGACCTTCTGGGGAGCGGTTATAAGAGAAAGCATTTTGGATTAAAAAAATTGCTTTCATTGTTTTGGATTCCAAATGCTTAATTTTCTCTGTAAGGCTTACTATAGAACACCATTCCATTGAGAGTATTTCTACCACCGTTTCAATATATTTTACTATTCTAATGCAAAGGAGAAATCTGTTTCCATAGACCACATGTAACAATTCTTTGATAGACAGAACTGGGGGGAAAAAAAATTACTACATGCGGTGAATAGCTGAAATTACTGCTATATCATTTAGAAATCTGAATTAAGTTGTCTTCACAAGTGGATATGCAATAATGCTGGCTATGTAATTTAAGACCTTGGTTAAGTATTCTTTTCTGTAGCTTTAACTGGTATGAAAAAAAAATGTTAAATTCATTTTCCATCTACATTCTACAAAATAATTTATCTGAATAGGTTTTTCGTTCATGTTAGAAAAAAAAAAAAGAAGAAGTTTCTGCAGTGAACATATTTATGGAATGAATTCCTTACTTGACAACATTTCTTTGAATCAGGGCTACTCACTCACCTGTACCTGATATATAAAGCCCTAGAGCAATTTCAATGATGAAAATCACTGAAACCAACCAACAGGTGAATCTTAAGCAAAAAATATTTCAAAAAATAATTCTGTTTCTTTCAAAAGCATATTCTGTATTCACTGTTCTCTTTCATAGTGAAAATTGTTCTTCATCTGAGCTTCCATCTCAATTGGAACCTGCTCCAACTAACCCTCTAGTGCCATGAATGCAACCACCCAGTGTATTCCCCCATCTTTTTAGGCTACAGACTTTCTATCTATAATTCAGTCATCACAGTAATAGCCATCAGTTGGAGACCACAGATCTGAACTCTCTATGGAATCTAGTATATGTGCTTCCTAAGTGGTCCTTTTACTAAGCTGTGGTAAAAGGAGCCTTGCACTAGCTGCGGTAGCCATTTTTGCCATGTGCCAAAGCCCTTTTTACCGCAGCGGGTAAAAATGCCGAAAAAAGAAATGGCCATGAGGTAAGATTGCACTTACTGCGTAGCTATGTGTGTGTGTGGGGGGGGGGGGGGGGGGGGGGGGCACTTACCACCATCCACTGAGGTGGTGGTAAGGGCTCCCGTGCTAACCCGGTGGTATACATGCTGCCTGATTACCACCATGTAACTCCCTGTGGAAATATTTTTCAAATATTTTTGCTAGTGCCAGAAATGTTGCACACTGGGGGTGGAACTACTGCCAGCACCCACGTTGGGCTGGCGGTAGTTCTGGATCCCCGTGTGGTAAGCCTGCGGTGGACGTATTACCACTGTTTGGTAAAAGGGCCCCTAAATGTTACTCATAGGTTTTGCTGTCAGGTGATGAGTAAGATTCCCTCCCATCCAGCCCACAAGGCCTCATAGCATCCAGAAGCCTATGCAGCCATAAATTGAAGCCAGGTTTTTCACGTGGCAATGTATATCACTACCACTGGCAATGTTTATTTCCATCAATCATTCATCTTAACCCTTATTACCAATGCAATTAACTATAGCATCAAACAGATTTTCTCAATCCATTTTTAACCTATTTGGTTTAAGCAGGATTTCAAACTGCCTTCTGCTGTTTGACTCCTTCCCTCTGGAACACACTTCAGTGGAAATACATTCAGAGCCCTCTAGTTTAAAGTTGCCCTTAAAAACTGGATTTTCTGGCATACCTGTCCTGATTATGCTTGATTCTACAAATTATTAGAGTTAAAAGAACATTCTTCATAAAATGGAAGATGTATCCAATTGATTATAAGAAACAGTATAAGGAATGCAAAGTGCTGATATGAAAGACAAAGAGAGACTTTGAAAAGAAGCTTGTCTCAGAGACAACCCCCCCCCCCCCCCCCACACACACATAATAAGGTTTATGGGCAAATTCAAAACAAGTAACTGGTAAAAGAATCAGTTGAAACACTAGATTGATCAAAGGCAAAAAGGGGCACTCAGGGAAGACAAGGCCATATTGGAGAGACTAAATGAATTCTTGGCTCCAAGTCTTCACTGAAGAAGATGTGGAGGAGATACCCTGGCAGAAACTGTATTTAATAGTGATCAGTCGGAGGAACTAAAACAAGTCTCTGTAAACCTGGAATTGTAATAGGGCAATTTGACAAACTAAAGAGTAGCATATCACCTGGATCATAGGTAGGAAGGAACAAGGAAATACTAGACCATAAGGGGGAAGGGGGACAGAGAGGGGACAGGAAAATGCTGGGCCATAAGAGTGGAGGGGACAGAGGGAGAACATGGATATGCTGGATCATAAGAGGGAAGGGGTCAGAGGGGAATTATGAGATGCGTGAACATAAGGGTGAAGGGAAAATGAGATTGGACAGGTAAATGCTGGACCACAAAGTAGAGGAGAGAGGACAGGGAGATGCTGGGGAGGACAGGGGTGGAGGAGAAATGCGGGAACAGGGAAATGCTGGGCTACAAGGGTTTAGTGAGCGAGAGGGAGGTGAGATGCTGAGCATGGTAGTACCATACGGGAGTGAACATCAGGGCTGTCAAAGCGATGAGTGAGAGGGGGATGATGAGTACTCAGTGTAAGGGGGAGTGAGTGAAAGAGAATGGAATAGGAAGCTAGGGAAGGAGTGAAACAGGAGAAATGACAGAGCTAGAGGGTGAGATGAGGAGGAGGAGATATAAAGTTGATAGGTAAGTGAACTGAAGAGTGAGGTGTGCAATTTAATTGGGCAGACAAAAAAAGAAAGAAAGAGGAAATCTATCAGAGACAGATATAGTGAGGGAATAGAGTACAGAAAGAAAGTGGGGAAAGAACAAATGGACAGCACCCACTGGAAAGAGAGCAGAAGACAAACAAGAAAGCAAAAAAGAGAAAATGGGACCAACATGCTTGGAAAATAAAATGCCCAGTCAACAAAGTGTTTATTTTTAATTTATTAGATGGAATATGTTAGCTTTGGGAAATGTGTATCACAGATGTCTTTATGTTTTGTTCAGTATGTGAAGGAATGTATTTCTGTTTTTATTTCTTCTATGTTGTGGTACATGCCTAGTTTGAGTTCATGCAGTTCCCAGTTCAATTTTTATCTTCATAGTTCAGTTTCTACTTTGTGATCCTTTGTTCTATATTTGGTGAGGGTTTGTCTGTGCTTTGCAAGTGACCGAGGTGTGGTATTTTGTTTGCATGTAGTTTCTGTGTAGAACTAGGTAGCAGCTCCACTTGTTCTGTTTTACCAGTGGAAGGTGTATGGGTATTCTAGGTCCCCATACAATATCTGTAGTGTTGGCTATTCTTAGGTAGGGTTGATGTTTGTTTCAATCATAGGAATTAGTACCACTGTTGTATGGTAGGTTTTATGTTGAGATGGGGTTTTTTTTTCAGGTTTTATATTATTTCACAATGTGCCTGGTAGTAGAGAGATTTATGTTGCTATTACTCAGATGACATGAGAATCAGAATATCTATCTGAAGAACCTTTAAGAGTATCTGTGAGTACAAAGCAGTTGTTAGAAGAATTTCATAAGCCGGCTTTGCTGGACAAACCAAAATTGATTACCTTGGATGCTATTTGGGATGCTTTAACAAAGTTGGATATTTCTCTTTCAAATAAATTAGAATTAATGGCCTCCCAGTCCTTAGCGGATCAGGAGGCATTGGCTGAAGTTCAGTAGAAAGTTTCATCTATGCAAAAAGATTTGAGTTCAACTAAAAAAGAGGTTAAAACAGTTTCTGACTCACTTAATGCATTGGTTAAAGATAATGTGATCAGAGGCATAGCTAGGTGGGTCGCTAGGGGAAAAGCCGTGCTACGAAATGGACTTCCGACTGCACTGGCACCTATTTTTGACGTGATATATATTTATGTGTCTGTATACACATATGTATATTTAAATTTTTTCCTAGAATTGTGCCTTAGATACCTATTTCTCTTTTGTGGACTGTTATGGATGAATATATATATATGTTTTTTTGTTTTTTAATGTGATATATTTGCTTGCTAACTGTAATATTTCTTATTTCATCTTGTTTTCTGCACCAAGTGTTTTTCTTCTTGGTGTAATATTTACATTTACTTATAAAAATAAAGTAAAAAAAACACAGTCTACAAAAAACCTTTAAATATTTGAAACTTGGAGTTTCAAAGCAGTAAAAGGGACTAGTTCCAACTGGAAATAACAATCTCCACGCCTCTTATAGCTCGCCATTGTATGAAGCTGCTAGTAAGGAAAAGACAGCCAACACAGTCTAGCCGTATCTTGTTAAGGATGTAAAAAGAATTGAAGCGGTGTAAAGAAAAGCTACGAGAATGGTATGGGATTTGAATTACAAGACGTATGAGGAGAGACTTGCGGACCTGAACATGTATACTCTGGAGGAAAGGAGAAACAGGGGTGATATGATACAGACGTTCAAATATTTGAAAGGTATTAATCTGCAAACCAACCTTTTCCGGAGATGCAAAGGCGGTAGAACGAGAGGACATGAAATGAGATTGAAGGGGGGCAGACTCAAGAAAAATGTCAGGAAGTATTTTTTCACAGAGAGAGTAGTGGATGCTTGGAATGCCCTCCCACGGGAGGTGGTGGAAACGAAAACAGTAACGGAATTCAAACATGCGTGGGATAAACATAAAGGAATCCTGTTCAGAAGGAATGGATCCTAAGGAGCTTAGCCGAGATTGGGTGGCAGAGCCGGTGGCGGGAGGCAGGGATGGTGCTGGGCAGAGCCGGTGCTGGGAGGCGGGAATGGTGCTGGGCAGACTTATATGGTCTGTGCCAGAACCGGTGGTGGGAGGCGGGGATGGTGGTTGGGAGGCGGGGATAGTGCTGGGCAGACTTATACGGTCTGTGCCCTGAAAAGGACAGGTACAAATCAAGGTAAGGTATACACAAAAAGTAGCACATGTGAGTTTATCTTGTTGGGCAGACTGGATGGACCGTGCAGGTCTTTTTCTGCCGTCATCTACTATGTTACTATGTTACAGTCTAGCACTTCTCTGCTCAACTTTATGGCTTAGGCAAATTGTCCAAGAAAGCTTTCAGCTCCTGTGACTTGTAAAAAAAAAAAAACAATTGTTTATTATGATGAAATAGACATACCTTTGCCAGGAATGGCAAGGCAAACTTTACTCCTCTGTTGTAAAGTTTAGTACAGTAAGAAACCACTGCACACCTCTTTTCTGTCATTCTAACTGAACAATCCTGAAAGAGACGTAAGTTGTGCTCCTTGTAGCTCACGTATCTCTTGTGCCTATAGAGCGCCACGAGCCAGGCTTTGCCAGCAAAGTTGAGTATTAATGTGATTATTGTCCTGGACCTGATATCTTGTGATATGTGCCCAGTCTACCCATATGTTTTTGGCGGCATACCTAGCTGTTTCGGGATCCAGTTTTCAAGAAGTTTAACAAGCTCTTCTTCTTTTACAGACTCAGAAAAGCCCACAATACAAATGTTGTTTCTCCTCTTTCTATTTTCCTGGTCCTCCACAATATCTGTGAGGGCCTTCTGTTTTGTCTTCAAGATTGTACAGTCTATTCTCAATGGAGACCAACCAGTCCTCCATGGGTACTACTTGGTCCTCCACTTGTTGAAGTCTCACCGAGTGCCCCTCCAAGCAGCTTTTCAAGTCATTGATGGTAGGTTGTAGCTTACACAATTTGTTTTCTAACATAGCAGCTATGCTTCGGGTAAGTCCTTGCAGCATGACCATCAGTGCTATCGATTTGGCTGCCTTCTTGTATTCAGGCTGGCACCCTCTATCTTTGAGATTCCAGTTTTTTCTGCCATTTCTATGTGCAATTACATTGATCTCACTTCCAACCGGGGGCTCAGCAGAGTGCCAACTATGTTATCCCCTAAAGCCTCGAGCAGTTTATTTCTTCTTTTGGGGGGTTAAAAGCCGAAATTCAGGGATTTGAATCGAGAGCTCTCTTGTTGAATGTCCGCTCATATTGCATTCATTATGTGACTCCCAGCTATTTCATATTTGAACCTCAAATACTTAAACTGTGTAACAAGCTTGAAACCTAATGTATTTAGAAATTGAAGTTGATGATTAGCTGCATCATTAAAGGTATCAATGAAGATTTTGAAAAATATACTGACCTTGAACTAATTGCTCAATCTAGCGCATTATAGAGGGAAGAGATTCTCTGAAATGAGTAAGAAAATGTAAAGTATCATCTGCATATCAGCAGGGTATGGAGTGGATATGGAGGAGTGGCCTAGTGGTTAGAGCACCGGTCTTGCAATCCAGAGGTGGCCGCTTCAAATCCCACTGCTGCTCCTTGTGATCTTGGGCAAGTCACTTAACCTTCCATTGCCTCAGGTACAAGCTTAGATTGTGAGCCCTCCTGGGACAGAGAAATATCCATTGTACCTGAATGTAACTCACCTTGAGCTACTACTGAAAAAGGTGTGAGCAAAATCCAAATAAATAATAATATCAGGAAACCAAATGCTCTTTATTATCAACCAATATCCCATGAATATTTATACACTGTCTTACTGCAACAGCTAATGGTTCAATGGCAATTGCGAAGAGGAGAGGTGACAATGGGCACCCTTGTCTTGTGTGGCCACAATATAAACAGAAATTCACTGAGTACCATCCATTTACTAGAACTGAAGCTTTAGGAGGTGTGTATATAGCTCTAATCCATTGCAAAACATTTTTCCCCAAACCTAATTTTTTCAAGACCACTAATAAGAAAAAGCCACTCAATTTCAGAATCTAAACAAAATACTGCTTCTGGATTATCTGTAGTTTATACATAATTCATTAAGTCAGTTGATCTTCTGACATTGTCAGGGCCATATCTACCTCTTATGAGGTCAGGTTGGTCAGAATATATTAGAGAGGGACTATATTTTTCTATATGCACACATAAGACTTTTGTAAATATTTTATAATCAGTATTGAGTTAAGAAATAGGTCTATAATTACCACATAAAAAATAATCTCTTCCCTCTTTTGGTACAACAGTTATAGATACCATATAAAAGGATTGTAGAATTGCCCCTTTTACTAAAATATTGTTAAACACTTCTACTAAAATATGGGAGCGATTTGAGAAGACATTGTCTGATAAAACTCTGCTGGAATACAGTCTTGGCCAGTGGCCTATGTTTCTCTTTTTAACAGGAAGCATGCAGTTGAAAGTGGGGCTCATAGGGGACAGGCTGCACTGTGCATGTTTACTGTACTGCTGCTACTACTTATTCTCTGTTGGGGCAATATTCAGCTGGTGGTGACCAATGTATTTTTAGATACTGATCACTGCAAGCTGAATTCGGTCCTGGTATTCAGTGCTGCTACCTATGTGGCTATTGGAACTGAATATCTGGCCTTTATGCAGCTGGGTAACAGGTTGAATATCAGATTAGTTACTAATGGCCAGTTCTCCCTTCTGACCCAATCTCCAAAAGTCGTTGGGTTGCCCATTCCATCCCCCCTCACACCCAACCCCTCTGAAGAGGATCAGCATCCCCGTCCCTCCCACCCAGCCTTCCCATGAACAGGCCTTATCCCAGACCTCCCAAACCCCTGTAGGCACCACTGGGCCTACCTTTCAAATCCATGGTGGTCTAGGGGCTGGTAAGGGCAGGTGTGATCTCCACTTGCTCCTACCCATTACAGCTCTTCCACTAACATGTCTGTTGTGACCTCAATGGTAGTCTTGAGGTACTACGGCTAGTACCGATTGCCACTAGAGGTCGCAGCAGCCATTTTGATGGAGGAGTCACAATGGGCAGATATGAATGAGGATCACTCCTACCTCACCAGTCCCTAGAGCACCAGGTATTTGAAAGATAGACCTGAAGGAGCCTACTGGAAATTGGGGGGGGGGGGGTCTGAGAGAGGGCCTGTTCAGGGGAGGGGGGTTTGTCAATCTTGTTTGGGGGGGGGGAACCAGATAGGAGGGAAGGGCACCAGAACTAAATATTGCTGGCACCCACATAACTGCCGGCTCCTCTATGACTCTGCCTCGTAACACCCCTCTCCTGCCCAATTTCCAGAAGGCCGGTTAGTGCCAGTGTTAATCAGTACTGCCGGTTAAGTGCCACAGAATATTGGCGGCCAGTCCACTAAGCATGATTTAACTGGGCAGGAGCCTCTCCTGTCTGCTTAATCACTTTGAATATTGGACCCTGTGGTTTATTTTCTGACAGTGGTGCAGGATGTCAAGAGGTAATGCTGAATGGCTGCACTTGTAGTGCATCATTCGCTCATAGTCACCCCAATCTGTTGGGAGTGTACCACTGCTATGTGGGATAATGGCAAATAGGAGTAGGAGACTCCAGCCAGATTTAGGAGATTTGGCAGGTCTGAAACTCTCTCTATGAGTGGCTACAGCTCTCCTCAGGCCCAGGCCTGGCTGCAGCTATGGCAAGTGTCTGGGGCCTTGTTATAATGGTGGTAACAACTTTGGGTGCAGCAGGCCTGGCCATAGTGGGGAAGGCTAAACTTCAGACCCAGACTGGCTGTCACTGTGAAGATTCTCTTTAAGCAGATGTCTAGTGCTAAATTTTAAATGCCCAGGTAACCTGGTGTAGAATTATTTTCCCAGCACTATTCATGTCTATTAAGTTGCAAAAGTGTGCTATTTTAAAAATAGCATCCAATCATAAGGAAAGATGAAAATGTTATGCCTTCGTTAAGTCCTTATGGATGAGCCTATCTAATATAAAACTCTAAAAGCTTTTCTTTAGAAAGAAAAAAATCAATGAAACCAATCAGAAATCTAAATCTTCCATCATATTACAAATCCATCAGAAAAAGTTTTATTTTTCAAAAGTGAAGATGCTTTAAACGTTACTTTTTAATCAATAACTAATTCATTGTATAGTCAGACATTTTCAATCGGTCTTTAAAAAAAAAATTATTTGCTTTGGGTAAGGTTTCCAAGATTTGTGTCCCACACAGTGCCAACTGTCTCCTTTCTCTGTGCAGTCAGAAAAAAACATGGTAATCAATAGACAGCCCCTGGTACATTTCTTTTCCATAGCAATCTTATCTACATTTAAAAAGCAACAAAGATCACTTGTTTTTGAATCCAGTGTACTATTCATCCATAAAGATGGTTGAAAAACATTTTCTTTATTAGGTCCTTTTTTGTAAGTGATGAATCTAAGGTTGAAATCCCAGTGTTTTGCTTTCTGATCAGTACATTTAATCCATCTTTCTTATGGGTTCCTGTCTGAAGCTGGTGTGCAGAAAAGGATGGATTCGCTATTGGATGTTGTCAAACATTTGGCCAGTCATTTCCTATGTACCAAAATCCCTTCATTTTTGTTGCTGCCGTTTTACCTTTCAGTGATTTTTGATAAGTACATAAGTACATAAGTACATAAGTAGTGCCATACTGGGAAAGACCAAAGGTCCATCTAGCCCAGCATCCTGTCACCGACAGTGGCCAATCCAGGTCAAGGGCACCTGGCACGCTCCCCAAACGTAAAAACATTCCAGACAAGTTATACCTAAAAATGAGGAATTTTTCCAGTCCATTTAATAGCGGTCTATGGACTTGTCCTTTAGGAATCTATCTAACCCCTTTTTAAACTCCGTCAAGCTAACCGCCCGTACCACGTTCTCCGGCAATGAATTCCAGAGTCTAATTACACGTTGGGTGAAGAAAAATTTTCTCCGATTCGTTTTAAATTTACCACACTGTAGCTTCAACTCATGCCCTCTAGTCCTAGTATTTTTGGATAGCGTGAACAGTCGCTTCACATCCACCCGATCCATTCCACTCATTATTTTATACACTTCTATCATATCTCCCCTCAGCCGTCTCTTCTCCAAGCTGAAAAGCCCTAGCCTTCTCAGCCTCTCTTCATAGGAAAGTCGTCCCATCCCCACTATCATTTTCGTCGCCCTTCGCTGTACCTTTTCCAATTCTACTATATCTTTTTTGAGATACGGAGACCAGTACTGAACACAATACTCCAGGTGCGGTCGCACCATGGAGCGATACAACGGCATTATAACATCCGCACACCTGGACTCCATACCCTTCTTAATAACACCCAACATTCTATTCGCTTTCCTAGCTGCAGCAGCACACTGAGCAGAAGGTTTCAGCGTATCATCGACGACGACACCCAGATCCCTTTCTTGATCCGTAACTCCGATGACACATTTATTTTACTGATGGGGAACCCTTTTCCTCTCTGTTTCTGAAAAACGTATTTTGAATTTCATCCTCTGGAATTCCTTCTTAGTGAATGTAACTACAGTGTGTTAAGAAATCAGTAGTAATAATGCATTGTGGGCTTCTTTTACAAAGCCGCGCTAGCAAGTCCCGCGCGGCAAATGAGAGGAAGCCCATAGGAATTGAATGGGCTCATTTGCCGCACTGGGAATTGGTACCGCGGCTTTGTAAAAGAGGCCCTGTGTGTGGTACAACAGATGATGGCATTACTGTACAGTGAAACACAAGATCATTCAGTCGAAGCATGACTTAAGCTTATCCAGTTAAATCCACCTTTCACTACAATTGCTAGACATTAGTTTCTGGTGAACAGGCAGAGGGGAAAAAAAAAAAGCACGTGGACCATCGCTCATGGATTTCTTTCTTGCCTTTTTGTCCCTAATGTTGGATCCTTTTACAAAACAGCAGTAGAAAGTGGGCAGTGGGCTTAGTGTGCCTTTGAAAATATGCCTGTTATTGTACTATATTTATATTTGACCATTTTTACTGTTGTTAGGCTAAGAAAATTGCAAGTTTTATGTTAAACTGTACCTGCTGTACACCGCCTTAGTACATAAGTACATAAGTAATGCCATACTGGGAAAAGACCAAGGGTCCATCGAGCCCAGCATCTTGTCCATGACAGCGGCCAATCCAGGCCAAGGGCACCTGGCAAGCTTCCCAAATGTACAAACGTTCTATACATGTTATTCCTGGAATTTTGGATTTTTCCAAGTCCGTTTAGTAGCGGTTTATGGACTTGTCCTTTAGGAAACCGTCCAACCCCTTTTTAAACTCTGCTAAGCTAACCGCCTTCACCACATTTTCCGGCAATGAATTCCAGAGTTTAATTAAACGTTGGGTGAAGAAAAATTTTCTCCGATTTGTTTTAAATTTACTACACTGTAGTTTAATCGTATGCCCCCTAGTCCTAGTATTTTTGTAAAGTGTGAACAGACGCTTCACATCCAACTGTTCCACTCCACTCATTATTTTATATACCTCTATCATGTCTCCCCTCAGCCGTCTCTTCTCCAAGCTGAATAGCCCTAGCCTCCTTAGTCTTTCTTCATAGGGAAGTCGTCCCATCCCCGCTATCATTTTAGTCGCCCTTCGCTGCACCTTTTCCAATTCTACTATATCTTTCTTGAGATGCGGCGACCAGAATTGAACACAATACTCAAGGTGCGGTCGCACCATGGAGCGATACAACGGCATTATAACATCCTCACACCTGTTTTCCATACCTTTCCTAATAATACCCAACATTCTATTCGCTTTCCTACCCGCAGCAGCACACTGAGCAGAAGGTTTCAGTGTGTTATCGATGACGACACCCAGATCCCTTTCTTGGTCCGTAACTCCTAACGTGGAACCTTGCATGACGTAGCTGTAATTCGGGTTCTTTTTTCCCACATGCATCACCTTGCACTTGCTCACATTAAACGTCATCTGCCATTTAGCCGCCCAGTCTCCCAGTCTCGTAAGGTCCTCTTGTAATTTTTCACAATCCTGTCGCGAGTTAACGACTTTGAATAACTTTGTGTCATCAGCAAATTTAATTACCTCGCTAGTTACTCCCATCATTTATAAATATATTAAAAAGCAGCGGTCCTAGCACAGACCCCTGAGGAACCCCACTAACTACCCTTCTCCATTGTGAATACTGCCCATTTAACCCCACTCTCTGTTTCCTATCCTTCAACCAGTTTTTAATCCACAATAGGACATTTCCTCCTATCCCATGACCCTCCAATTTCCTCTGTAGCCTTTCATGAGGTACCTTGTCAAACGCGTTTTGAAAATCCAGATACACAATATCAACCGGCTCCCCTTTGTCCACATGTTTGTTTACTCCTTCAAAGAATTGAAGTAAATTGGTCAGGCAAGATTTCCCCCCACAAAAGCCGTGCTGACTCGGTCTCAGTAATCCATGTCCTTGGACGTGCTCTGTAATTTTGTTTTTAATAATAGCCTTGGGTGAATCTCTTCATAAAGGTGGTAAATAAAGCCCAATAAATAAATAAATAAATAAATAAATAAATAAATAAATGTGAGTCTTTCCTAGCTAGAAAATGGCTGATTTTCCTTTTTCTGAATTAATGGCTATGTGCTAATGTAACAAACGAACAAACATTGGATACACAGGGCAAATCATAATTGGCTACTGGTTTGTCTCCTGACGAGAGCAAACCATTGTATAAAAGCCACATTACAGATAAGTCCCCGTTCTAAAAAGATTTCGTTAGCACAGTTACATTGAAACAGTGCACAATTGTAGAGATAATATGCACAGCTACATGGAAATAGTGCACAATTGCACAATTTGCAGGGCTAGTACTATTGGAGGTTTTTCTGACTAATGAGGAAGCTCGCCCGGCTGATAAAGTGCATAACACACAACAAGCCGAGCAACTGAAGTCTTTTCCTCCAATATAACACTTTAATCAGTATATCAACACAGAGGACTTTATACTTGCTATCGTAAACATTGGAAGTATGTGCTAATGTTGCCATTATTGTGTGGCAATTAACAAAAATTTGCACATGAGCCCAAGCACACAGATTTGAAACTCCAAGGAAACAACAGGACAGTCTATCTGCAAAATCCAAGATCGCAATAAGAAAGCAGAACAGACAAAAGAAAGTCCAGAGTAAGTTTATTAATGGTTAGTAAACCAACAGTGCCCGACACTGGCCATGTTTTACCCACTCATGGGCTGTGTCAGGGGCTGCTAAATGGTCAGTAGGGGCTCAGGGCTTCTGTTGCTGTGAAAGCTGAACAGGAATACCTGCCAAAAATCTGGCAGGCTGACACGGAGGTATCTCACAGGATGGACTTTCTGGCTACTGAGCATTTACGTCACAAGTTAATTAAAAAAAATAGATGCATGCTAATGGCAACATTAGCACACGGCCATTATCACAAAAAATAGAAAATCAACTATTTTACGGCTGTGTAAGAATGGCGTTAGCATGTGGAGAAAACCTGTGTAAGGGCACTTTAAGGCCACTTTTTACAACAGCTTATTAAAAGTGTCCCTAAGAAACAGAAATAACACACAGACACACACAAAAGGAAAATAAGATACTACTTTTTTATTGGACTAACTTAATAGTGGAGGGACATTTTTGAAAGAAAGTCCAAGTCAGAATTGGGATGTCCTGCTCATAACATCCAAAAAAAAAAAAAAATCTCACGGCAATTTTCAAACAGGAAAGATGTCCAGATTTACTGTTTGAAAATTCCACTGGTATCACCACTCCTCAAATACTGTGTGCCATTCTAGCCACCACATCGCAAAAAAAAAAATATATATATATATAGCAGAATTAGAAAAGGTACAGAGAAGGGCAATGAAAATGATAAAGGGGATGGGAAAACTTCTTTATGAGGAAAGGCTAAAGTGGCTAGGGCTCTTCAGCTTGGAGAAGAGATGGCTGAGGGGAGATATGATAGAGGTCTATAAAATACTGAGTGGAGTGGAATGGGTAGATGTGAATCGCTTTTTTACTCTTTCCAAAAATACTATGACTAGGGGGCATGTAATGAAGCTACAAAGTAGTAAATTTAAAACAAATCAAAGAAAATATTTCTCCATTCAATGTGCAATTAAACTCTGGAATTTGTTGCCAGAGAATGTGGTTAAAGCAGTTTTTTAAGAACATAAGTGTTGCCATACTGAGACAGACTGACGGTCCATGAAGCCCAGTATCCTGTTTCCAACAGTGGCTAATCCAGGTCACAAGTACCTGGCAAGATCCCAAAACAGTAAAACAGATTTAATGCTGCTTATTCTAGTGGATTTTCCCAAGTCCATCTTAATAATGGCTTATGGGACTTTTCTTTGAGGAAATTTTCCAAACCTTTTTAAACACTGCTAAGCTAACTGCTTTTACCACATTTTCTGGCAACAAATTCCACTCATTATTTTATAGACCTCTGTCATATCTCCCCTCAACAGTCTCTTCGCTAAGCTGAAGAGCCCTAGCCACTTTAGCCTTTCCTCATAGGAAAGTTGTCCCATCCCCTTTATTATTTTCATTGTCCTTCTCTGTACCTTTTCTAATTCTAATGGAGCTGGGTAGGGGAGGGTCATTGAGAAGTGGAAAAACAGACCTGGTTTAGATTAAAGGAGAGAAACAAGAGTTAAGAAAGCAATGAACAAAGGCAGGGATCAGAAGAGGAAGCTTGTCTAGTTTAAGTCAATTGATACTATGTTGTTTGCAATGTATTCTCAAGACAAATGAAAAGTACTTGGAAAAGTACTTCAAAAGGGGCAGAAAGAGAAATCTGGGAATGGGCATATTAGAGGATGAAAACAGAATTTTGAAATCTAGGAGGAATTAGTGTATTTTCGCATCTGAATTGTTGATTAATATCTCAGCTGTTTGTATCGTTCATTCCAGCAGACTGAAAGAACAATTGATTTTAGCACCACTGTTTTATAAGGGAATCCGATTTCAGAAGATCTGCTCACTCTTCCCTATATTAGGGATCTCTTTATGGAACTCCCTCCCTCTGGCCATTAGATCAGAGATTAATTACCTCAGCTTCTGGAAGAGGTTAAAAGTTTTTCTCTTTCCAAAGGCTGCTACATAACAACCACTGCTTCTTTATGTCCCGTAACTGTCTACAGGACTATTATACGAAAACACCTTTACTACTCGCACTCTCTCTAGTGCAGGGGCGTATCTGAAAGTCGGCGGTAGCGGGGGCCGAAGCCAGAGTGAGGGGGCACATTATAGCCCCCCCCCAGCCGCCGCCGCTGCCATTTCCGACCCCCCCCTGCCGCGGTGGGTACCTTTGCTGGCGGGGGACCCCAACCCCCACCAGCCGAGGTCCGCTTCCTCCTGCCGCTGCGAGGTTTTTTAAGTTCTTCATCGGGATTCGTCCTCCGTCACTCTGTGCTGCTGTTCAAAGAAGCTGCTAGCTGAATGCAGTTTCGGACTGAGTCTGACGTTGCTGCTGCACGTTGTACGTGCAGGACGTCAGACTCATGTACAACGTGCAGCAGCGACGTCAGACTCAGTCCGAAAACTGCATTCAGCTAGCAGCTTCTTTGAACAGCAGCACAGAGTGACGGAGGACAAATCCCGATGAACTTAAAAAACCTCGCAGCGGCAGGAGGAAGCGGACCTCGGCTGGTGGGGGTTGGGGTCCCCCGCCAGCAAAGGTACCCACCGCGGCAGTAGGGGGGTCCAGGGCGATATCTGCGGGGGCCCAGGCCCCTGTGGCCCCACGCAGATACGCCCCTGCTCTAGTGCTATATAAGATTGTATTCAACCAATGTTCTAACTATATTATTGTACCAATATTCTACCTATAATATTGTATCCAACCTATGTCCCACTTATGTGGTAAACTGCACTGAACCATGAACAGGAGATATTAGCAGTATATAGGATATGAATTGAATTGAATCGAATAGCACAAGGTGCATGGTTTTTCTGTGGGTATTTTAAAGCAAGCAGTGCAATGTGCGTGGATTTGAACATCCAAAATGATTTGTGTTATTTACTCCTCCAATATAACCCCATCTCTGGGAATACTTCCACCACAATATACATAAACTACGTGCAATTTACATACCTTTACTCACCTGCAAGGTCAGCAGTTTCTCCATAGCCCATTTCTTTCGGTAAAATGCTATTTCACCTGAGGATATACCTTTGAAAATATTTTTTTGATATGATCATATCTCTAAGGAACACTTTATTCTCTTCACCAAATATGGTCCTACTTGACATTTCAGATTCAGTACCTTCCTATGCATGATCTTTCTTTAACCCAATCTTCCTTCAGTCTTTGCAGGAAACTCTCCACTCAATGATATTCCTCGCAACTGGTATCATTTATCTCGCCATGGCCTCTTACCATTGGCACTAGTATTAATAAAAAGCAGTCTAGAAACAGATATTGTCCCATGGAAATGAGCCATCACATGTCTGATCTTAAAAACCACATACTTGACCCTTCACTGTCCCTTAACTACTGCCCAATATCAAATCTTCCTTTTATATCAAAGTTTACTACTACTTATCATTTCTATAGCGCTACTAGACGTAAGCAGCGCTCTACACTTGAACATGAAGAGAGACAGTCCCTGCTCGACAGAGCTTACAATCTAATTATGACAGACAAACAGGACAAACAAGAGATAAGGGAATATTAAAGTGAGGATGATAAAATAAGGGTTCTGAACAAGTGAATAAAGGTTAGGAGTTTAAAACAGCATCAAAAAGGTGGGCTTTTAGCTTAGATTTGAAGACGGCCAGAGATGGAGCTTGACGTGCTGGCTCAGGAAGTCTATTCCAGGCATATGGTGCAGCAAGATAAAAGGAACGGAGTCTGGAGTTAGTGGTGGAGGAGAAGGGTGCAGATAAGAGAGATTTACTCAGTGAACGGAGTTGTCGGGGAGAAATGTAGGGAGAGATGAGAGTGGAGAGGTACTGAGGAGCTGCAGAGTGAATGCACTTATAGATCAATAAGAGGAGTTTGAACTGTATGTGGAAATGGATAGGATGCCAGTCAAGTGACTTGAGAAGAGGGCTAATATGAGCATAACGACACTGGCGGAAAGTTTAAAAAGTTGTTTTTCAACTCTCACAACATGTAGAAGCTTCAAATATATTACACCCCTTTCAATCGGTATGACAAAGAATTGGTCATAGCACCAAAACTTTACTTCATTATTAAATGAAGTTCATACTGCTTTTGACAACAGAAGAATTGCCTTAATTTCATTTGATCTGACAGCAGCTTTCGACTTTGCTACTCTCCCTGTAGGGGGAAGACCCCTCTCTTTGTCATATGTGCTTCATAGACTTGTACCCATCTGCAGTGCTGGCTTGGTGATGTCATCATACTTGCACTGTGCCTAAGAGATTCGCTCAGACATGCCTGTCTTGCATCTAAGAATAACTTGTTGCTGTGACTTGGCATTGTGACCCAAAAAAGCATGATTGTCTTATGACTAACTCTTTTCTTTATTTCATGGAGTTCCTTTCATACTTTATTTTTATTTGTTCATCGCTTTGATTTACTTTGTAAAAAAAAGGAGATTGTAGCAAATCTAAATAAACATAAAGGCCACGCCAGAGGTATGCAGTTCACTGATTCTGCAGTAAACTGCTTGGAGCCTCAGAAATAGCCAAGTGACATCAAAGACATTCCTGTGGTTACCATACCGTATCTCTAGCAATCCAGCACGGACCAATCACATATCAAGATGCTATTGAGATTTGAAGGATACTACTGATAAGGTAGGTATAAAAATGCACCTGTTAGAGGCACTGGTATCTAGAGAACTGATTCTGATCTAGCTGAGAGGAACAACAGTATTAGCAAGCTATTAAGAAGACACAATCTGATAACCTCATCAAGGTTGTATGCTTGTTTATTCTAGGAGTCTGTGAACACTTTGGGGTTGATATTCAGACTATGGGAGGCAGCCTGGCTAACTCCCATGGTTGGTGGTGAATCTGGGAACTCAATGCTGGGCCATATCTGGTGACCTGCATTGAATTTCCATTTTTTTTTGGCCACTATGAACATAGCCGGTTAAGCTGATATTTATCAGCTGAACAGAATTTATAGTAGTCAAAGATAGACCTGCTATTTATGCGGGTCTATCTGGCTGCTAAACTTAGCCAGTGCTAACTAGCTATGTTACGTGAGATAGCCGTGACTAGGCTAGCCACTAACCCCCAGATTCTATATATTGCACCCAGATTTTTGAGCGGAAGTCCAAGCGTATTCCATAACAGTGCGCATAACTTAATTGGTTAACAAGCCAATTAGAGCTGTTAATTGGATGTTAAAAAGCAATTAGGAGCATTAATTAGAACTTACACGTAGAATAACAAGCACATTCAATAATGCAGTACATGTAAATTATAATGCATGTTGTCAAAAGGGGGCATGGCCATGGGTGTGGAAAGGTGAAAATGATTTCCACGCAGTTTTTCCAGGCACCATATATATAATCTTCCTCTAAGCCTTAATATTTAGGTGAGATAGCTGGCTATCTCACACTGAATATTAGTGCTTAGTCAGCTTAAGGTTAATTAACTGGCTAAGAGTCATTGCTGGCCAGTTAAATAGTGCTGAATATCTGGGGATTTGAATTTTAATCAACTTTTATAGTAGGGAGTGTGTATTAGTTCATCTGACATCCATATGTTTTCTCCTTTCATACATTTGTATTAGGAACTTTTTGTTCTAATCTTTTCTTCTGTTCGTTTGCCTTTTGTAATAATAAGTGAATAATAAGAGGGAATCTGAACTCAAGGTTCACTTTTATAAGATGTGTTTGTTTCCAGAGTTCTAAAGCCATTATTTAGATGTCTTTGTCCTACCACTGACGTTAGCGCTTCTGTTCAAACTGAGTGAATTGGGAATAACAGATACAGTGCTTTGACTAGTGGACTATAGGTAGGAAGGATGGAAGGATGGACTCTGGATCCTAGACCCAAAGGCAGAAGTGAGAAAGTAAGACCTGAGATGAGGTACTTACCGAAATGCCAGGATAGCATGGATCACAGTGTAGAGGCAACACTGTGTCCCTTGAACTGAGACCCCAGTTCTCCAGTGAAAGAGGGCTGAGTTGGAATTTAAATTGCTGTATGGATTGTCTGTTTTGAAGAAGAATCTCCCCCACAGAGTGGTTGGTGAAGGCTAGATGTAGCTAATTTGCATAAAGGTAGATCATGAAGGTGACCTAATTTACATATCATTTGAAGCCTGCTAACCTAATATGTTTATTCCTATGAAAGGCACCAGGGGGCACATAAGAAGTACCAGAACTGTTGTTTGATCCAGGGAGAAAATTCACGGAGGTGTTTGGACTGGACAACAGGGGGTGTGGGAAAAGTCACCCTAAGAGTAAAGAGGTCCCCTATCCATGACACTGCAAGTATGTGCCCTTGGTTAAGGCCCAGATGCACTAAACCTTAACGACCCTTTAACAACCCTTTAATGAAGAAATTTTCAACCGTAGCATGCATTAAAGGCCATTTTCCGATGACACTAGCAGCTAACGAAAATGGAATGCAAACGAGTAACTACCATTGAAATGTGGACAATTCGGGATGCACTAACCATACCGATGATTGCACCGAATCATTTACCTTGATAAATTTAATGAGAGGTCAGAGCTGTCGTTAAGGCCTGAGCTGTCATCGCCCCGCTTCCCCCTGCAGCATAAAAATCCAAACTGGCATGTTTAAAAACAAAAGTGAGATAAACAACACAAATACTGACTCCCCGCTTCCCTCTGCATAAAATAGAAAATGAAAACAAAATCAAAAAAGGATCGGGAGGGGGCAAAGGCGCTCGTCAGGAGCATCCTGTATGGACGACCTTGCCCCCCCCCCGCTGCTCTCGGCTTCCCCCTGCACGAAAACTCCAAATTTTAGCAGCCCCGGCCCCCCTCCCTTCCTGTTCCTTTCAATCTACTCTCCCACAGCTCCGCCTCCTGCCATCCTCCGCCCCTGTGTCCCACCCCCGCCGCCCACCTGAGGTCGTCGCCGCCGCTCCCCCCCTCCACCGAGCCCCCCCTCCGCATTACCGGGCCCGCGTAGCACCTCTCACCTCTGTATGAAGTTGCTGCACGGGCAAGAAGACCATGTGATCGCTGCAGTCTTCAGGATGTCTCTCTCCTTTCCGGACCTGGGCCCGCCCTCATCTGACGTAGGTATCTTACATTAGATGGAGGCGGGCCCAGTTTAAGGAAGGAGAGAGACGTCCTGAAGACTGCAGCGATCACATGGTCTTCTTGCCTGTGCAGTGCCTTCATACAGAGGTGAGAGGTGCTGCGCGGGCCCGGTAATACGGAGGGGGGGCCCGGTGGAGGGGGGAGCGGCGGTGACGACCTCAGGGGGGGCGGTGGGGGCGGGGCACGGGGGCGGAGGATGGCGGGAGGCGGAGCTGTGGGAGAGTAGAGAGAAAGGAACAGGAAGTGAGGGGGGCCGGGGCTGCTAAAATTTGGAGTTTTCGTGCAGGGGGAAGCAGGGGGAAGCGGGGAGCAGCAGGGAGGGGGGGAAGGCCTTCCATACAGGACGCTCCTGACGAGCGCCTTTGCCCCCTCCTGATCCTTTTTTGATTTATGTTTTTAGTTTTCTATTTAATGCAGGGGGAAGTGGGGAGCCACGTGTTTGTGTTTTTTTGTTGTTGTTTTGACATTTGTGGCATGCGCAGAGTAGCCAGCAAAACGCTTGGCTGCTCTGTGCATGCTTTGGGGGCCGATTACCGACGGGGATTACACCACTTTAACGAATGTTTAATACATTGTACTTTTCAATACCGCACCGAACATGTGCGACTTGTTTTTTTGGTGCATTCTTCGTTTTTTCAAATATGTTAAGGACTTTACGTTTTACATTTTTTAACGTTTGGTTGATGCATCTGGGCCTAAGTGTCTGTATCTGAACAATTTCTTAGAGGCAAAGTATTCTTAGATGGCTCTGACAGTTTCTCTCTGTGCCAGGTGTTCAGCGCTGCGTGTGTCTGGTAGCGCTATACAAATGCTAATAATAATAATAATAATTCATACCAAGTAAAACATGGCCTAAATGGATGTGACCAAATTTGGTTGCATGGAGAGGTGCTTGACATGTTCTATATACCATGTGGAAATTTAAGCCTATTCTACAAAATTTAGGTGTACTTTACAGAATACGCCTAGGTGAATTTTTTTTACCATGTGGATTTTTCTGGCACCATATATAGAATCTAGCTGTAACTGCTTAAGTAAGTGGATAAAGTTAAGACAGAAAAAAGGCTGTCCTAACTTTGTCTGCTGAGCTAAGTGGGCACTGGTACGATTATTGGCTGGTGCCTGGTTCATTTCCTGGTGACCTCACATGCTCAGATATTCAATCCCAAAAGCTGGAGATGGCCCCAGCATTAAAAACCACTGACTGCTGCTGGCTCAGTATTGACCCCTAAGGTTTTTGGAATTTCCAATTACACATTATTTAGCTCTTTTATAACGACTAAAAAAGTATCTGGAAATGATTTGGAAATGGGAATGATGTGTGAGGTGATTAAATTTGCAGGTGAGACAAAACTATTCAAAGTTGTTAAGATACATGTTTACTGCGAAAAATTGCGGGAAGACCTTAGGAAGCTGGAAGACTGGGCATTCAAATGACAGATCAAATTTAATGTGGCAAATGCAAAGTGATGCACATTGGGAAGAATAATCTGAATCATAGTTACCTGATGCTGGAGTCCACCTTAGGAGTCAGCACTCAAGAAAAGATATAGGTGACATCGTGAACAATAGACTTAAATCCTCTGCCCAGTGTTTGGTGGTGGCCAAAAAAGCAAACAGAATGCTAGGAATTATTAGGAAAAGGATAGAAAATAAGAATATTATAATGTCTCTGTATTGCTCTATGGTGCAACTTCACCTTGAATATTGTGTGCAGTTCCGGTAACCTTATTTCAAAAAAAGATATAGAAGAATTGCAGCACTGTTGTCAGTTGCAGCAGCTGTTTTATACCAAGGTAGTTTTGAAGACTGAATGTGATTATTTTAAAGTGTTGATTGATGATGCGACCTTGAATGGGATTCTTGGTGTGATTTTGAGTTGTTGTCCGTGAAAGGATTAGAGAAATTGGTGAGGCAGGTTTATAAAAACTACTCCTTTGTTGGACTCAGTTTCTTTGAATTGGCTATTGCTTCCTCAGCATGGTTTATTGTCTTTGGTGAGATCTATGTTAAACCAGTGCTTATTGGAGGGTAGAATCCTGCAGCTGTGGAAACATGCAACTGTTTCACCAATTTTGAAAAAAGTCATTCGATCCTCTAAAGGTGGAGTACTATCATCCTATATCAAATTTATGTTCTTTGATGAAGTTATTAGAGAAGGTAGTGGTGCCTCAGCTGGTGGACTTTGTAGAATTCTAGACAGATTGCATTCTAGACAGACTGCTTTCTGGCATGGATGAAGTACTGAGACAACTTTGGTGGCACTCCTTAGTAAACTGCATGGAATTTTAGGCACTGGTGATGTGGTACTTTTAGTATCGCTTGACCTTGCATCAGCTATTGATATAGTAGGTCATTCTTACTGGGGAAGGCGGTAGAACTAGAGGACATGAATTGAGGTTCAAGGAGGGCAGACTCAGAAGTAATGTCAGAAAATATATTTTCACAGAGAGGGTGGTGGATACATGGAATGCCCTCCCACAGGAGGTGGTGGAGATGAAAACGCAGGGCTTTTTTTGAGGGGGTGCTTGGGGGTACTGAGTACTGGCACCTTTTCCATTGTCTACTAAAACTGACCTATGGACCCCAAATTTTAATGAGAGAGGTCAGGATCTACACACCAATTCTGCCTTGTCATAGATTCTGTGACTGGTTTCAGGGGGGCCTCACCATTGTGGGGTGGGTCCCTCAGTGATCTCCCCACTCCGAAGGGTGGCCTAGCATTTGAGTACCGGCACCGTTTTTGCTAGAAAAAACACACTGTGAAAACGGTAATCTAATTCAAACATGCGTGGGATAAACACCATGGAATCCTGTTTAGAAGGAATGGAGCCACGGAATCTTAGCGGAGATTGGGTGGTGATGCCGGTAATTGGGAAGCAAAACCGGTGCTGGGCAGAATTCTACAGTCTACGCCCTGATCGTGACTGAATAGATATGGATGGGTTTGAGTGTAAATTTTAAGGGGCTTCGATGTTAGCTTCAGAACTTTTAGTACAAGTAGAGTGCTGGGCAGACTTCTACAGTCTGTGCCCTGAGAATGGTATGGACAAGTCAAACTCGGGTACACGTATAAAGTATTGCATACCATGTAAAATGAGTTTATCTTGTTGGGCAGACTGGATGGACCATACAGGTCTTTATTTGCCGTCATTTACTATGTTACTATGTTTTTGCTTCAGAGTCTGGTAGAAATTGGGATAGGCTATACTGTGTTGTCATGGTTTTCTAGTTTTTTGACAGGACGTACCTTTTCTGTGGTTGACTATCTGGAAACTTCTTTTCCACAATAAGTTCAATGTGGAGTGCCGCAAGGTTCAGCATTGTTGCCAATATTATTTCTTCGGCCTTTGGTGGACTTTTGGAATCAGTCCTTATGTTTATGCGGATGATTTTCTGTTAGTGGCATGAGTGTCTCTGCATTGTTCAGGCTTGTGTACCAGGGAGTAGACCAGTAGTTGAGTGATCATGCTATGTTCTTAAATGTGGATAAGACGGTGGTTTGTTGAGTGACTGGCCTGCGGGAGCGGCCAGGTTCTTCTGTGCATTTGTTAGGGACTGATTTTTACAGTTGTTGATTCCTTCAAGTATCTTGGGGTTTAACTAGATTATTGATTAGAATTTGGAGTTCAGGTGAATATGTTAGTGAAGCGTGGATTTCAGGTATTGCATAAGTTAAGAGCAATACGTGGATTTGTGGATGAAAGGCGATTTGTGATGTTGATGCATTCTCAGTTTATGTCACTTTTAGATTATGCTAATTGGTCTTCCACGTAGTACTTTGAAGAAATTGCAGACTATGCAGAATTCTGCAATTCATTTGTTGGGTAAAGTGGGTTTGATAGATCATGTCACTCTGCTTTTTGTAACCTATCACTAGTTACCAGTATTAAGATTTTAGTTTTATTACATAAAGCTTACCATGAAGAACTTTCTGAAGTGTTTTCTGTTTTAGTAAAACCGTATGTCCTTCAGTGAGCATTGCATTCTGAGGACAGGTTTTTTTGGAAGTGCCAGGGGTTAAGCAGACTCACTTGAGTAGGACTAGTAAGCGACCACTTTTTGTAGTAGGTCCTGGTTTATGGAATAATCTTCCTGTAGGTCTGAGGGAGGAAAAGTGGTTAGTACATTTTTGGTGTTTGCTGTTCAGCTTGGAGAACAGACAGTTCAGGGGAGGATATGAAAAGAGGTCTACAAAATCCTGAGTGGTGTAGAACGAGGTAAACATGAATTGATTATTTTTTACCATTTCAAAAAGTCAAAAAGTACAAAGACTAGAGGATGCTCAATGAAATTACATGGTTATACTTTTAAAATGAATAGGAGGAAATATTTTTTCACTCAATAAATAGTTAAGCTTAGAACTCATTGCCAGATGATGTGGTAATAGCAGTTAGCATATCTGGGTTTAAAAAAAGGTTTGGACCAATTCCTGGAGGACATGTCCATAGTCTGCTATTGAGATAGACATGGGGAAAGCCACTGCTTGTCTCTGGGATTGATAGCATATCTTACTACTGTGTGGGATTCTGCAAGGTACTTGTGACCTGGATTAGCCACTGTTAGAATTAGGATATTGGGCTAGATGGACCATTGGTTTGACCTAGTATGGTTAATTTTCTGTTGTCCGAAAGAAGGAAGATAGATACTTATATTGTCTGAAGGAAGATAGATACTTTGTCTGTGGATAGTATATTACTTACCTAAAAGAACTAGACAGGTTCAGAAGCCTGTTTATCTAGCTAGTTTGGATATATCTGAGTACTTAGAATCATTACAGGATAATATAGTGATGTGAGGTGCCCTTCCAGACTGAGATCCAAAAGAGGTCCTTCCTGAAGTTATATTTTTCTAAGCAACACGTTCCTTTGGGTTGTCAGAGATGTGTTTCTAGACAGGTCTAGGCCAACTGAATTGCAAAGGAAAGCCTTCTTTAGAGGTTACATTTTTTATATTCCTTTGTAAGTACCTAGTCATGCTGAAGGTAATTTTATATTTATGAATCCTACTCATTTGGAAAATTTCCTATTTGAGAATTCAGGCACTTTAGATTCCTGATGATATAATTAAGCTTCCTCTTTCTTACAGGGAGGGAAGAGAAAAAAAGGGCTAAGTGAATTGTAAGCCTGTTTCATGATTCTAATTTTGTTAGTCTTATAGCAAGTGCTAGGTCTACCCCATAATGTGGATTAGCGGCAGCTAGATGTAGATTGTATTCTTTTTCTGTTCAATTTGAGATTTTTCTTGATTTTCTGGTCATTATCTATTAAAGATTTATAATATTTCAATTAAAAAATGGAAATTTTTTACCCACCAGTTTTAACTGGGTGGCCCCCTGTAAGAAATTGCATGCGTTTGTTTCCATGGAGGCCTTACAGCCTGCCACTTCAGCTTCTGATACAATTTCTCATTCTAAACTGCTGCAGTGTTTAAGGGACATTGGTATTGATTCTACTTTATTCCAATATTTGAATCGTACTTCTCAAACCAAACTTATTCCGTCTGCTGGAACTCTGAGCTTTCTTTAAAAAAGGTGTCTAGAAGGGGAGTCCCTCAGGCCTCTCTCGCTTATCATCTGAAGAGAGAGGCCAACAGTGCTAAATACAAATTAAAAAGATTGCCTGTTCTTTTTAATTTGTGTTTAGCACAGTTGGCCAGATTATTGCTTAACTGCCAAGTAGATTTTCATTTTTTTTTTTACTGATGATATTTAGTTAATTTTATGAAAGAGAATCAAGAAGAAACTATTTCCACGTTTAATGATATGCTCAATTCTTTAGCAGGCTAGATGAGTTCCAAGGAATTGATTTTGAATGTGGAAAAGTGCTCAGCCATGTGTCTCTCACAAAACCTTAATGCCTCAATGGTTCTTCCTGAGATTGGTGGTCATTCCCTATCACTTTCCTAGAATATATTTACTCTGGGTATTCATTGTCACAGTGATTTGTCATTTCATGTAGTAAAATTGTGTTTCTATTTACGTATGGTAAGGCAATTGAGTTCAATTCTTACCAAAGAAAATTTGATCAAATTAGTTCATGCATTTATTACAAGTAGACTAGACTACTGTAATTCTCTACTAATTGGGCCAAGTAAAGCTAGTCTACATTTACAATTAGTAAGTATAAAATACCACTGAGAGGTTGATAACTGGCACCAAAAAATCAGATTATATTACACTGATATTGTATGATTTGCACTGGCTACCCATTGACAAGTGGATAGAATTTAAGATGCTGGATCTTTGAATTTAGGGAGACTTGAATACTTGTCTAAAAAGTTAGGTATTCCCTTTCTTGTGAACTGCATTCTTCTCAGAAAGGACTTTTAAAACTGCCTGGTTTGGACATTGTCAGATTGATTTCAACTTGAAAGTGAGTGTTTTCTTAGGACCATCATTATGAAACTCATGGTTGCAGTGTTTTTCTGACTGTTCTTCATACTGTGGTTTTCAAAAAGACTTAAAGACCTTATTATTTCAGCAATATTTTAGATAATTCTAAAAATGTTTAATGATGCAGTTTCTGGGCCCAAAACAGTCTATGGCCTATGACTGCCACAACCCAACACTGTTTGTACTTTCTCTCTTTAGATTTCCAGGTGTGGCTCCAGCCAAACCTTAGAACAAGGCTCACAAATCTTCAAATAAAAGATTTTCTTACCCTAGCCAGGTATCAGCAGCTAGAAATATTCAGTAAAGGCGTATACTGGGGCTTCAGTTCTTTCTTTCATGGGCCTTCTTATCCCCACTCTAGCCCTGCCTTTTATACTTCCTGGTTCCTGTCCTTTTAGCTCCACCCCTCTCATCTCACTTACTCCCTGAGCAGGACAAGTGGTTTTAAGGTGGCTCAGACTATCTGAGGGATTATCCTTAAGGGTAGGGGCAGTGTTCTATAACCCCCCCCTCACAGTGCTGTTTATAGAATAGCACTAAATGCTATTTGTTTTGTTCCATTTATAGAATTTAGTCCTCAGTGACTTGCCCAAGATCAAAAGAAAATATGGTAGAATTTGAACTGGGTTCCCTTAGTTCTCAGCCTACTGCTCTAACCATTAGGCTACTCCTCCACTGAAAAACAAATTAGATTAGAGACAGTTTTGCTTTTAACTACCGCTGAGTGAGCCGCAAAGCAGGATGTAACATGATTAATTAGTTCAAATGCAACCTAGGGTGAGCCTGAACATTTTGAACATCTAAACACTGAGGAGTCAATAATCAAAAGATCTTCCTGGGTAATGTAATACAATACACTGTCAGTTTACTTATTCCTTAATACATGTTATAACTGGCTTAATTCCACACACCTACAATTTAAATTAAAACCATCTCTTTATAAAATAATAAAATATATCAAATATAAAATTCCTGTTAAAGTACACCCTCCTCACCTTGCCAATTGCTGCAGAGCTGGGACAAACACCAGAGTCAAGCTGATATCTTTTCTCTTTTGAATTTGCAGATAAGTTGACTAGGGTTTTATTCTTGTCTGCAGTCATGAATAAGACCAAAGGCTTTCTGAATTAATTTCTCAATTGAAATAGGACTAGTAATGCTACAGTGACTATAAGCCTGTATTTAAAGAGTGTGGCAACAGCAGAGTTGTTTTTTTTCCCTGTAGGGTGCAGGGAAGAGGATCAAGGAAAATTAGAAGGAATTAGCTGTCCGTCGTTCAGATGGCGGCAGTCAGAGTACAGCACCATGAGCTGCTGTGAGAGGTCGTGGCAGCCATTTTCTTTTTCAGTCACAAGGGGCAGGAGCCAGTGGGCTTCACTCCTGCCCCATCAACCCCAAGGGACCACCAGGGATATCAGGTAGGCCTGGGGAGGCCCTATCTGAACAGGGGGAGGAGTTGGGGGGTTGGAGGTCTGTTCTGGAGGTGGGGGTGGGGGGTTGTGACATGGGCTGGGGGAGTGGGTGGGAGGGGCATTATGGGACTTGGAAAACCAAAACAAAATTATGCCAGTCCTGGCTATTATTCAGTGCCATGACTCACATAGGTACTACCACAGCCAACTTAGGGCAGCTTTTGAATTAGCTATATGGGTCCAGGCACTGAATATTGCTGGCACCCACATAACCATCTGCTCCTCCCCAGTGCCATCCCCTGCACCGCCCCTGACCTGCCCATTTTTAAAATGGGTGGTCAGAGAGGATAATCAGCAGCATTGCACGGTCTAGTGCCACAGAATATTGGCAGTTGGGGAGCTCAAAGTAGTTTAAGCAGGCAGGAACCTTTTCTGCCCACTTAAATTGCTTTGAACATCTAGGTATCTAGTGGTATAGTGGCTTGTTGCCCTTGGTGCATGTTCAATTGGATAAGTAGGTGTGCAGAGAGGGATTGGGTTGGAGAACAGGCTTGAGAATTGGGGTTGTATCATTGACATTATGGCATCATTCTGGGGAGTACTAAGTTGACCAGTTAAAATTTAACCAGTTAAAATCTGAGAGAAATGAGGGACAGTCCAGTGGCATGCCAAAAGATTAACCAAATTATGCCAATATTCAGTGCCATCCAGTTAACTTGAAGCACACAATCAATGGTGTGCTGGAGTCAGCTTGCACCGGCTCGCCAAAGAATTTTGGGAGCCAGTTGTTAAACTTTAAAAACAGGCTCCCAAAATTTGGGCTGGAGTGACTCAGGTCCATTCCTGGCAGCAGCGTTGTCGTCCAGCTGCCCTGTGGCTTGGGTATCTTATTCCCCTATGCGGCACCTGTCTCTCCTGAAGTCTTTATCCAACCCACACCTCCTTTTCATTTGCCAGCGGCATGCTGTGATTATTTTTTTTTAAGCAGTGCTGGAACAGTCAGCAGGAAAAGGCTGCCTTCAGACAATCCCAGGGGCCTTTCTTCAGCCCTTGGGGGTGGGACATGCTGAAGGAAGGCCCCTGGGATTGGCTGAAAGCAGCCTGCTCCTGCAGACGTCTACCTGCACTGCTTTAAAAAATTAATTGCGGCAGAAAAAGCAAAGAGGTGCGAGGAGAGGGAGATAGCAGAGTGGTGCTGCTTCTGGGGGGGGGGGGGGGGGAATGAGGGAGACAAGTACTGTATCATTGGGAAGCAACAAGGGAGACAGCCAGCCAGGTACTGAATGGGGGGGGGGGGGGGGGGGGGGGGGGAGAGGTGCTACCTCAAGAGGGGTAGGGACTAGGGAGGGAGAGAGGTGCTGCATGGGGGGGCAAGGAGAGACAGAGATACTGCATCAGGAGGGGTGCAAAGAGGAAGAGAGGTGCTGGACAGGGAGGTTAGGTAAGGAAGAAAGAGTTTCAGAGAAGGGAATGAGGAAGAGAAGGGGGCACAGAGAGGGAAAGAGGTGCTGGAGTTGGGGGGGGTGGTGGAAAGAAAGGAGATAGGTGCTAGGACCTGTGGGGAAAGAAGGAAGAGGGAGAAGCGCTGACCCTGCAAAGGGGAGACAGAACAGGAGCGAAGACAGAGAGAGGAACACTTGCTGGACCCCTGGGACGAGGGGCATGTAGAGGAAGAGGGAGGGATGTTAGCATGCGGCAGGGGGCATAGGGACATGAGAGTTATATTGGAGAAGGCAAGAATAGGAACACAGAGATGGGGGAATGGCAGGAAGACAGGGGTGATGCTGGGTCAAACAGATAGGGATGCAGAGAGAAAATGGATGGTGGAATGAAGAGAAAGGAAGTGCCAAATGGACAAGGAGACTGGGGAAACAATTATTAGAAGAAAGAGGAAAGCAGAAAGAGGAGACTGGGACCAACACAGTAAGAAAAATAAAATGACCAGACAACAAAGGTAGAAAAAAGAATTTTATTTTCTATTTATTGATTGGAATGTGCGTCTGCCAGAACTAGTTTTACACATGGTTGGGGCCCTCAAGAAAAACCTCACTCATTGGTCTTCAGTCACCAGAATAGCGGTGGTAAATCTCCAGCTTTGAGATGGGCCACTCTTTTCATCTCTGAACTCCTTTAGCTTTGCTGGCAGGGACACCGAGCCCTGCCAGCCAAATTAAATGGACTGTCGCTGCTCCCTACTGCTTCTCATGCAAGTATGTGTGAGGATTCCTGACATGTTGCTCAGAGCCAGAAACAAGCAGTGTGTGTGTGTGTGTGTGGGGGGGGGGGGGGGGGGGGGGGGGGGGTTGGTGGTAGTCCATTTATTTGGCTGGTGGGGCTCGGCATCCCTGCTAGCAAAGGTATGCCTAGTGTGCCCGCATGGAGGGAGGAATGTGTTGCCCCCCTAGTCCACCTCGGGGCTCCCTCCCAAATTGCAAGACCGGCTATGCCTATAGAGAGAGCCTGTTGTTAAAACTTTTCCAGCACATTACTGCACACAACTGTCCTACAGTTATCTGGATACAGTCTTTATGTTCAATGGTCTGACTTACCCAGATAAGCTAACTGAAAATCTGGTTAAACTTACCTGTATTAACCATGGCTGGATATTTTCTCACTTTGAGGGTAATTTTATAAAGTCTTGTCTAATTAACACACATTTTCATATGGCTGTTTTATGCCTATTTTATAAAGTCAAGTACGTGTCTACTCAACTTTATAAAAAACCTAGTGCAAGTGGAAAAGACAGTGCACGTGCCAGCGTGAGAACTGTTGTAAAATGTTAGCATGCGCTTTACACAAGTATGAGCGCAAATGAAGACATCTTGGGGTCCTTTTACAAAGTTGTGGTAGAAAATGGCCTTAGTGCACCCTTATGCAGGTCTTTCCTACGCTCTAAGGCCATCTGTACCACAGCCGGAAAATGACCGATTTTCCATTTTCTGAATTAATGGCCATGTGCTAATGTTCAACATGTAATGAACCTGCAGTTCACTAATAAATATATATATACACAGATGGATAGGGGTCAGATGATAAGTGTTGCCTTGCATAATCGTTGTTTTTACGCCAGTCACTCAACACAAAGTTGCTTGGTTAAAATGATTAATATATCATTCCAAAAGAAGTTATAAATTTGATATTAACAGTTACTAAAATTATATGGATGGAGGGGTTTTTTGTCAATGATTACGACAGTCACCAATGGGCTATATTGAATAATCCGGCCCTAAGAGACTGGAGGGTTTTGACCCGGTGACAGATGAGACTTTTTTCCCCTATTCGTCTGTGTAAATGTACTTATTAGTGACCTACAGGTCCGTTACATGTTGAATTGGATGTATTGAGGGAATAGACTTTTTTGTGAGCCTTTTGATAGATTAAGTATTCATGTGATAACATTGCCATTAGCACACGACCATTATTTATTTATTTGTTGCATTTGTATCCCACATTTTCCCACCAATTTGCAGGCTCAATGTGGCTTACATTATGCCATAATGGCGATCGCCATTTCCAGTTAGAGAATTACAAGTGGTATTGCATTAAGGTGCATAAATGGTAAAGTAGAATACAAAGTGGTATAGCATTGAAGTTCCTGCATGGTAGAGTGAATTATAGAATAAGTTAGATAGTCAACTATAGAAAGTTCATTCCGGCATGAGGAATATAGTGGTAGTGCATATTGCGTGACTTTAGTGGTAGCGACGAAGGTTGTCAGTCTGGTGTACAGAGTTTGATTTTGTCTAGTTCATGTAGTTCATTATTAAAAATTACTGCATGAGCCCTTACCGACAGCTATTTTGTAGGCAGTAAGGGTTTATGTGCTAATCCTGTGTTAATCAGTGCACGGCAATGTAGCTGTATTAACTGATTAGCACGGACACACCCACTCTCTGCCTCGCAGACATGCTGCCTTGGCCAAAAAAATAAAATGTATTTTTTAGCACACGGGCAGTGCATGCTCATTGCAAAATTACTGAGGGATGCCTCAGCGTGGCTCACAGTAAGCTTTTCAGCTGCTAGTGCGTACCACAGCTTTGTAAAATCTACACGCTCATTCTTTTCCACACAAACTCTGACAGCTTACATACCCACAGTGGAAGTATGCAGCATGAAACTTACATTTGTACTTTCAAAATAGTATTTTTTAAGACGCCACTTATGTACGCAAATGAGTAACCCCCCCCCCCCCCTGGAGTTTATACATTTTCATCAGGGCCACCGAGAGGGAGGGGGGCAAAATTCCCCAGGTTTAGGCCTCCAAGGGGGGCCCCGGCGCCAGGGTTTCTCTCTCTCTCCTGCTCCTGACGGGACCTGGGTGATCGTTTCCCGACAGGAGCAGGAGAGAGAATACTCCAGCACTGGGCCCCCCTTGGAGGGTGGGGAGAACCTAGAGGAAAAGACACAGCAGGCTGTTCTTCACAGTCTGCCGCTTTGCTTTCCCCTGTGGCTGCTTTTCCCCTCAGGCCACGCATGTGTGACCTGAGAGAAAAAGCAGACGCAGGGGAAGGCCATGTGGCAGAAGGAAGAAGAGCAACGCTGGAGGGATGAATTCTTCTGCTGGCGGGGCCTTGGGATCCCTGCCAGCCAAGGTACCTAGGGTGGGCGGCAGCAGCGATCATGGAGGGGGGCCGGTGGCAGCTACAATCCTGGGGGGGCCCAGTGGTGGCGACGATGATGATCCTGGGGGGCCTGGCGGTGACGGCAACAACGATGATCCTGGAGGGGGGGCCCAGCGGTGGCGATAATCTTGGGAGGGGGCCCAGTCTCTCGGTGGCCCTGATTGTCATGGCACCTAAAACTGGGTAACTCCTTATAAAATTCTAGTCTCCGAGTGGATGTACCTTCTATGCACTGTTAACCAAAAATGAAGCATAAAATAGCCTGGGAAATGCTAGATTTGCTTTATGGAAATGTTACTTAAAGATGGATTTGTATTTTTGAATTTAAAAGTGATTCTTATTAACATTTGGCATTCATTTGTAATTGTTAGTTTGTAACCACACCAATCTTTGTTCTCCAATAAAAAATGAAGATAAAAAATGGATGGCAATATTACTTGAAAATGTTTAATTTCATTCTATTAGGTTAATAGAAGGATTCCAGAGAAGAAATCTCCTAATGCTTAAAATATGATTATGAGCAGTAAGTTAGAATCAAGTATGTTGCAAAGATGGTTGCCTCTGGCTAAACGCCCAATTTACGCATGGAACATAATTGAGTAAAGAGCCAGTCAGCACTGATAAGTGGCTGCTAGCCAATTATCATCACTAATTGGAATTCACACCTGTATCTTTTTAGGCGAATTCTAAAAAAGAGGAGCGCGTAAACTCCAACATGCGTAACTGAAAAGGGGGCATAGACATGGGAGGAGTGTGGACTTGTTGGGGGGCATTCCTCAAATTTATGAGCATGGTTACAGAACTTGGGAGAACGCGTCTACATTTATGCACGGGTATTTACACCAGGTTTTCAGCGGCGTAAATGACGCTGCCTACTTGTAGGCGTGTTCCCCAGCCCTAAGTGCTATTTTGTAAAACCCGTCTATCTTTAGGTGTAGTTTATAGACTAGTTCTAAGTGCAATTTTTAGATGTGACTATTTTTAGACATCATTTACAGATTCTGCAATGTGGCCTTTTTTTAAAGTACAGTAAGTTTTTGCACTTACTATGCTTTAGCACAGTGGCGTAGCTACGTGGGGCCAGTGGGGCCTGGTCCCCCATAGATTTGGCCCTGGACCCCCCTGCCGACGACCCTCTCGACCCCCCTCCCGCTACCAACCTGCTGTCTCCTGCCTTTGCTGGCGGGGGACCCCAACCCCCGCCAGCCGAGGTCCTCTTCTTCCCGCAAAAGGCTTCCTTCTGTTTCTGACATCCTGTACGTGCAGGACGTCAGAAACAGAAGGAAGCCTTTTGCGGGTTGAGAGGGTCGTCGGCAGGGGGGGGCAAAGTTGGTGGTGGTGGCGGCGGCGGCGGCGGGGTCGGCACTGGCGGGGGGGGGGGGGGGGGGGGGGTGGCGGCGGCACCGGGGGGGGGGGGGGGGGGCAAAATGTGCCCCCTCACCTTGGGCTCTGGACCCCCCTCACGCCGAAGTCTGGCTACGCCCCTGCTTTAGCACCAAAATATAACACACACTAAGTTCAAAGGCTGTGTGATAGCTGTTGGGAGCATGCCCAGGATTAATTGTGTTGAACTAAAGGGACAGTTTCACATAGAGGTGCTTAGATTTAGGCAGCCTGATGCAGTGTAGGGAGTATCTATTCTATAATGACATCTTTGCACCCAGGTTCTGCTATAAAATACTAGCACAGACCTGCATCAACGCCTAGGTCTATGGCAGGCTTTCATGGGTGCACCTAAGTGAACACAAATTACAGTATTCTTTAAGTTATATGCATAAGTGGGAGACAGACACGCCCATGTCTTGCCTATGTTGCTCCCATCTCAATGCCCCCCCTGACAGTCGTGTGCTGTGCTACTTAGCTGCAGCTTTACAGAATAGTGCATTTTTGCGTGCAAGGTATGTGTAATTGCAAGCATGCGGTTATAGAATTGCCCTGTAACTGCAGTGTGCAATTTTTGCCCATTCTCTGCTCCAAATCCACCTAGTTTACACCTCCAGTTAATGCACAAATTAACGCATGCTGTCATGCCAGCACTGTATCTGCTTCTGCTCTCGTATGCTGGGTTAGCATGCACTAATTCAGGTGTTTAACTGTTTAATGCAGCCCCTATGATATAGAAAAACCCTTTCTAAGCATGGCCAGAGACCTAGTGAAGGCCTTTTCATGCAAAACTGAGAGGGAAAACCATTTATGCATCAATAGATAACAGAAACACACATTAAAAACTAACAAACCCGTGGAAATATTGCTTATCAGCAAAGATCGATAATGACATAGCATCAAAACTATGTCAATAATTTAGCTATGACTTGCACAACAGTGTTCGAAAACCAGTTCCCTGTTAAAAACAGCGAGTCTGATATTCAAACTTAGGTATCCAGGTACCAGCACCTGCTATCTGGATAACTAGTGCTCACCAGTGCTCTCTCTATTCCGTGCATTTGTGAATGTGCACATGGGTTCGGAAAGGGAGCGTACATACCTAGCAACTGCATGTACAAAATTTTTGCTGGCTTTCTTTATTGGGAACATAGGCTACACTGCACACATCCAGCTGAAGCTAAAAACTTGCGCGCAGGTTGCCCAATATTCAGTGCTATCTAATTGGCCGGGAACGGCTCCTGGCTGGTTAAATAGCGCTTAACTGGCTATCTGTGAATATTCAGTGGGAGACAGTTGGTTATCTCCTCATTAATATTCACGGTCAGTGCTTAGTGGATGACTGGGCACATCATGCTATATAGCCGGCTATCCGCTGATGTTCGGCGCATCGCTGGCTAAGTTTGGCAGCCAAATCAGGCTGCTGAAATAGCAGGTCTATCTTTGGCTGGTTTCAACTTAACCAGCCAGTGCTGAATGTTGACTTGGCCGGTTCATTTGAAACCGGACAAAAACAAATCAGATATTCAATGCCAGTCACCGGAAACGGCCAGGCATTGAACATCCGGGCTCAGTGCTGACCGCGGAAGGCAGCCCGACTAACTCCCGCGATCTGAATATTGGCCCCAAAATATTTATATGCACATAAATTTTTATACACAAAAATTAGAGAGAACATCGTTACTCACCAGGCCCAATCAGTGATGTTCGGTGGTAGTATCTGGATAATGTTGCCGAAATTCATGTGTGACCATCTCGGCACTATCCAGTAGTGCCAGGGTGGTTGGGGGGGTCTAGGTAAGGCAGAACCAGAAATAATCCAGTTCCTGCCGATATTCAGAGCTGGTACTGAAAAACTATGGGGCCCTTTTCCTAAGCTGCATTAGGTGCTCACGTGCAGCTTAAAATGGCATATGGGACACACTTAGGTGTCCTGCGGTAAGTGTCAAATCAGCGTGAGCTAACTGTGTGCTAAAAAAACTTTTTTTGAGGGGGCATGTCAGTGGCAGAGAGTGGGTGTTCCTGCAGCTATATTACTACATGCTAACTGGTTAGCGCAGGAATACCATGTGAGCCCTTATGAGTGACAGTAAGTACACAGGCAGTAGATTTCTTAAAAATGGCTGCACGTAACAAAATAAGGTCATTTTATCGCAGCTGTAAAATGGCTGAACACACAGGAATGACCCATGTAAGGACTCACTAAGGCCACTTTTTGCCACAACTTAGTATAAGGACTCCTGTCCTAACTTGTCTGAATAGTTATTCGGGTAATGGCACTGAATATTTGCAGGTACCTGTCTAACTTCCGGTAACCACCTTATTCCAGTACTGGTAGCTCAGTATGGTGCTGAATATCTAGGTATTAATTTAAATGCATATGAAGTCAATACTGACTGCAATGTTTAAATCTGGTGGGGGGGGGGGGGGGGGAAGGGTAAGGGGTAAGGAATGAAAACAGTGAAGACTTACTCTCAGAAAATAGGCAGGAGAATTTTCAAATATGGCGGATGTAAAAATGCAAATTTAGCAGGTTCAGTGATAACATGAGGAAGTGAATCCTGGCAACTTTTCCAAAGCATTAAAAAAAAACATCTTTCAGGCAAATTAAAACTAGGGCTAGAAAAGATATAACATATCATTTGAAAAGCTAAGAGCACTGAAACCTATCAAATAAAAGTCAAACGTAGAGTTATGGATTCTCGGTGAGCAATCTGCATCATTATAGTGAATGATCTTTTCCTTTCCATCCTGCCACAGTGTGTGTGAGAGGTGAAATACTTACATATACATCGGCTGTAGCTGTAAATGAGATGTCTTCTGAGGTCCCTGATAGCCGTAAGAGTCAAAGCCACCTATGAAATCAACTGAGAGGGGGAAAATTGATCAGTTTGCAACATCTTTTCAATAAAGGAAGGCACCATCATTCATGAAGGGTTTTCATTCACATTAGGCAGAAACCTGATAAGTTACTGAAATGAGAATGGCTCAACACTGATAAGGGAGGAAAAGAATTTAAGGGTCTCGCTATCTGTTTCGCCACATAGGACAGAGAGGAGAAAGTCAGCAAGGGAAAAAGGTTGCTTTCATTCCTTGTACAGAAACAGTTCAGAAAGGGGGTAATTCAGTACAGGTTGCCTAAAGTTAGGTCCCGGGATGCTGTACGCTATGCATGAATTCTGTATCAGCAATTACACACTAATTGCCATTAGAGAATCAGTATTTATACACCATCATTTAGGAATGGCCACTCATACCATGTCAATGGCTGGTGCAAATATCCATAACATAGGGGCTCATTTTCAAAACAGATTAATGTTCAAAAAGCAGCACAAAGCAACAGATGGATGTTTTTCTTGCAAAACCTTACAAAACTACCTCTTCAAAGTCCACCTTCTGTACTATCCTGCCTAACACCTTCCTTCTCTCTTCCCTTATTTAATCTTTGTACATTACTAATTGTATCTGATATCTTGGCATGACTATGTCATAACAAAACTCTGTAAGCCACATTGAGCCTGCAAATAGGTGGGAAAATGTGGGATACAAATGCAATAAATAAATAAATAAATAAATAAATAAATAAATAAATAAAAATAAATCGCTATGTGAAAAAAACATTTTTAAGACATTTTTCTATGCAGTTTGTCTACAGTGCATCCAAATCACAAGGGGGTGTGTTGGGGGCAGGATTTGAGCACTCCCATTTGGAAGTTTTTCTGCCATAATGGAACAAAGCAAAAACATCCAGGGCTAAAAGTTGGACATTTTAGTCTAGACCTGTTTCAATCATGACTAAGTCACAAAAAGGTGCCTTAAATGACCACTGGAGGGATTAAAGCGTGACCCCCCTTACTCCCTCAGTGGTCACTGACCCCCTCCCACCCCCCCAAAGATTTGAAAGAAAGTACATATCAACCTCTATGGTCCCAAAAAACAAGAAGGCAGCCGATCCGCAAAATTCAACGTGGAGGCCAAAAAGAGCAGATCAATCAGTGGTGTAGTTGAAACTTTATTAGAAACTACACCACTGATTGATCTGCTCTTTTTTGCCTCCACATACCAACCTCTATGACAGCTTCAAATGTTATGGACAGTCCTATTAGAGCAGCAAGCAGGTCCCTGGAGTAGCCTAGTGGTCAGTGCAGTGGACTGTAGAAAAGGGGACCACTTGTAGTGGAAAGTGTGAGCTGTCTAAAACCTGCCAAAAAACTACTATATAGCCATAAGGGCTATTGTAGTGGTGTACAGTTGGGTACTGTAGGTTTTTGGTGTGTTTTGGAGGGCTCCCCATAAAATATAAGGTGGGATATATATACCTGGGACCTTTTATATGAAGTCCACTGCAGTACCTCCTAGGCATCCATACTGCTCTGTTGGGATGTCTGTGTGGCCAGTCTACCAAGAATGCTGGCACTCCTTACATGTCAATGACTTCTTTTTGTACATTTTCCCCTTGGACATTTGTTTTTCGAAAATGGTCACAAAAGAAGAACACACTGAGTAAAGAACATACAAAGAGGGGCATAATCGAACGGGGATGACCATCTCTAAGGACGTCCCGGCGAAGGGGCGGGGAAACCTGAATTATCAAAACAAGATGGGCGTCCATCTTTTGTTTTGATAATACGGTCTGGGACGCCCAAATCTCAACATTTAGGTCGACCTTAGAGATGGTCGACCTTAGAGATGGTCATTCCCGGTTTTCGGCCATAATGGAAACTGAGGACGCCCATCTCAAAAACGACCAAATCCAAGGCATTTGGTCATGGGAGGAGCCAGCATTCATAGTGCACTGGTCCCCCTCACATGCCAGGACACCAACCGGGCACCCTAGGGGGCATTGCAGTGGACTTCACAAATTGCTCCCAGCTGCCTAGCTCCCTTTTTTTAGGGTAGGAGGGGTTGATGACCACTGGAGGAGTAAGGGGAGGTCATCCCCGATTCCCTCCGGTGGTCATCTGGTCAGTTTGGGCACCTTTTTGAGGCTTGGTCATGAAAACAAATGGACCAAGTAAAGTCGACCAAATGCTCGTCAGAGACGCCTTTCTTTTTTCCATTATCGGCCGAGGACGCCCATCTCTTAACCACACCCCAGTCCCGCCTTTGCTACGTCTCCGACACACCCCTGTGAACTTTGGTCGTCCCCGCGACAGACTGCAGTTGAGGGCGCCCAAAATCGGCTTTCTATTATGCCGATTTGGGCGAGCCTGAGAGAAGGACGCCCATCTTCTGATTTGTGTTGGAAGATGGGCGCCCTTCTCTTTCGAAAATGCCCCTGAAAAACATCTAAGAAATGGCCATTTTCAAAACAAAAAGACATTTTCAGGTTCAAACATCGCCATGTTCGCCACTTGATTTTTGGTTGGTATCCCAGTGCCTAAAACTATGTGCCTCCATTTACACCAATGAATACTCGCTGTAAATCTCACAACGTAGATTTAGGTGCACAGGGCCATATTCTATAATTACACGTGTAAAGTTCAGAACACCTACGAAATGCCCATTTCCCAGCTTATAACTATGCCCCTTTTTGCCTGTGCATGTTAGAAGTTAGGCGCACTGCATTACAGAATACGCTTAGCGATTTGTGCACGTAAATTGTAATTATTGCCAATTAGTGCTCATTATTGCTTAAGAGCTGTTATCAATAATGATTAGCTTGTTAAACCAATTAAGTTATGCACGCTGTTATAGAATATGCTTGGCGCGGATCTTTAGGCGCGCTATATAGAATCCGGGGGAGAGCGGCTAGCCTGGTCACCAGCTATGTTGTGTTATGGAGTGGAGGAGTGGCCTAGTGGTTAGAACACTGGTTTTGCAATCCAGAGGTTGCCAGTTCAAATCCCACTGCTGCTCCTGGTGACCTTGGGCAAGTCACTTAACCTTCCATTGTCTCAGGTACAAACTTAGGTTGTGAGCCCTCCTGGGACAGAGAAATGTCTACTGTACCTGTGTAACCCACCTTGAGCTACTACTGAGAAAAAGGTGTGAGCAAAATCTAAATAAATAAATAAACATTGGCAGCCAATATTCATTGAGTGACTGGTTTTAGTGGCCAGATAACCCTCATAAATAGCAGGTGTATTTTTGGCCTCTATAACTTAGCTGATCAGTCGATGAATATCAGCTTAACTGGCTATGTTTTTAGCAGCCAAAAAACCCTGGAAGTTCAATGCCGGTTGCCGGACATGGCCCTGGCATTGAATTTCTGGGTTTGCCGCCGACTGAGGGAGTTAGCTGGGCTCCCTCCTGCAGTCTTAATATCGTTCCTTTAGTGGCGATAATCTGCAGTTAATTGGGTAAGGAGATAGTGCTGGGGCCGGCCCCTAACTTTAAATGGCAGAGGCTTTAGATGAAAATCAAGTTCAGTTTTCAAAGTCAAAGTCCTGGTCTACTATCCCTTTGAAAACTGGCACAAAATCAAGTGTGGAATTTGTACCGTGACTATCTGCTTGCCAAGTGATTTTTCTCACGGCTTTGCTACCTGCACCAGCTTCAGTTTTAAATTTCACTCAAAATGCAGTATTCTCGTTTACTTTGCCTTTTACTAGGTCTAAATGCAGGGCTGATTTAATGTTGGGCCTCTCACTACAGCAGCAATTTTTTCAACCAGTGTGCCCTGGCCGGTCTGCTAGTGTGCCGCAGGACTCTCATTGGCTGTGGTGGCTGTCAGGGATCCTCAAGCCTTACCAGCTGAAGATGTTCCCAAACATGACCAGGAGCTCCTAAGCATAGCTCGGCAGTCAGCAGCTGCTTCCCGAGTAGCCGATGTGGGTACTCTGCACATGCTCAGTTTTTGCATATGCACAGAGTACCAGCGTCGGGGGGGGGGGGGGGGAACATCCAAAAATTGTTTTTCTTCTCTGGGTCAAGGTACCTGAAATGTCAATCAAAGCTGTTGTTGAAGCCTCTTTCTCTTGCAGTTGCCTGCTGAAATTTTCTTCCTGTTTTTTTTCTCGCATTTCTTAGGAGCTCTTAATTTTTTATTTTGCCTTTATCAAATAATATTATAGACTAGTGGGTTTAAAAAAAAGTTAAGTGTGTATGTGTGTGGGGAGCAACTCGAGGGGGAAAGGCAGGATGGGCAGGGGGTGAAGAGGACCTATATCCTTAAAAAACTCATGGTGTGCCTTGACAATTTTAGCACCTTGTCAGCATGCCTTGAGATGAAAAAGGTTGAAAATCTCTGCACTACAGCATGGACAACATCTTCTTACAGAGTAGTTTGACTTTGTGATGTTGCTTGGGTATTTAAGGAATACATGGAAAGCAAAGGACACAGCTCTCCCTGCTGGTTCTGTGGGGGGATTAATTCATTAGATTTATGTGTGGTTTTGAAGCTAGCTGCAGCCTTTACCAGAAACACATGAAGGGCCAGATTCACTTAGATAATTACTTTTCTGACTGCCTATTAGCACCCATCATGGAATGAAAAATAGCATGGACCTCTGAGGAGTAATAAAGTGCCTGCCACCCCATGTTGATGCTTGCAGGCTTGGTCCTTTGGAAAGAATTCTGAAATAGTCCTTGATAATTTTGCCCTTGTATCTGAGTCAGTGCTTAGACACAGTGCAAGGTTATTCTTTACAATGTTAGCAGCAAGCATCAGTACATTTAATTAATACTGACCTGCATGTTTATCTGTATGCTGCTTTTCGAAGAGTGGTTAATATAAGTACGTAAGTATGTAAGCATCACCATGCTGGAACAGATCGAAGGTCCATCAAGCCCAGTATTCTGTTTCCAGTAGTGGATAATTCAGGTCACGAGTAGATTTCATGCTATGTATCTCAGGAATAAGCAATGGTTTTTCCCCCAAGTCCACCTTAATAATGGTTTATGGACTTTTCTTCTAGGAACTTGTCCAAACCTTTTAGGTGGTGGAAACAAAAACTGTATCTGAATTCAAGAAAACTTGGAACAAGAATATAGGATCTCTAAAGGAGTGATAGGGCGAGTAGATGGCACGGATGGCAGACTGGATAGGCCATATGGTCTTTATCTGCCTTCATTTTTCTCTGTTTCTCTCTAAGTCCACATCCAATTCTGCTCATACCCTGCCAAGTCCCCATCCCATCTGCATGGGATTTTAGTGTGCTGGCTGTTTTAGTATGTGGTAGCTCTTAGCATGGGCCTCTGCTAACTGTTAGTGCATGCTAAAATCCATGACCATGTCTTAGTGCACTTTAGCAAACCTGCCCCTTCATTCTTTAATGAGATATAAAATTCAAAGTGGGAGAAAGTTAGAGCTCTGGAGTACTTAAAACAATGCACAAAATGTTTCACCTTTTCCTATGTATTTTTCCTTTGTAAATTATAACTTATTTCCTTCCTTATGTGCTTTTTGAGATTTTAATGCAGTTTTGTAATTTTAATGTTTTTTTTTTTTAGTTTATGTAAACCACCTTGATGTCTTTGAATGGTGTTCAGTATATAAATGTATAAATAAATAAAATAAATATATTCCTGCACAGCTTTTGACACAGTTCCATGTACGAGACTAGTAAGTAAGGGTCCCTTTTTTCTAAGGCGTGGGAGGGCTAACGTGTGGGTAGCATGCTCCAAATCGGCACTGCTGTTGGGCTAACATGACTTTGGCAAGCACCGAATCCCACGGCAGTAATCATCAGTTGGCGCGTGCTGCATGGCTACTGCACGGGTGGTGTGTGAGTCCTTACCACTAGGTCAATGGGTGGCAGTAAGGGCTCAGGCCGTAAATAGGTGCACGCTAGTTTTAATGTAAGTGCTTGCCCATTTCCCAGCCCATTAAAAAAAAGCCCCTTTTCCCAGCTTCAGTAAAAACGTGGCCCAGCATGCGTTCAAAACAAGCACCCACACTACCGCAGGCCACTTTTTACCACAGCTTATTATTATTATTAGCATTTGTATAGCGCTACCAGACGCACGCAGCGCTGAACACCTGATACAAAGAGACAGTCCCTGCCCAAAAGAGCTTACAATCTAAATTAGTAAAAGGACCCCTAAGTTAGCCCAAAATTATAAACTGGATGAGAAATTAGTTGAGCAACAGAACACAGAGCCTGGCAGTGAACGTGATCAGTGGGTTTCCACCAGGGGCGTAGCTAGGTGGGGCCACGGGGGCATGGGCCCCCACAGACTTAGCCCTGGCCCCCCTCTACTTTTGACCCCCCCGTAGCCGCCAGGTACCTTTGTTGGCAGGGGTCCCCAACCCCTGCCAGCCGAAGTCTTCTTCAGAGCCCGTCTCCAGCTTGTTCGCTGATCTGTTTTTGTGAGTCCTGACTCCTGACGTCCTGCGTGCACATAACGTGCAGGACGTCAGGGGTCAGGACTCACAGAAACAGATCAGCGAACGTGCCAGAGACTGGCGTTGAAGAAGACTTCGGCTGGTGGAGGTTGGGGACCCCTGCCAGCAAAGGTACCTGGTGGCGGCGGTGACGGGGGAGGGTTGGCGGTGGCAGTAGGAGGGGGGTCGGAAGTGGTGGGGGAGGGTTGGTGGTGGCGGCGGGGGATCGAAAGTGGCAGGGGGGGTCGGCGGCTAGGGGAGGTGGGCTAAAATGTGCCCTCCCACCTCAGGCTCTGGACCATCCTCCTGCTGAGGTCTGGCTATGCCCATGGTTTACACAGAGATCAGTGTTGCATCCAGTCCTTTTCATTGTCTTTATAAGTGACATTGGGGAAGGTTAGATGGGAAATTGGGCCTGTTTAGAGATGATGTGAAAACTACCAATATAGGTTCCACATTAGGACATGGTAGATAAAATGAATGACGATTATAAAAAACAAGGGGGTCCTTTTACTAAGGTGCACTGAAAAATGGCCTGCGCTGGTGTAGATGCGTGCATTGGATGCGCACAGGTCCATTTTTCAGCGCACCTGCAAAAAAAGGTCTTTTTTTGGCTGAAAGTGGCCATGCATCAAAATGAAAACTGGCACGTGTCCATTTTGGGCCTGAGACCTTACTGCCACCCATTCACTTAGTGGTAAGGTCTCACACGGTAACTGAGCAGTATTCGTCAGCGCACGTACAACGCCAATTTACTGCCCGCTTAGCGCCACGTGCCAGAAAATAAAATATATTTTCTGGCGCATGTAGTGGACGTGCGTAAAAAGTGAAATTACCGGCCAGGCCACGCTGTAGCTGGGCGGTAGTTCTGAACTGACGCACATTGGGTGTGCTTAGGCGCCTACAAGGCTTAGTAAAAGGGCCCCTAGAAACATGGTCAGAGCCATGACAATTATACTTGAATCCATGACTATGCAAAATTAGCTCACAATCAGAATATGCCTCTACCGATGAGTGAAGAAGAATTCGTATGCACTGTTTTGCTAGGAAATTGGGTATCTTGAAGTGGGAAAAAAGCCAGAAAGTTTTTAAAGTAAAGCAGATTCTGCTATGGGATTTGTTCTTTTTAGTACAGCTAATTCTGTGGGGGACTTTTACTTTAATTAAATCAGTTAGCTTTTACTTTAATTAACTAAAAAGAACAAGATAATTCTGTGTGGAACTCGTTCTTTTTAGCTTATTCAGGTAAGCTAATTCTTTTATGCACAGAGGGAAAGTGTTTGAAGGAAAGGTTTTATAGCTTTGGGAAATGGATCTCCTTTATGAAATCAACCAGGTATCTGAGATCTGGAAAGGCCACTGTCAGAGACAGGATACAGGACTTGACAGACCTAGTTATCACTTGACCAGTAGTGGCTTTCCCAAGTCCGCCCGGCTAATAATTTTTTTAATCAATTTTTTCTTCAACAGCCTCTTTTGAACCCTGCTGTGTTAGTCACCGTGACCATATCCTTTGGTAGCCAATTCCACAGCATAATTATGCACTGCATGAAAAAACAGCTCTTTCTACGATTTGTTACAACCTGCTGGTCTTTAGTTTTATGGAATACTAGCCGTTGAGCCCGTAAAAACGGGCTAGTAAAGCAAGGGGGGGTTGAAAGCCCCCCCCGGATAGGTCGCTGCCGCCCCTCCCCCCGGAGCCGTTAATGCCGCCGCCCCCCCCCCGGAGTCCTGTCCGCCACCCCTCCACCCGGGCTGGGTACGTGGCTTCGGTATTCAAACCGCCGGAACGCAGCACACAGCTCATCTGAGCTGCCGTTGGCCTTCGTTCTTCTCTGCGTGTGTTCCGCCCTCGTGTGACGTAACGTCGGCGAGGGCGGTACACAGGCAGGTAAGGAAGGCCAACGGCAGCTCAGATGAGCTGTGTGCTGCGTTCCGGCGGTTTGAATACTGAAGCCACGTACCCGGCCCGGGAGGAGGGTGGGTGGCGGCAGCGACTCTGGGTGGGTGGAGGGAGCGGTAGCGGCAACCCTGGGGGGGGGGGAGCGGTGGCGACAGCGGTTCCCTCACTCGCAAATGCGCAGTAGAGACCCTCTCTGTCCCGCCCCCGCGTCAATATGTGATGACGTGGGCGTGACAGAGAGGGTCTCTACTGCGCATTTGCGAGTGAGTACGCCTCTTGCCATTTATATGTTTGATACTCTTGGTTTTTGTATTTAAAAGTTTTAAAGCAGTCATTCCCTATTTAACTGTTCCACCCCTTCTCATGATTTTATAGTCATATATCTTCTCTCATGATGAAGAACCCTACCTGTTTAGCCATTCTTCTTAAAGGAGGCGTTTTATTGCTCTTATCATTTGTGTCATGATTCTCGGAACCTTTTCTAGTTTTTCTATTTCCTTTTTGAGATGGGACAAGAGCTGCCCACAATATTAAAAGTGCAGTTAGTTATACCAGGGTCTTACACATTTTGGCATCCTCAGTTTTGTTTTCTATCCCTTTTGGAACAATTTCTAACATTTTTATTTGACATTGACACAATTCAATGTAGCAGCTGTGGTACATTCCAAGATCATTTTTCTGGGTGGTTACTATCAGCTTAGCATTTTGTACCTGTAGTTTGGATTATTTGTAACCTGTATGTATCACTTTGCACGTGTCCAAATTAAATTTCATCGGTCAGATATCCTGTTTGCTAGTTTCACAAGATCCTTCTGCCAGAAGCGTAGCGAGGGCAGCTGACACCCGGGGCGGTTCGCCACCGTGCCCCCCCCCCGGGTGCAGCACGGCGCACCCCCCCGGAGCGCAAACGCACCCCCCCTGGAGCGCGCAAACCCCCCCCGGGAGTGCAGTCTTTCCAAGGGGGGCGGGCGGGAGGACCGCTCCGCCCCGAGTGCAGTCGCTGGGAGCTGTGTCGGCTCCGTTGGTTCCCCTGCTCTCTCTGCCCCGGAACAGGAAGTAACCTGTTCTGGGGCAGAAAGAGCAGTAAACAAGCGGAGATGACACCCCCCCCCCCAGCGGCGTGCACCCGGGGCGGACCGCCCCACCGCCCCCCTTCCTACGCCACTGCCTTCTGCATATCCTTGCAATACTTTGCCATGTTAACGACATTGAATAATTGTATGTCATCCACAAATTTGATCACCTCACTTACCACTCCTATCTCAAGATCATTTATAAGTGTGTTAATCAGCACAGGTCCCAATACACACCCTTGGGGCACTCCACTAGGGACCCTTTTCCATGTGGATAACTGACCATTTAATCCTACTCTTTATTTCCTGGCAGATGAAATTTAATGCGGGATAGTGGTACACATTGGGGGGGGGGGGGGGGGGGGGGAATCATACCTACAGGTATACAATGCTGGGTCCTCCTGAGTTAGGAGTTTGTACCTAAGAAGAAGGTCTTGGAGTCATTGTGGATAATACATTGAAATTTTCAGTGTGCATGTTGATTTGTATTGCACTGTACATGTGTAACATGATTGGTTGCTGAAGCTTTACAGTGAAATACATGGATGTATGCTGTTGGAGATTCAATAAAAAACCGTTAAAAAACCCCCCCTCCAACCTCCACCCCCAACCCCCCCGCTCAAAGTTAGAGATTATTCAAAAATGGAGAACAAGACTGAGGAGGTCTTTTACTAAGGCGCACTAGCGTTTTTAGTGCGCTCTAAAAATAGGCACGCGCTAAATGCTAGAGACGCCAATGTATTCCTATGGGCGTCTCTAGCAATTAGTGTGAGCCTATTTTTAACGCTTGCTAAAAACACTAGCGTGCCTTAGTAAAAGACCCCCCTGAGAATTTTATTAAGCATCTATGTAAATCCCTGGTGTAACCCTGAATATGTGTGCACTGCTGCTTCCCTACTGTTTGGAAAACAGGATATTGGGCTAGATAGACCATTGGTCTGACCCAGTATGGCTACTCTTATGTTCTTAGAAATGTATCATAGAGGGGCAACAAAAATAAATAAGGGGATAAAAAACCTCCATTATGAAGTAACACTAAACAGCTTGCAGAAAAGACAATTTGCTTGCGATTTAACAACTTTGAATAATTTTGTCTCATCTGCAAATTTGATTACATCACTTGCTATTCTCATTTCCAGATTATTTTTAAACTAGTAAAACATGCCCGTTTCTCACACAAATGAAACGGGTGCTAGCAAGGTTATCCTCCGAGTTCCAGGTTGGCCCCCTCCCTCCCCCCTCTCATCCGAGTTCCAGGCCCCCTCCCTCTCCTCTGAGTTCCAGGCCCCCGCCCTCCCTCCCTCTCCTCCCCCCTCTCCTCCGAGTTCAAGGCCTCCCCTCTCCTCTGAGTTCCAGGCCCCCCCTCTCTCTTCTCCGAGTTCAAGGCCCCCCTCTCCTCCGAGTTCCATACCCCCGCCCTCCCTCCCTCCCTCTCTTCCAAGTTCCATGCTCCCCTCTCTCCCTCTCCTCCCCTCCAAGTTCCAGGCCCCCCTCCCCTCATAGTTCCATGCCCTCCTCCCTCCCTCTCCTTCCCTTCCCTCCGAGTTCCATGCCCCCCTCTCCTCCGAGTTCCAGACCCCCACGCCTCCCTCCCTCTCTCCTTTCTGAGTGGCAGCCCGACCTGCGTTGCCCGCACTCTTCTCCCAGTCCTCCACCTGCCCCTCGCCTTCCTGCGTGCCAGGCTGAATTAAAATGTTCTTACCTCGGGGTCTGGCAGCAGCAGTGAAAGGCAAGCAGGCACGGCACTTCAGCCTGCCTTCCCTTCTGTCTCAGCTCTGCCTCTGGTCCTGCCCTCATTTCCTGTTTCCGGAAGGGTGGGGCCAGAGGCAGAGCTGAGAGAGAAGGGAAGGCAGGCTGAAGAGCCGTGCCTGCTCGCCTTTCACTGCTGCCGCTGGACCCCGAGGTAAGAACTTTTAAATTCTGGGCGGCACGCAGGAAGGCGAGGGACAGGCGGAGGACTAGGAGAAGAGGGCGGGCAATGCAGGTCGGGCTGCCACTCGGAGGGGAGAGACAGAGAGGGAGGGAGGCGCGGGGGTCTGGAACTCAGAGGAGAGGGAGGGAGGGAGGGAGGGAGGGGGGCCTGGAACTCGGAGGACGGGGGGAGGGAAGAGGAAGATTCTCCTTTGATTCCATCCTCACCTCCAACATTCTGTGGCTGGCTGGTGCTGGTTTCCCTTTCCTCTTTCTGATCCGCCCTCTGACGTCATCACGTTCAGACGCGAGGGCAGAGCAATGGGAATTGTGTTACGAACCCAGGCATCCAGACGTAGAACGTTGGAGGTGCAAATTATTATATAGGATATGTTAAAAACTACTACCCCAGTACAGATCCCAGGGGAACTCCAATATTTCCCATCCTCCATTGACAAAACTGACCATTTTAACCAGCTTCCAGCCCACAAACAAGACACTGCTTCCTATCCCAAGACATTTTAATTTCCTTAGGAGTTTCTCATGAGGGACTTTGTCTAACACTGTTTCCGCGGTGAGGAGAGTGAAGTTTGACCAGGTTGGGTCCGCTGGGTATTCACCAGGGGTTGGGTCCAAGCCAGTGATGAAATTTTCGATATCGGTGTTGTCCAGAGGTAGCGTGTTACGTAGGTTTGCAATTTTTTCATTGAAGTATTTAGCAAGGTTGTCTGCAGATGGGATGTCTATATTGGTTGTGGTGACCAAGGTGATGTCTAGTAGTTTGCTCATGAGTTGGTATAATTTCTTCGTGTCTTTGTAATCTGGCCCTATTTTAGTTTTATAGTATAACCTTTTGGTCTGTCTTATTGTGTATTTGTATTTGTTTCCATGTGTTGAGTGTGTGTTCATCTTTTATTTTTTTCCAAGCTCGTTCGAGTTTCCTGGATTGTGTTTTTATTATTTTCAGTTCTTCGTTGAACCACGGTATCGAGTTATGCCTATGTGAGGTTCTTGTTCGTAAGGGTGCTATTTCGTCCAGTATGCTTCTGCATCTTTTATCCCATTCTGAGAGGTAGTATATAGAGTCCGTTTGTGCTGTTCATTCGTTTTTGTATATCTATTGCCAGAATGTTTCCGAGTCTATTTGGCCTCTTGTGCTGTAGGTTGTGTGTTCTTGTATACGGTGTGAACCCTTTTTCCACCATTTTAGGAATAGGTTTAGTTTGTAGTGGTCGGTCCATGGTGTTTCTGTCCATTTAATTTCTGTTATTATTAGGTTCTGGTCTGTGGACAGATTGTGTGAGATGAGGTCGAGTGTGTGCCCTTTGACATGGGTTGCTTGCATGTGTGGCCATTTAAGATTCCATGAGTGGAGGAATTCCTTGCATTCTCGTGCATTGGTAGAGTTTGGGTCTTCTAGGTGAAGGTTAATGTCTCCTAATACTAGTATATTGGAGTTGGTTACACAAGTGTTTGAAATGAAGTCCATGAAGTTGGTCTGACCTTCGTTCCAATTACCTGGAGGTCTGTAAAACAAGACACAATTCACATGATCGCGTAGGGTTTTGTTGTGGATTCTAATTGAGGCAATTTCAAGTTGAGGTGTTATGGATTTGGCAGTGGTTTCGGTGGTAAAGTGGGACTGATATATTAGTGCTATGCCTCCGCCTCTCTTTTCTTTTCTGGTCCAGTGTGTGATTTTGTAACCTGGAGGGCACAGGTCTAGGATTATAGGGTCCTTTTGGTCATGGATCCAAGTTTCAGTGAGGAAGAGTAGGTCAAGGTTTTCTGACATGATCCAGTCTGTTAGTATTGCTGTTTTATTTACAGCGGATCTGGCGTTGACGTAGCCCACTTGGATTGTTTGGAATGGGTCTTCTGTATTTGGTGTTAAGTGGACTTTTGTTAGTTGTCGTTTCTTTGTTGAAGTGAGTTTGTTTGGGCCCTTCTTTCCCTTCTGTTGCAGTTGTTCACATGTAAGTGTTCTTCCTTTGTTTATGTTAAGTTTGGTAAGGTGTGGTGTATTTGATCAATCTATGATGATTGTATAGTAGTATGGGTATGATGTTGTTTTCTGCAAGTGGGATGGTTAGTGTTAAGTGGATCAGTGTTAGGGAGTAGATTATTAGGGAAAGGGAAATGGGACTTGATATATCGCCTTTCTGAGGTTTTTGCAACTACATTCAAAGCGGTTTACATATATTCAGGTACTTCAATGAAGGGTTAAGTGACTTGCCCAGAGTCACAAGGAGCTGCAGTGGGAATCAAACTCAGTTCCCCAGGATCTAAGTCCACTTCACTAACCACTAGGCTACTCCTTAGGAGTAGTTTGAGGGTATTCATTATGGTATATATTTCCTGTAGTTTCTATTAAGACCATGTTGCCCCAATCTGCTCTCCTCACAAGCCTGCCTTCTCCGGTTGATCAAATGCAGTGCAAAAGGCTCCTTCTCAGGCACGTTCATCCTGTTGAAGGTGTCTTCAGTTCACTAGCAATTGTTCAGTTTTTACTTTGGTTTTTACTGTCAGGCCTTTCAAGCCTTGTCAGTTGTAAAGTCTCAATATCTTGAAATATAATAGGCACTTTACTCATGGTCTGGTGATCGGATGCGTTGCCCAGGGCACAGAGACTCCGCCACCCTGGGAGCTGTGTCTATGTTGGAGGTAGACACCAGAGGGGGGCAGCAGCCTCAGGCTGATGCTACTGTTTTGCTCTGAGCCCCTTGGAGCCTGTCTCTGGGGCCTCCACCACGTTGCCCCTTCTCCTCTTGTCGTTGCTGCTGTGCTCTGGTCTCGGTGCTGTCGACTGAGTCCTCAGTGGTTCCCTCATGCCTCCATAACTCCCATGCTCCTGGGGCAGCTCCACCAGACAGTGCTCCCCTTTCCTGCTGCCATCTGAGGAACCGGCGGGCGGGCGAGGAGGAAGAGCCAGGCACATGACCGCTTCCACACAGCCTGTTCGGTCCCCCATGGGAGAGGCTCGATCTCCTCTCCCTGCTCTGGGTGGGCGAGTCAGTGAGGAGGCAGAGTCGGGCGCGTGGTCGCTGTACCGCGAGCCTCATGCGGTCCCCCGTGGGGAGAGGTTTGGATGCCTCTCCCTGTTCTGAGGGCGACAGCGGTGCCGTTCACCGGACCTGCACGGGCTCCCTCAGCGCCTTCTGCTGCCTCCTGTGGTCCCCTGTGGGAGGCAATTCAGACTGGTGCCCGATTAACTCAGCACAAGTTAGGGCAGTTGTTTTGCTTAACTTTATGCAATTGCTTAGATGGTAAGTGCAGGCTTGGAATTACTGCAGGCAGTGGAGAGGGGAAGAGGAGATTATCTGAGAGGTTCAGGAATTTGTAAGACAAAGAGGCATCATTGACCATAACCATACCTTGGAATGTAGCCAGGGGAAATGCTTGGTAATTTGGTTTTTAAAGTCCAGTATCTAATATTTAACAGGCATTTCTGTTCATCAAAGACATGCAGTAGATGGATGTGTTTCACTCCTGTGAAATTATTTGGAAGTTTTAATGCTGAGGAAGCTTCAGCAAGACTGTCTTTTGTTCCAATTGATGCGGGATCTCTGGAGGTTTTTCAGTTGTAAATCTAGCTTATTTCACAAGCAAAGAGAGTCAAAGATCAAAAGCTTCCAACAATAGAAAAACAAATAGCTGTACTTAGCACTTCTATGTGAATTTCTTTGGAAACTTAATGCAGGGGTTGATGGTTGACTTTAGTTTTAAGAAATCTAAATAGTTATGTGGTTAAAATAAAACTTTAACTCACGGATTGTAGGTATGAACTTTATAGTTTCTGGTTCTGATATCCTTGGATGGTCCAATTAAAGCAGGTTGCTGTAGGCTTTTTCTTTGTTGTCCAGGAGGAGGGTTAGATGTAAATATAGATCCAGTACCGGTCACAGGGCATGAGGAGAGTTATTTGCAATATGAAGGGAAGATAAAAGTTCTTTTCTCCAGCCAAAATAAAAGAAAGAAATTCAAAGTAAAATTGAGGACTGGTGCCTCAATACAGACTGCGCAGAAGTCACTACAAATTTGGGTTGTAAATAAGCAAAAATAGCAAAAAGTGTATTATTTGCAGAGCCTCATGTGAACCCAGTCACCTCACCAATCTACTTTTTTGAAGTCTAGAAGCTTCACTTTTGAAAGAACCCTCTCCACACTTATCTTAAAATTAAATCACACCATCTGGTGATTACTGGATGCCAGGTGATCACAAACTATAACAACAGAAGCACTCTCTCCATTAGTAAGCACAAGTCCTTAACCATCCTACCTGGGTTCCATTACCAACTACTGGAATAGTTCCCCTTTAGAGAATTCATGCTTCTAAAAGACCCTGAATAGGGATACCCCAAACAACATTTTCACCTTTCAGAGCTATATTTTGAATGTTTTCAATTAAATCTCTGTCCATGGAGGGAAAGGGAATGGGACTTGATATACAGCCCTTTTGTGTTTTTTGCAATTACATTCAAAGCAGTTTATATAGTATGTACAAGTACTTATTTGTACCTGGGGCAATGGAGGGTTAAGTGACTTGCCCAGAGTCAGAAGGAGCTGCAGTGGGAATCAAACCCAGTTCGCCAAGATCAAAGTCCACTGCACTAACCACTAGGCTACTCCTCCACTCCTATATAGCACACCAATGTAAATACATGTGCGATTCCTTCTTTCCAGATTGACCCACAGTGCCTCCTCCTTACCCCATAGGTCCTGTAATTGTGTGGCTTTAATATTATCTTTAACATATAATGCCACTCCCCTCCCTTTCTTCCGCCTTGTCTTTCCTGAACTATATCCCAGTCATGGTTCTCTGTGAACCATATGTCTGTGATTGCCACTAAATACAACTCAGCCTCAAGATAACCTTATTTCCCGTACTCATATTTGGAAGAACGAAATACGATAGTGCTAAGCCTTTACGTGAAAAACGACATTGGTTCCCAATCAAAGAGCGAATCGCGTTCAAGGTCTGCACCCTAGTTCATAAAATCATTCATGGCGAGGCCCCAGCCTACATGGCAGACATTATAGACCTCCCAACCAGGAACACAAAAAGATCAGCATGCTCTTTCTTAAATCTCCACTTCCCAAGCTGCAAAGGCCTAAAATATAAAACAACTTATGAATCTAGCTTCTCTTATATAAGTCACAACTATGGAATGCACTTCCAAACATCACGAAAAGAATGCACGACTTAACAAACTTCCGGAAATCGTTAAAAACCCACCTGTTCACAAAGGCACACAAGAAAGAATCAACCTAAATTCTTGAACTCTGCAAAACAACTGAAACTGTTACCAGAAGTGTACATAATCTAACACTCTCTCCATGATCACTTAAAATACTCTAGGTCATCTATGAACATCAACAATAGACCACTTTGTATTTCTCCTACCGAAATTGGCGATCACCATCACGGTATTATGTAAGCCACATTGAGCCTGCAAATAGCTGGGAAAATGTGGGATATAAATGAAATAAATAAATAAATAAATAAATAAATAAATAAATAAATAAAAAAGTATATACTGCTTTCCAGACATTGCCCAGTTTTCCCATTTGTGTAGAGGTATTTAATGCTTCACTTACCTGAGAGCTTATACAACCCTCGGGGCTTTGATCACCCTGCTCCATGGATTCTAGTTTAAAGCCCTCTTCATTAGGTTAGCCAGCCTGCTGCTGAAAACATTTCTTCCCTTCTTTGTTAGGTGAACACTGTCTCTGCTCAGCAGCCCTTAGAAAAACATTCCTTGCTCCAGGAAGCCAAAATGCTCTTGATGACTCAGCCGCATATTCATCTCCAGGATGCAAGCTTCTCTGCCTTTGCCCTCAACAGGGAGGATCAATGAGAATACTACCTGTGCACTTGTCTGCTTCACCCTCTCTCCCAGAGCCCTGAAGTCACTTTTGATATGTTTGGAGGGGTACCGAGTAGTATTATTTGTGCCAATATGGATGAGCAGCATTGGATATTAGTCATTAGGCTTGATGAGTCTTGGCAAGCTCTCTGTGTCATCTTGAAGTCTGGCACCTGACAGACAGTACACTTCATGTCTGGGCTGCAGATGGATGTCTCTGTACTCCTCAGAAGGGAATCACCAACCACCACTACAGTTCGCCTCTTAGTGATCATTGACCCAGCAACTTTGGGGATTTTAAGCTCTGATTACTCCTCTCTCTCTGGGATGATCTCATCTCTTCCACTTCCAGGGCTGTGTATAGGTTCTTCAGATCAAGGGCAGGTGGAGTCATGGAATCAGTCCTGCAGGGTCTCATGATCTGAGCCCAGATGTCCTCTTTCAGCACAGTTTCTTCTTCCTTACTGCTGGAAGTCTTTGATGCTTCATGAAGCACGTCATCGATGTATTTCTGATTTTCACAGATGCTTCTCAACCTTGTCACATCATTTCTCAGGGGTCCTTTTACTAAGGTGTGCTTAAAAATGGCCTGCGTTAGTGTAGTTTTGGACGCACGCAGAATCATTTTCAGCCCACCTGTAAAAATGCCTTTTTAAACATTTTGACCGAAAATGGACATGCGGCAAAATGAAAATTGGCGTGCGTCCATTTTGGGTCTGAGACCTTACCACCAGTCATTGACTTAGTGGTAAGTCTCACGTGTTAACCAGGTAGTAAGGGTCTACATGCATCAAATGCTTTTTACCGCCCAGTAGTGCTGCGCACCAGAATATAAAAGTTATTTTCTGGCATGCATAGAGGACACACGCCAAAAATGAAATTACTGCCTGGCACAGTGGTAGCCGGGTGGTAACTCAGAATTGGCGTTTGTTGGGTGCGCGTAAGCCCTAATGCGGGTTAGTAAAAGGACCCCTAAGTTCTTTCACTTCCTTGAATGCCCAGGACTTATGCCTGCTGACAAAAGGCGTAATTCTCAGTGCCCAATTTGGGCACACATTCCCGGTATTCTATAACACTGTGCTCAAATTTTAGGAACTCCCCTGACCCATCCAGGTGGTAAGGGCTCATGTGCTAATCCTGCGCTAATCAGTTAGTACACAGTATTGTAGCTATGCAAACTTATCAGCACAGAAACACCCATTCTCCACCACCGACATGCCCCCTCTGTGGAGAAAATTAAAACAATTTTTAGTGCATGGTTTGCATGTGCAGATCTCAACCACAGGATACCTGAGCATGACCCGCAGTAAACCATTTTAAGCTGCGATAAGCGTACGCTAGTGCCTACTGCAGCTTAGTAGAAAGACAACTAAGGGGTCCTTTTACTAAGGTGTGTTGAAAATGGCTTGCGGTAGTGTAGGCGTGAGTTTTTGGAGTGCCAATCCATTTTTCAGCGCGCCTGTAAAAAAGGCCTTTTAAAAGTTTTTGCCGAAAATGGACATGCAGCAAAATCAAAACTGCTGTGCGTCCATTTTGGGTCTGCGACCTTACCACCAGCCACTGACCTAGTGGTAAAGTCTCATGTGGTAACCAGGCAGTAATGACCTACGTGCGCCAAATGCCACTTGGCTTGCTTCCGATACACGTATCGGCTGCATGGCAAAAATGAAATTACTGCAAGAGCCAAGTGGCAGCCGTGCAGTAACTCCATTTTTGTGCGCGTTGGGCATGCAGAGACGCTTATGCGACTTAGTAAAAAGGGCCCCTGAGTTTGCAACTGAGGTAATGGAAGGGTAATTGGTGGGCAGTTTTGGTATTTTGAGATTGAGACCCTGCTGATCTCTTTGACCTTCAGGACGAAAATAACTTTCCTGCAATATCTGTAGATAGTTATACAGATAGAATTCAACTAAAGAACCTGGTTATCCCCTTCAGGTATAAACTGGGATAAAAGCAGCGTGGAAATTGGTTTTGCAAAAATGATGTTCACTTGTGATCTTGGCATAATAATAGTCATTCATGCTACAAAACTGCAGAACAATAATAAAATGTAGTGGAAATCTGTGGCAGATCCATAGATATACTCAGTGGCGTACCAAGGGGGGGTGGTGGGGGTGGTCCGCCCCGGGTGCACGCCACTGAGGGGGGTGCCGCGCGCCTGTCGGCTCTTCGTTTTCATGCTCCCTCTGCCCCGGAACAGGTTACTTCCTGTTCTGGGGCAGAGGGAGCATGAAAACGAAGAGCCGGCAGGCGCATGGCACCCCCCTCCCCCAGCGGCATGCACCCGGGGGGGAGTTCTTTCGCTGGGGGATCGGGGGTTCTTTCGGTGGGGGGGGGCGTCGCGCTGTTCCAGGGGGGCGCTGCACCCGGGGGGCGGGGCGCATCGGCGATCCGCCCCGGGTGTCAGCTCCCCTAGGAACGCCACTGGATATACTAGAGTTGGTTGTAGGAAATTTTGTCTGCAAATTCAGTGATGTCATTGGAGCCACTGTGCAAGATCAATATATGGATCCATTTTTTAGTTTAAATATTCTACCTCCGAGTAAATCTCTCTCTATACACACAAGTTCATAGTCTGGGTGTGTATCGTTTTGGTAATTATAATTTTATTTCTATGGTAACAACAAAAAAAAATGCTTGATTATATATATTAAATAACTCAGGCCTTACTTACACTGATCATTTTCCGGCGTGGAAGCTAGCAACAGAGAAAAGGAGATATGAGTTTGTTTCTGTATGTGGTCTATTGTACCATGGGACTGGCAGGGGCACAGAATATTAGCAATTTATTACAGTCAACTTTGTGCAATGGTGGTGTTGGACAGATGGGGGGGGGAGGTTTTGGATTGTGGAGGGGAATATTGAGAAGGTCTGATAGGTAAGGTGGATGGTCTATGTGAAGGTGGAGAGACTTTGGGGTCCTTTTACTGAGGTGCAGTAATGGATTTAGCACGCGCTAATAATTGGCCACTGTTGGAACCAGGATACTGGGCTACATGGACCATTGGTCTGACCCATTATGGCTAACATAAGAAGCCCATTATATTCCTATGGGTATCTTATCATTTAGCGTGCATTAGGGGCCCTTTTACTAAAGGGTTGCCACACGGTAACCAGGAATTACCGCTGGCCCGATGCGGCCACCAGCGGTAGTTCTGCCTCCAGCATGTACCATTTCCGGCACTGCTGGAACTAAAAAAAATATACCACAGAGAGTACGCTGCCTGGTTACCACTGGGGTAATGCAGGAGCTCTTACTGCCACCTCAGTGGGTGGTGGTAAGTGCTCCCCCCCACATGGCCACAGTACGTGCAAGCTTATCGCGTGGCCAGGTGTTTTTTCAGGCTTTTAACCCGCTGCTGTAAAGAGGGCCCTGGTGCATGGCAAAAATGGCCGCCACCGCTATGCAGGGCCCTTTTTACCACCAGCTTGGTAAAGGGGCCCCTAAATCTGTTACCACGCTTTAGTAAAAGGACCCCCTTAGTGTAACATGTTTTAAGAGTTCCGATTGATAGACACTGACATTGTCATGTTTGGAAAGGTGTATATTTTGGTGCTGACCATTTTATAGCTGGGATAGCACCACTTGCTGAAGTATAGTACAGCTTCCTCTCAACTTTCTCCAGAAATACATTCAGACTCTATTGCAGTTTAAAGTTGAAACTGGGTTCAAACTCATTTGAGGAAGGAAACAAACTTTACTGAAACAATAATGTGCACTTGCAAGCAGCAATGGAGTGTGGGATGGGTGAAATAATGGCTATGGGAGAGAGTTTGGGGAGGAAATTATAGCATTGCATTTTATGTAATTCTCAGTGTTGCTCTGTACATTTTATGCATTTGATTCAAGACATCCCACAGCAATGCAGTGATATTGCATAGGGGTATATGTTCACTAGTATGCATTCAGTTCTTTTAGCAAGCCTTAAAAAAACTTAGAGGCCCTTTTGCTAAAGGGTGTTAAGCCCTTAATGTGTGGTTAACCTGTGCCAACAGGTTACCACAAAATGCATTAAAGCAGTTTTGCAGTATTTTGCTTGTTAGCGCTTACCTATTTTTAAAAGATATTTTAAGGAGGGGGCATGTCATGGGCAGAGATTAGTCATTCCTGCATTGAGTGGTCGTTCCTGCATTATCCAGCAAGAATTAGTGTGCTTTAGCTGGATAACGCAGGGTTAATATGGGAGCACTTAAATAGCAGGCTGTAAGGGCTCCTGTGTTATTTTTTTGCAGGTACAGTGTGCTGACATTAGCACATGACCTAAAAAAAAAAAAAGTACAAAGTGCCATATTAAATCTGGCTTAGCCCAGATTTTACCACAATTTAGTAAAAAGGGCCTCTTAGTAAGAATAAAATTGCTTTTAATGCTTTAATGAATTTTAACATGCGTGCAATTGATTTGCAGAACTTGAGGTGTTGTACAGTGCATTACATTTTTTTTATTAAACAAATGCCTGCAATGAGTAAAAACTAGAAGAAAACTGGAAAAAGTTATAAAATTCTTTTTGCCTGTGCACATCCCTGATGTTGCATTATTCAGTAATTATTGCATTTGTCTCTTTATTCACCAATGAGCTGGCCTTTTCTTCTTTTCATAGGGATCAGATAGAAACATAGAAACATGACAGCAGATAAAGGCCAAATTGCCCATGCAGTCTGCCCATTCTCAGTAACTTCCTTTTCCTAAGGATCCCACGTGCCTGTCCCACGCTTTCTTAAATTCTGACACAATCCTCGTCTCCATGACCTCCACCGACAGGCCATTCCACGCTTCCACCACCCTTGCCATGAATGAATAATTTCTTAGATTCCTCCTAAGCCTATTTCCACTTCATCGTATGCCCCCTCATTGCAGAGTTTTCCTTCATTTGAAAAAGGCTCACTTCTTGTACATTCCATTCAACTAGGATTGCCTGGAAAAAGCTACGCAGTGGCCCCCATCTTTGAAACAACTTGGTTTCCTAGGGTATACATTTTTTCTCTGTCTTGGACAGTGGCATGTTTCAGTGAGCCACTGTGAATTAAGTGCCTGCCCCCTCCCACCCGAAGTTACAATTTTATTCAGTCCTTTTAATTTATGAAGCTAACTTAAATACTAGAAGGGATGCTTCAGGAGGTCCATCTCTCTGTCCCTCCTAAAAAGTATCTTAATTTTGAAATTCTTTTGTACCTGTCCAGTGTAATTTGCAGTACATACTGTAAAATGTACTAATCTACTTACTTAAATGCAAATTTTTAGAGTGCTTTGTAAAGGGTGAATAACATTGCTCAACCAAGGCTTGACCCTAAAAGTTAGTTTCCTTTGATAAAAAAAGAAATAATGAAAATATGTCATCAGTTTTGTTTTTTTTTTGCCCATTGTGCCTCTTTTCTTATGCAGTTTGAAGTTCAGGTCTTTAAAACCAATAAAATGTTTCAAGAACGTTTGTTTAAATAAATTGTCCATGAAAAGGAGTAATGCAATTCAGAACTCTTTGACAAATGTGAAACCTTAATGCGAGGGAAGTAGGTACCACTGGTGATTATTTTGCATTGATTTTGCTAAAACAAAAATCCTTTTGCATTGAATTGTAGAAATAGAATTATTATTTCTTCAAGCCCCGACCTTGGATAATTTAGATAATTTTCCTACTCAAGCATGAAAGTCCTCTGCGGGGGATGGTTAAATAACAGGGAATATTAGAAGCTCTCATATATTGAAGCCAGCACCAGTAGCTCTCCTCCCCATCAGCATTGTGTGTGTAGGTTTTTTTTTTCTTTTTGCATATCATATTTCAGCCCCTTGGCAATTCTTCAAATATCAGCTTCATTAGCATCACAGGTAGCAATCCATATTCAATTTTCTTTCTGTGTTAAGCTTGTTCATGTATAAACCCAGCCCTTTTGTTTGAGACATTTGCCATTAATCTCCCAAACAAAGAAAATGTAAATCTTATACTGTCTACCCAAACCAACCTCATGGCTCAGACCACCATCCACTTATACACTAAAATGAAGTGCAATTCCCAATTTGAGGTTAACCTAATTTTCTTGTGATAATAGCTATGAATTCTCAGAAGCACTCCAAGCATTCTGATAGTAACATCCTAATTTCCTCGTCTGGTAAATGTTTTAAATAAGATTTTAGCACCAAAGGAAATTAACCTTTAAATTAATTGTAATTACAAAATGCCATCACTGATTTTTGTCTTCTGCTGTATTACTTGACCTTAGTTAAACAATGTGCAACTCCTGTGAGGATCAAGAGCTTTAAAAAAAAAAAAAGATTCTATAAGCTTACCAGCTGATCCGTCACTCTTTCATGAGTCCGATATGTTTCTGCAAGCATAAAGGGGCCCCTTTACAAAGGCACGCTGAAAAATGGCCTAGGGTAGTGTAGACATGTGTTTTGGGCATGCGCAGAGTCATTTTTCAGCGCACCTGTAAAAAAATGCATTTTAAAACATTTTGCCAAAAATGGACGTGTGGCAAAATGAAAATTGTTGCGCATCCATTTTGGGTCTGAGACCTTACCACTAGCCATTGACCTAGCGGTAAAGTCGCATGCGGTAACCGGGCGGTAATGACCTATGCACATCAAATGCCACTTGGCGCACGTCTGATACGAGTGTCCAAAAATAAAAATTATTTTTCAGATGTGTATATTCGATGCTTGCTTAGTGCTGAAAATTGGGTTGTGTCAGTTCTTCCTACCATCTTGAACGAGTTTGCACCTCATGACATTTTCAATGTTGACGAAAACGGTCTCTACTGGCGAGCAATTCCTGATGGAACATTTGCATTCAAACAAGCCAAAACTACAGGAAGTAAAACGTCGAAGGACCGACTGACGCTCCTCCTTTGCTGTAATATGGATGGGAGTGAGAAGTTGGAACCCCTCGTCATTGGAAAGAGCAAACAGCCCCGTTGCTTCAAGAATGTTAAGCGACTTCCTGTGTCATACGAGGCTAAGCAAATTCATGGATGACTGGGGAAATTTGGAAGCAGTGGCTAAAGAAGTTAGACACTAGAATGCGGGCATAAAAGCTTCAGATTTTGATGCTTTGTGATAATTGTGCTGCACACAGTGATGATGTCAGGCTGTCTAACGTCAAGGTGGTCTTCCTGCCACCAAACACTACCTCTCTGATCCACCTATGGATCAGGGCATAATAGCCAATTTCAAAAAACATTATCGGGCTCTTGTGCTACGTCGTCTGATGAGTGTTATGGATGACCAGACTGGAAAGGATAAACATGCTGTTGAACTGGCTCATAATCTATCACTGTTGGATTCCCTACATATGCAGAAATAAGCCTAGAATCTTGTTACACAGGCAACCATTGTGAACTGCTACAAGTGGGCAAGCTTTGTTAAGGATGTGGAGAGGGACGAAACAGATGCAGCTGTTGCACATGCGTCAGATGAACAGGCTATTGACATCCCAGCCTGTGTTACTGAAGAGGAGTTTCATCACTACGTAGCTGTTGATTACAATCTACAAACAGCTGATGACAGCACTGATGTCGAGATATGCGCATACACGCAGGCAATGGCTGATGATGAAACAGTTGATGAGATGAGCAGCAAGGCACATGCTGACAAAATTCAACAACCTCCTGTCACTTTTGCAAGAGTGCTGAAGAGTCTCAACACCGTGTGGGCCTATCTGGAGGCCACTGGATGTCAGTGCTATGACAGTTTTTACCTTCTGGCAGACATAAAGGCTCATTTTCAAAGCACTTAGCCTCCCAAAGTTCCATAGAAACCTATGGAACTTAGCCTCCCAAAGTGCTTTGAAAATATGCCAAATAGTCTATGGAACTCACAGACACAATAGTGTACAGAGGACTATCACTGATTACTTCAAGTAAGCCTTTAATTAATTGATTTGATTTGCTTACTTTATTTTTTGTCTATTAGATTGTAAGCTCTTTGAGCAGGGACTGTCTTTCTTCTATGTTTGTGCAGCACTGCGTACGCCTTGTAGCGCTATAGAAATGCTAAATAGTAGTAGTAGTAAGCCTAACATCAGTTAACGGAGACTGTATACTGTACATATAATAAACAGTACTGTACATATGTTATCAGATGTCAAGCTTCTTTGGGTCACAACGGTTAAGTGCACGCTCCGGTTAACTGCATGTATTTCTTTGGTCCCAGACCCCTTCACTTAAGCGGATTGCACTGTACTTTCAAATCTTGTTGATTGGGCTCTGATTGGCCCAGGAGCTCATTTCCTTTAGAGGGTTCCTTCTGATTTTGCTTTCAGTCCCACCCAGGAAGAAAAGAGAGCAGAATCTCTTTGCTGAGGATCGGTAAACAAACAGTTATATATCCTGATCTTCCCAGGTACTTTTCTAGGGAGTATGCAAATGTTTAGCTAGTTTTCTAACTGGCCCATTTTTCCAGTTACTTGTTAGTTTGCTATTTGCACATCTTTTTTTTATCCACTGTTCCAAGTTCTGACTCGACAAGAGTGTTCCTGTTCTTCTGTTCTCTTTGTTGATGCTCCCATTCATATCCCCTGAATTAGCATGGACAGTGCACATTATCACTTTCCCCATCTCCTCAACACTGCAGCTGCTCTCTCTTTCTCCCTCCCCAAACCCTGCTCTTTTTCTCTTTCTTTCTCTCTCCTTCCTTCTTTAGCCAGCATTCACTCTTCTCCCAGTACTTCAGCATTTTCTCTATTCACCATACTATGCCAATGTGAACCTTAGAAACACACAGGCTCTAGATGTAGAAATGCTGTATTAAGGAGGCAAAATAGCTGACAGTGACAGCAATCAGTTTCTTATCTTCAAGAATAACATTTTCAGATGGGTTAGTTTTGTGTATTTCATAATAGCTATAGGAATGAACCTCACTCTTAAATCAGGGTAACTTGCTTGAAGATTATCTCAGACTCTCAGATGTACTGTTATTGCTAATCCAACACTTTTCATTGTATCAAAAATTGCCTCCTTCAGGCCTCCTTTGGTATGTTGCTTGCTGAGGTTGTACCTTACAAATTTCTGAAGAAAGCTGTTTTGACACAATGAAAGGGTTGAGATGAGCATTAACAGTTTACCAGTTTACCATGATAGCTAGTTGGAAAACATTTCCGTAGAACATCAAAATGCCTTCTACTGGAAAAACAGTACAAGCTGGACTGTTATGAAATCCCTAGGTGAAAACTACACCCTAGCAGAACACCCCACCACAAAATGGGCTTGGCAAACCCATCACTTGAGCTTCCATCTCCCCACATCAACATAAAAGGGTCTCGGGGATCCAACCATTTCTACACCCTACAAGGCTACATGAACCCTGATGCTGCGCTCCTTCCCAGATTGTGTAGGCAGCAAACCATGCTTAGCAGGCTTCCACTTTTGGTGTGCAGAGACAACGGAATTGAAAGGCTGCTAAGTGTGGTTTGCTGCCTGTGTTGGGGTTTGTGTAGCCACATCTCCTCCTGCTGAGCTATCTAAATGTATATTTTGTTGCTCGATTGTACTTATATTTGGAGAGTATGCTGCTGTAGGGGATCCTGTATTATATTTCTACTTAACTTTGTTATGTTTCTTGTGGTTCAATAAAATATATCTTTAAAAAAGAACTCTGTAGCAATATTACTTCTAGTACTCCATTCTGAGCCTCCTCCTTCTCTGTTTTCAACATATTCATTATGGTTATTCCCCAAAAAGCCAGGTCTTTCTCCCTTCCTTCCATCCTCCATATTAGCATATTCATTTGTGTATATATATATGCAAATGATATGCTAATATGCCCCACCCCACCCTTTGCCCCCCCAAATGAAACAGTCAATCTGCGCCCATGGAAGGCCATTCAGCAGAGATGTATCCTACAGGAACCAATTAAAGGAAGGGCACTCATAGGGGATCAATTAGGGTGTGCCAGATCATCAGCCTAAGACTAGTGATAGCATAAAAGGTAGGAAGAGACCTGGGTTCATTTCCTGTGTGGGACCAGCCCTCTGAGATGTAAGTGTGTGACAAGCATGCGCCTTCATGTCAAAGCGTGCACTTTTATGTGGGTTGGTGTTTTATAAAATGCCATTTATGTGTATACTAGCTGTTGAGCCCCTACTTTTGGAATGGGGGGGGGGGTTCCGAGCCCCCCCTGAGGTCGGCGCCGCCCCGCCTCCCCCGGAGTCGCCGCCACCGCCCCTCCACCCGGCCTGAGCAGCACTGTAAACTTACATCAGCACACAGCAGCAGGCACATCAGCAAAGCTGCCGTCAGGGCGGGCTTCCTTCTCTGCCTGTGTCCCACCCTCGTGTGACGTAATGTCGGCGAGGGCGGGACAAAGGCAGAGAAGGAAGCCCGACGGCAGCTTTGCTGATGTGCCTGCTGCTGCGTGGTGATGTAAGTTCACAGTGCTCGGGCCAGATGGAGGGGCGTCGGCGACTCCGGAGGAGGGGGGGAGGGGGAGCGGTTCCGACATCTGCAGCACGTCAGTAGAGACTTCCCTCTCTGTCCCGCCCCCGTCATCATGTATTGCCGCGGGAGTGGGGCAGAGAGGGAAGTCTCTACTGCGCATTTGCGAGTGAGTAAGGTCACTTGCCCTTTATATGTTTGATGTGGCCACATAAGTGTGAAAATGATTTTATAAAATTACCCCCTTTCAGTCTGAAACCAATTCAAAGAATCCATTCTTTTATCATATCCAGTTTTTAGGTTCGGTACCAAGTTTATGCAGTGAAGCAGGACTCTGTCTTGCTTCCTTTCCATGTTCATCCTAAATAATGACTCAGTGCGTACCTCAGGGTTCTGTTCTTGGTCCCCTCCTCTTTTCTATCTACACTTCTTCCCTTGGTTCATTAATCTCATCCCATGGCTTTTCCTACCACCTCTATGCTGATGACTCCCAAATCTACCTTTCTACCCCTGATATCTCACCTTGCATCCAAACCAAAGTTTCAGCGTGCTTGTCTGACATTGCTGCCTGGATGTCTCAACGCCACTTGAAATTAAATATGACCAAAACCGAGCTTCTCATTTTCCCCCCCAAACCCACCTCCCCGCTCCCCCCGTTTTCTATTTCTGTTGATGGCTCTCTCATTCTCCCTGTCTCCTCAGCTCGAAACCTTGGGGTCATCTTTGACTCTTCTCTCTCCTTCTCTGCTCATATCCAGCAGACCGCCAAGACCTGTCGTTTCTTTCTTTACAACATCCGTAAAATCCGCCCCTTTCTTTCCGAGCACTCTACCAAAACCCTCATCCACACCCTTGTCACCTCTCGTTTAGACTACTGCAATCTGCTTCTTGCTGGCCTCCCACTTAGTCACCTCTCCCCTCTCCAGTCGGTTCAAAACTCTGCTGCCCGTCTCATCTTCCGCCAGGGTCGCTTTACTCATACTACCCCTCTCCTCAAGACCCTTCACTGGCTCCCTATCCGTTTTCGCATCCTGTTCAAACTTCTTCTACTAACCTATAAATGTATTCACTCTGCTGCTCCCCAGTATCTCTCCACACTCGTCCTTCCCTACACCCCTTCCAGTGCACTCCGCTCCATGGATAAATCCTTCTTATCTGTTCCCTTCTCCACTACTGCCAACTCCAGACTTCGCGCCTTCTGTCTCGCTGCACCCTACGCCTGGAATAAACTTCCTGAGCCCCTACGTCTTGCCCCATCCTTGGCCACCTTTAAATCTAGACTGAAAGCCCACCTCTTTAACATTGCTTTTGACTCGTAACCACTCGCCTCCACCTACTCTCCTCTCTTCCTTCCCGATCACATTAATTGATTTGATGTGCTTACTTTATTTATTTTTTGTCTATTAGATTGTAAGCTCTTTGAGCAGGGACTGTCTTTCTTCTATGTTTGTGCAGCGCTGCGTATGCCTTGTAGCGCTATAGAAATGCTAAATAGTAGTAGTAGTGCATTTGACCAGTTGGATTGTTTATTTTCATTCAAAACTGACAAGGACTGGGATCAAACAGAGGCAAGGGATCTGAACATCTACTCTTTGTTCTACTACATAACACAATGGACCAATTGTTCCATTTATTTTTGATAGTATATTGTCTGGACTATTTACAGGATATATTCTCGATGATGTGGCAACTGAACTGAACTTCGGCACCTAACTCTTACCGTTCAGTAAATCCAGACTGCCCCAATTTGACTGCCCCTATCGGACTGAACGTTCACTTGTCTTCTAGATTGTAAGCTCTTTGAGCAGGGACTGTCCCTCTTTGTAAATTGTATAGCGCTGCGTAACCCTAGTAGCGCTTTAGAAATGTTAAGTAGTAGTAGTAGTATTTTACTAATGTGATGGGCCCAAATGTATCAATACTAAGTATTTTTCTCCATAGATAAAAAAAAAAGAGAGAAAAATCCTTCACTATAGCTGGCACATAGATATATGCTGCTGTCCACACAAATAAGTATTTTGTAGACCAGAAATATCTGGGTGGTATGCTGTGAGGTGGGCATAACAGGCACCAATGTGAGAAATTCAGAATAGAAAGGCTGGTTTTGGAACAAGCAATATTGGCATGTGTTAGGAAGCTTCCATGTAGGTGGAACATTATCTATCAACACAGCTTTCTCTCTAGAGACAGCATTAATAAGCTGAGGTGTGAGTGAGAAGCTTGATGGTGCACCTGTGGTGATTACAGTGGGCCTTCTTCCAAGGGAATCTTGAACACGTATATGAAGTGATGATAGACAGATTTCACAGGCAATTCAGTTATTTTCCTGCAATTTATTTCATTCCATGACTTCTTAAAATGCTGCCTATTCTTTCTGATAGCTTCCATTGATAACAGGAAAGAATATACAGGTTGCAAAGAATTTCTTTGTTGATTAGTATAAGGCATATGTCATGGTCAGGTAAATTAGGTATTTTCTTGTCTCTACAGGGCTTACAATCTAGTAACCTGGAGTGGAGGAGTAGCCTAATGGTTAATATAGTGCTCTGAGAACCTAGGGAACTGGATTAGACATAGACATAGAAACATGACAGCAGATAAGGGCCAAAAGGCCCATCCAGTCTGCCCTTCCTCTGTAACCCTAACTTCTCCTTTTCCTAAGGGATCCCACATGCCTGTCCTACACTTTCTTAAATTCTGACACAGTCTTCGTCTCCATGACCTCCACTGGGAGGTCATTTCACGCATGACTGGGGTTCATTTACCACTGCAGCTCCTGGGCAAGTCACTTAACTCTCCATTACCCCAGGTACAAAATAAGTACCTGGGTATAATATATAAACCGCTTTGGTTTTAACTACACAAAGGCGGTATATCAAACCCCATCCCCCTTTCTTTATATTGACATGCTAATGCATGCCCCATTCAGAGCTACAAAGGGGGCCCAATTTATGAGAGGGAGATTTTAGTACATACCCTTAGCCCTGTCCTCTCTACCCAGCCACACCCATTCCACCTTTTGGCTCCACCCCACCCCATGGCACATCTCAGTCCGACAGCCACTCCAGAAAATACCTTATTTATTACAGTGACAACAGGGATTGGATACATAAGTACAAAAGTATTGCCATACTGGGACAGACCAAAGGTCCATCAAGCCCAGCATCCTGTTTCCAACAGTGGCCAATCCAGGTCACAAATACCGGCAAGATCCCCAAAAAAGTACAAAATATTTTACGCTGCTTATCCCAAAACACAAAAGAGAGGGTAAAACAGCATACAAAATAATACAGAAACAAGAAAAGAGCAACACTGGGTTTTCAGGATTGAGATAATAAACGTCCTCCTTTATTGAAAGATTGACCTGACACGGGCCGTGTTTCGGCGCTCAAGAGCCTGCCTCAGGGGTCAGAAAATCTTGTTCGTATCTTTCTCAGAGATGTATGTATAACCAAAAAAGCAGGGCACAGTGCCTCCAATATAGGCAGTGTATTTCTGTTCAAAGTACGCTGCCAATGCAAAAAACGCTGTCGGTACAAAAAAAGCTCTTTTCTTGATGCTGCTTATCCCAGAAATAGTGGATTTTCCCCAAGTCCAATTTAATAATGGTCTATGGACTTTTCCTTTAGTAAACCATCCATACCGATTTTAAACTCTGCCAAGCTAACCGCCTTTATCACATTCTCCGGCAATGAATTCCAGAGTTTAATTACACGTTGAGCGAAGAAATATTTTCTCCGATTTGTTTTAAATTTACTACTTTGTAGCTTCGTTGCATGTACCCTAGTATTTTTGGAAAGCATAAACAGATGCTTCACATCTACCCGTTCAACTCCACTCATTATTTTATAGACCTCTATCACATCTCCCCTCAGCCGCCTTTTCTCCAAGCTGAACAGCCCTAGCTGCTTTAGCCTTTCCTCATAGGGAAGTTGTCCCATCTCCTTTATCATTTTCGTCGCCCTTCTCTGCACCTTTTCTAATTCCACTATATCTTTTTTGAGATGCGGCGATACAAAGGCATTATAATGTCCTCATTTTTGTTTTCCATTCCTTTCCTAATAATACCTAACATTCTATTTGCTTTCTTAGCTGCAGCAGCACACTGAGCAGAAGGTTTCAATGTATCATCAATGACGACACCTAGATCCCTTTCTTAGTCTGTGACTCCTAATGTGGAACCTTGCATGATGTACCTATAATTCAGGTTCCTCTTTCCCACATGCATCACTTTGCACTTGCTCACATTAAACGTCATCTGCCATTTAGACGCCCAGTCTCCCAGTCTTGTAAGGTCCTCTTGTAATTTTTCACAATCCTCCCACGATATAACGACTTTGAATAACTTTGTGTCATCAGCAAATTTAATTACCTCACTAATTACTCCCATCTCTAGGTCATTTATAAATATGTTGAAAAGCAGCTGTCCCAGCACAGACCCCTGGGGAACTCCCCTAACTACCCTTCTCCATTGAGAATACTGACCATTTAACCCTACGTTGTTTTCTATCTTTTAACCAGTTTTTAATCCACAATAGAACACTACCTCCTATCCCATGACTCTCCAATTTCCTCTGGAGTCTTTCATGAGGTACTTTGTCACACAATATCAACTGGCTCACCTTTATCCACATGTTTGTTCACCCCTTCAAAGAAATGTAGTAGATTGGTGAGGCAAGATTTCCCTTCACTAAATCCATGTTGACTTTGTATCATTAATCCATGCTTTTGAATATGTTCTGTAATTTTGTTCTTTATAATAGTCTACCATTTTGCCCAGCACTGATGTCAGACTCACTGGTCTATAATTTCCCAGATCTCCCCTGGAATCTTTTTTAAAAATCGGCGTTACATTGGCCACCCTCCAATCTTCCGGTACCACGCCCGATTTTAAGGATAAATTACATATTACTAACAATAGCTCCGCAAGTTCATTTTTCAGTTCTATCAGTACACCTGGATGAATACCATCCGATCCAGGAGATTTGCTACTCTTCAGTTTGTAGAACTGTCCAATTACATCCTCCAGGTTTATAGAGAATTCATTCAGTTTCTCTGACTCGTCAACTTCAAATACCATTTCTGGCACCAGTATCTCACCCAACTCTTCCTCAGTGAAGACCGAAGCAAAGAATTCATTTAATCTCTCCGCTACAGCTTTGTCTTCCTTGATCGCCCCTTTTACTCCTTGGTCATCTAGTGGTCCAACTGATTCTTTTGCCGGCTTCCTGCTTTTAATATACCTAAAAATTATTTTACTATCCTGCTTATAATCGAACGAGAAAAACGCCCAAGTTCCGACCTAAATCGGGAGATGGACGTTTATCTCACAAAAACGAATAAAGCGGTATAATCGAAAGCCGAACTTGGACGTTTTCAACTGCACTCCGTCGCGGATGCGGACAAAGTTGATGGGGGCGTGTCGGAGGCGTGGTGAAGGCGGAACTGGGGCGTGGTTATCACCCGAACAGAGATGGGCGCCTTTCGCCGATAATGGAAAATAAGTATGCGTTTGTAGGTAGAATTTAGGGCACTTTTCCTGGACCCTGTTTTTTCACGAATAAGGCCCCAAAAAGTGCCCTAAATGACCAGATTACCACCAGAGGGAGTCGGGGATGACCTCCCCTGACTCCCCCAGTGGTCACTAACCCCCTCCCACCACAAAAAAATGATGTTTCACAACTTTTTATTTTCACCCTCAAATGTCATACCCTCCTCCCAGGCAGCAGTATGCAGGTCCCTGGAGCAGTTGTTAGGGGGTGCAGTGGACGTCAGGCAGGTGGACCCAGGCCCATCCCCCCCCTACCTGTTACAATTGTGCTGCTTAATGCTTAGTCGTCCAACCCCTCCAAACCCACTGTACCCACATGTAGGTGCCCCCCTTCACCCCTTAGGGCTATAGTAATGGTGTAGACTTGTGGGCAGTGGGTTTGAGGGGGATTTGGGGGGCTCAACACACAAGGGAAGGGTGCTATGCACCTGGGAGCTCTTTTACCTTTTTTTTTGTTTTTGTAAAAGTGCCTCCTAGGGTGCCCGGTTGGTGTCCTGGCATGTGAGGGGGACCAGTGTACTATGAATCCTGGCCCCTCCCACAAACAAATGCCTTGGATTTATTCATTTTTGAGCTGGGCGCTTTCATTTTCCATTATCGCTGAAAAACAAAAACGCCCAGCTCACACATTGTCGAATAAAACATGGACGTCTATTTTTTTGCGAAAATACGGTTCGGTCCGCCCCTTCACGGACCCGATCTCGGAGATAAACGCCCATGGAGATAGACGTTTTCGTTCGATTATGCCCCTCCACGTGTTTTTGCCTCCAAGGCAATCTTTTTTTCGAAGTCCCTCTTAGCCTTCCTTATCAGCGCTTTGCATTTGACTTGACACTCCTTATACTGTTTCTTATTACTTTCAGTCGGTTCCTTCTTCCATTTTCTGAAGGACTTTCTTTTAGCTCTAATAGCTTCCTTCACCTCACTTTTTAACCATGCTGGCTGTTGTTTGGTCTTCCATCCTCCTTTTTAATACGCAGAATATATTTGGCCTGGGCTTCCAGTATGGTGTTTTTGAACAGCATCCATGCCTGATGTAAATTTTTGACCCTCGCAGCCACTCCCCTGTTTTTTTTCACCGTTCTTCTCATTTTATCATAGTCTCCTTTTTTTAAGTTAAACACTAACGTATTTGATTTCCTATGTATACTTACTTCAAAGCTAATATCAAATTCGATCATTTTATGATCACTGTTATCAAGCGGCCCCAGCACCATTACCTCCTGCACCAGATCATGCGTTCCACTAAGTACTAGGTCTAGAATTTTTTCTTCTCTTGTCAGCTCCTGTACCAGCTGCTCCATAAAGCAGTCCTTGCATGCCCTGATGTTACATTTACCCAGTCAATATTGGGGTAATTGAAATCACCCACTATTATTGTGTTGCCCAGTTTGTTTGCATCCTTAATTTCCTTTAACATTTCTGCATCCGTCTGTTCATCCTGGCCAGGCGGATGGTAGTACACTCCTATCACTATCCTTTTCCCCTTTACACATGGAATTTCAATCCATAGTGATTCCAAGAAATGTTTTGTTTCCTGCAGAATTTTCAATCGATTTGATTCAAGGTTATGCTAGTATAATGGCAGAGTTATGCTCATGACTGCCATTATGGAATTGGAGCTTATTGTGCATCATACTGGCCCCTCACAGCGTGCAATTCTATAAAGGGGGGGGGGGCTAGATTTATGCACCATGAAAGTGCCTAATTGAAGCTTATTCTATAAAGAAAAGTAGGTGCCTACTTTTCATTATAGAAAACGAACATAACAAGTCAGATACGTGCATATAATTTAGGTGGGAAACACCACTATAGAGTTGGTATAAATGCTCATACCTCGATTGCTATGGAAGGCTGACCCATAGCAGTAGTACCATGAGACTTCTGCTAATGATCATGGTGGCCATATTGAGACCTGGAGACAGACGGGTGGAACTAGATGGGGACTTTTCCTGCTCTGGCCAACTATACCAGAGGTGATGTCCCAGAGGTGATGTTGGGCTGAGGGGGGTCAGGGGGTGGGGGAGGGCTGGGATGTGCATAAGTGGGTGGGGTTTTGGGTTGGGTTGGGGAGGGGCACATTGTCTTTTGCTAGTTGGAGGATGGGATTTGGATGATTGGAGGGGGGATGCCCCCAGCTCTAGAGAGGGAGAGGCAGGCACACATTGACCCACACTATAGTCACACCTAGCCTCCCATGGAAGTTGGGGAAGACTAGATGTTGGATTCCTGAGAATGGGATTAATATAGTTATTCCGTTAGGTCATCTAAAAGGCATACTGTGGAGACATTGCAAAGGATCACTAATGTACTTACATGGTGATACAATGTAGCTTTTACTTGTCTCTGGTGCTAAGCCTCTTATAAACATGGCCATGGTGCCATGAGCTCCATGAAGATGCTGGGCTAAAGCTCCTGCTTTCCAGCAAAAATACCATAAGTAACAAAGTTACAGCCAATGTCTGTGATCTACTATTGAGAATCCACTCTGGACCATTTCTTGGTCATCAGACCTCCACTTTGACAGAGCTCTGTCCTTACAAATGTCTCATTTATCTGTATCCTGAAGATGGTGCAGTCAGCAGTGGTGCATCCCTCTGGTGAGGAGGGCAGCAGGAATGAGGAGGCTGGTCCCTCCCATTCTCAGGAATCCTATATCTGGTCTTCCCTGACTTCCCTAGGGACTGTGGGGTGAGTCAAGTTGGACCTGCCTCTCTAGGGCAGTCCTCATCACCTCAGCAATCTGCACTGCAGCATGCTTATTTATTTAAAAAATTTATAACCCGCACATCTACAACCCTGAGCAGGGAACAATTTACATTCATCATAATACATATTCCACGACATACATCAAAACAGTATCAAAACATCAAAATCAATAAGATCCAAACAGTCCCAAACTTGCCCTTAAGTTAAAGAGTTAAATGCTCGCTGAAACAAGACAGTTTCTAAAGCCTCTTTGTCAGCAGGCACCATCCATAATGCATGGCCATGACAGGAGGAGAAAAAAGGGCATGGGAAGGTTATCATAAGATCTCTGGCAACAAATCCTCAACTTTATTACACGCTGAGTGGAAACTGATTTATTTTAAATTTACTACCAAGTAGCTTCATTACATGCCCCCTGGCCCTTGTATTTTTGGAAGAAGTAAACAAGTGATTCACATCTACCCATTCCACTCTACTCAGTATTTTATAGATCTTTATCATATCTCCCCTCAGCTGTCTTTTCTCTAAGATGAAGAGCCCTAGCCTCATTAGCCTTTCCTCAGAGGGAAGTTGTTCCATTCTCTATATAATTTTCATCACCCTTCTCTGTACCTTTTCTAATTCCACTACATTTCTTTTGAGATGTAGGGGCCAGAACTGCACACAATATTTCAGGTGTGGTCACATCATGGAGTGATACAAAGACATTATATTCTCAGATTTGTTCTCCATTCCTTTCCTAATAATACCTAACATTCTATCTGAGCAGAGGGTCTCAAAGTATCATCAATCCAGAAATCTCTCAGAATTGTGGTCCTTTCTGGGGATCTGCAATTATCCTTAACAATTAGTGGAACAGTGTGCAGAGATCACTAGGCCCCTAGTCAAGCTCCTAAAAAAAAAAAAAAAAAAGAACCCTGGGAATGGGGTCTTGAGCAAGATGGCACCGTGAAGGAGCTAAAGGACACATTGGGTCAGGCTCTTTGCTTAGCTTATCCTGAAACAGGTAAGGAATTCTTCCTGGAAATAGGATTCACCCAAGACTGCATGAGTGTGATTTTGTATTGAAAATATGACATAGATTGTTGGGTGGTGGCTTATACCAGGGAAGCCTTGTCTGAGGTGGAAAAGAAATATGACTGCAAAAAATCCCTGTTGACAGCTGTTTGGGCCCCACAGCACCTTTGTAGTTATTTGGTCATGGAAACCAGTCGTCAACTCCTAAAATTTCTGGGAAGTGAACATGTAGGCAGAGCTAGTTACAGTAGAGTGCTTTTTATGAACTATGAGGGGAGGATAGCAGTGTGTGTAATGACAGCTTATTTATAACCTTAAAAATCCCTCCCCATAAATTATATGAATCCAATTTAAATTGCTTCAGGAACTGACAAGCAAGGAAAGAAGTTGATTATTATGAAAATAACGGCTAATTATTTACAAGCAAGTGAAACTGACAAAATTGACGACACGAGTAACTAACAAGTACATGCCCTATTGGTCCCACATGTTTCAGGATGTAAAGATTTATACTCGAGGCTGTCTATCCTGTTGCAGGTTTCAACTCTGCACAGTTCCACCAGGCTCCCCTCAGAAACAAGGGCATAACCATGCCCTAGTCTGCATATCTGATAGGTTCAACAAAAATTCTATAAAGGACGCTCCAAGCAGAACACCCTTTACAGAATACTAGCTTAGCATGGATCATCTTGGCACCTAGCTTTTGGTGCCATTCATTGAATCTAGCCCATTATGTTCACTCATATATACTTATATGCCATTATTCTAATCATTTTTTTCTAATCTGCCTAGAAGTATTGTTTGTGCGGAACAAGGGCGCAGCCAGACTTCGGCGGGAGGGGGGGTCCAGAGCCCGAGGTGAGGGGGCACATTTTAGCCCCCCCCCAGTGCCGCCGACCCCCCTGCCATTTTTGACCCCCCCCCGGCGCCGGCGCTGCCACCGCCACCACCACCAACTTTGACCCCCCCCGGCGCCAACCCTTTCGACCCCCCCCTTCCTGCCACCACCAATCCTCCCCCCGCCGACGCCGTCGGCATCAGGTACCTTTGCTGGCGGGGGACCCCAACCCCCGCCAGCCGAAGTCCTCTTCTTCCGGCGCGGCTGCGTTGCTGGCTGATCTGCAAGGCTTCGTTCTGTTTCTGTGAGTCTGACGTCCTGCTGTAATTGCAGGACGTCAGACTCACAGAAACAGAACGAAGCCTTGCAGATCAGCCAGTAACGCGGCCGCGCTGGAAGAAGAGGACCTCGGCTGGCGGGGTTTGGGGGTCCCCTGCCAGCAAAGGTAGCCGACGGCGGCGGGGGAGGGTTGTCAGCGGGAGGGTGGTCAAGAGGCTCATCGACGGGGGTCCAGGACCAAATCTACAGGGGCCCTTGCCCCACGTAGCTATGCCCCTGGTGCGGAATATACATTTTAAAAAATAAATACATTTACACACACAATCAGCATATAATTGATAGCACCTCTGGGTTCTAAGCAGTTTACAACAAAAAAACTAAGACAATCTCTTGGGAAATTGCATTAAGGGTTCCCAAACCTGACCCCGGAAGCACCCCAGCCAGCCTGGTTTTCGGGATATCTACACTGAATTTTCAGGAGAGAGATTTGAATGCAGCAGAGGCAGTGTATATAAATCTCTTTCATGAATATTCATTGTGGATATCCCGAAAACCTGACTGGCTGGGGTGCCTCTAGGACCAGATTGGGGACCACTGCCTTAAACAAATCTCTTTAAAAGTATAGTCTTTACATTTTTCCTTAATAAAGAAAAATTAAAGTATTAAAACATGGCTGCAGATCTTTCCATATTTTGGGGGCTTGAAAGGCCAGGAGTTTTTCATATGCTTTAAACCTTTTAACTCCCTTGAGTGTAGGAGAAACAAAGGGGGAATTATGATGTGATCTTCTAACTCTAATATTTGGGGTGAACTCTGGTTGACATAATAAATAATCTAGATATTCACCATTTAAAATTGCATATAACACATAAGAAAATTTAACCAAAATCCTTTCTTTATAGGCAACCAATGAAGTTCTGCATAACACAAAGAATTGTTATCATTCCTCTGCAAAGAAAAACTTAATCTTATAGCAGTGTTCTGAATCATCTGCAATTTTTAAATAGTTTGTTTAGAACACAAATAAATGAGATTACAACAATCCAATTTAGATATGAGCAGCAAATGCACCAGTAACCTAAACTGTTCAAATTCAAAACATTTTCTGATATGTCTTAATTTTCTCAGAAGAAAAAAAGAACTTTTAGTCAAAGCATTAACATGAAATTCAAGGGAAAGAGTTTGATCTAAGCAGACCCCCAAATTTTAATCACACATTATAATGAATATCTAGTCTGACCTATCATTACATAATCTAACAATGGATCCAGATTATTATCAAGCAACAAGAATTCAGTTTTATCAGTATTTATCTTCAACTTGTACTGCAACATCCAGGAACTTATTAACGTTAAGCTTTTTTGAACAACAGAAGTTATCTGAACCAAAGATGAGTAAACCGGCATCATTGCAATAATATCGTCTGCATAGCTATGAGTGAAGAAACCTTCCCTAGTCAAGTCTAAGTCCAGTGAATAAAGAAAAACATTAAACAGCTTGGGTGAAAGTGGAGAACCCTGTGGAACTCCGCAGGGGTTGCTCCAGCTGTCTGATAAGACCCCACTCTGCTTAACCTTGTCAGATCTGGTGACTAGAAAACTTCTCAACCAACTCAAAACAGTACCATCAATTCCAATTTGGTTACATTCAGAAAGCAAAATATCATGATCCACACTGAGGAAAGCTCAAGTTGCAAATTTGCAAAAACTGCCCAAAATTTTGTGCACAAATTTGGGCATGCTCCCAATTAGCATGTGGAATTTAATTGAATAATGAGCCAATTAGTGCCAATAATTGGTTTAACAAGCAATTGTTGACACTAACTAGATTTAATTTTTATGTATGCTCGTAAGTTTAGATGCTGGATCCATGCCTAAATTATATGTGTGGCTCAAAAAGGGGGTGTGGAAATTGGAGGGTCATGGGTGTTTCAGAATGGAGCGTAGGTGTGGCTTGGTTTTACTTGTGTAATTGGGGCACCACATGTAAATTTAGATGTGGTCATTTGCACCACGTTTTCGTTGATGCAAATGGCCGTGCCTAAATTTATGTGCGACCCCAGCACCTAAGCCCTGTTCTATAAACCATGCCTAACTATAAGCGCAGCTTATAAGTACATAAGTATTGCCATACTGGGAAAGACCAAAGGTCCATCAAGCCCAGCATCCTGTTTCCAACAGTGGCCAATCCAGGTCACAAATACCCAGCAAGATCCCAAAAATGTACAAAACATTTTATATTGCTTATCTCAGAAATAGTAGATTTTCCCCAAGTCCATTTAATAACGGTCTATGGACTTTTCCTTTAGGAAGCCGTCCAAACCTTTTTAAAACTCCGCTAAGCTAACCGCCTTTAACACATTCTCTGGCAACGAATTCCAGAGTTTAATTACACGCTGAGTGAAGAAATCTTTTCTCCTATTTGTTTTAAATTTACTACATAGAATAGCACTTTTTTCAGTGCTTATTTTTTAGGCACCATACAAAGAATTCCCCCATCCCCTGGATTCTATATAGTGTGCCTAGAGATTGGCGCCGATATCGGCGCAGATTCTATAACAAGCTTAACAAGCTAATAAGCGCTGATAACAGCACTTAACAAGCAATAATGAGCACTAATTGGCACTGATTAGAATTTAGGTGCACAACTCGCTAAGCGTATTCTGGAACAATGTGCGCCGAACTTCTAACATGTGTAGGCAAAAATGGGCATGGTTATGAGAGGGGAAATTGGCATTTTGTGGGTGTTCTGAAATTTAGGCATCTAGTTATTAAATATGGCTCAGTGCACCTAAATCTGTGTGCTGGGATTTACACCATGTTTTCATTGGTGTAAATGAATGCGCATAGATTTACATAGTAACATAGTAAATGACGGCAGATAAAGACCCGAACAGACCATCCAGTCTACCCAACAAGATAAACTCATTTTACATGGTATGTGATACTTTGATTTGTCCTTGTCCTTTGAGTTTGATTTGTCCTTGTTCTCAGGACACAGACCGTAGAAGTCTGCCCAGCACTGTTCTTGCATTAAAACTGAAGCTAACATCAAAGCCCTTTAAAATGTACACTCCAGCCCACCCATATCTATTCAGCTATGATCAGGGCTTAGACTGTAGAAGTCTGTCCAGCACTGGTTTTGCTTCCCAATTACCGGCATTGCCACCCAATCTCCACTTTCCTTCTAAACAGGATTCCTTTGTGTTTATCCCACGCATGTTTGAATTCCATTACCATTTTCATTTCCACCACCTCCCGCAGGAGGGCATTCCATGCATCTACCACCCTTTCCATGAAAAAATACTTCCTGACATTACTCCTGAGTCTGCCCCCCTTCAACCTCAATTCATGCCCTCTAGTTCTACCACCGTTCTGCCTCCAGAAAAGGTTTGTTTGCGGATTAATACCATTCAAATATTTGAACGTCAGTATCATGTCACCCGTTTCTCCTTTTCTCCAAGGTTCACATGTTCAGGTTGGCAAGTCTCTCCTCATATGGTTTGCAACGTAAATCCCATACCATTTTTGTAGCTTTTCTTTGCACCTCTTCCAGTCTTTTTACATCTTTAGCAAGATACGGCCTTCAAAACTGAACACAATACTCCCAGTGGGGCCTCACCAACAACTTGTAGAGGGGGGGGACATCAACATCTCCTTTCTTCTGCTGGTTATACCCCTCTCTATGCAGCCTAGCATCCTTCTGGCCATAGCCGTCACCTTGTCACATTATTTCTTCACCTTCATATCCTCTGCCACCAATACCCCCAAGGTCTCTCTCCTGAGTCAAGCTTACTAATCTCTCCCCTCCTATTCAGTATCTCTCTTTGGGTTTCTGCACCCTAAGTATATCACTCTGCACTTAGTTGCTGAATTATCAACTAAGCATATTCTATAATCAGCACCTAAATCTAGGCACCAATTATAGAATATGCTTAGTCGGCACTAATTTATGTGCCGATTTTTTAGGTGCCATATATAGAATTTCCCCCTATACGCTTGGCTCTATCAAAAATTGAAATCAGAACCATCTCTGTACTGTGCTAAGATCTGAAACCTGATTGGGTGAAATGCAATACATCATATTTTATCAAATAATCATTCAGCTGAAAGCCAAACCTTCCATAACTACTACTACTACTACTTATCATTTCTATAGCGCTATTAGACGTACACAGTGCTGTTCACTTGAACATGAAGAGACAGTTCTCAAAAATGGAATGGATGCAACCGGCCTATAATTAGATACCATGCCACTAGATTTCTTAAGATCTTTCATAATAGGTGTGATGACAATCTCTCCCAATCTTCATTTGAATAGAAGGGTCAAAAATTCAAGTGGGGGTGTGAGACCATCAAAGATGAGTGCCTAGCCAGTGGCCACACTCCTTAGCAACTATTGAATATGCCTTTTCTGTAACATTATTATTTGATATTCTAATATTGTCTATTATAATTTTTATTCCATTTCATGTGATGCTCCCTTATGTTCTGTATTTATTTTGTTTTCTATATGAGGTGCCCCTGATGAAGGCCTGCATGCCGAAACATGGCCCGTGTTGGGTTTTTACCTGTATGTTGCAAGTGAAAGTTCTAACACACAATAAGATTTAGAATATTTTTGAATGAGGGACTTAACTAAAACCCAGTCAATAGGCAAAAAAAATCTGACCAGATCCTATCACCAGCTATCTTAGCTGTATTAATGACAGCATCAAACCCTACATCTTGAGTTAATTAGGAAATAAAGCTCTGGCCTTTGTGATTTTAATATGAAAGAAAACTGCTAACTCACTAGGTGTAGAATCATCTCCAAAGTGAGAGAAATTCTTTAGTACCAGGGCCATTTTAATAAGGGATAATGTTTGAGAAATCAGCTGTGAATATGTAGAACTCTCATTTTAAACTGCAAGTTCTTTTATATTTGACCCTCTTAACCTCCCAGCTGCTATTTTTGCAATGAACTCAGTCTATGGGAGTCTTGGGACTAAAGTGCTATAAAATCCAGTTCTGCCTTGCAGGTCACAAGGGTGCTATGAATCCTATGAGCTGATTTAAGAGTTTTAAATGTTCCGTCCCAGGCTGTAAAATAACAGAAATGTATCAGCTCTTGACAGTCAACAAGAAATCCCTAAGTACCTGTCTTGATAGAAAACCTCATTGCTCCAACTAAAAGTTTTCAGAGGAAGACCTGATTGGGAATGCTAATACAATTTTAGATTCTTCTTACTGGCCAGCACTAATACTATAAGAAAATTAGTCTTTTAAAAAAAATGTATCAAGATTGCAATAGGACAACAAACCCAATTAGTCAATTTCAGCCCTTTTGTACACTTACAATGAATTCAGCTACCAGGGTGTTATTCACACAAGTGAAAAGAAGAAAACTTAACATATAAAGGAAACTTTCATTACTTTTAGTTGTACTTAGGGAGCAGTAGGAATCAGCAGAAAATTACTGGATCATCCATCTGAGTTGAAGGAAACAGAAATGATCTTATATTTACCCTGGCTGTAATACTGGGAGATGCAGAAAGCAAAAGCAGCCTGGAAGCCACTGACAGGACAAGTCAGTCCAAACCATGAACTTGGGCTTTATGCTCATTTGCTTGCTAAAAATATTCTATTTATTTGTCAAACCTTTATACTGCTGTTCTTCCTAATATTCATGGAGGCAAAGTATATTGTTAGGTATATGTAGTATGAGTACTATTTGTATTTAATTGCATTGTCTAATAGCATTGTGTACTGCCCCCCCCCCCCCCCCCCACACACAAACACAGTTTGCAGTATCCTGTTGTTCTGGCTTCCAAGGCAGTTCAGAATTCAATTTCAGGTGATAAAGTTAGTGCATAAACTGAGAGTGGGACAAGGTCCAGAGAATTTTGAACTATGTTCCTAGAAGTACTTTATGATTTCAGGTGACTCCTGGCTTGTGAGCTTTCCCTATTGGCTCTCAGGTCTGAGTTAGCCTAGGGCCAGCCCTCCTTCTCTGCTCCTGGACTGTGTGAGAGTCCCGGTCTTTCTAGCATGCCTTTGTGATCAGCAGCTGTTCTAGGACGGATCCCTCCTTAATCTACTGTAATTCCATCAAGATTTTTTCACCATCTCCCCAAGTCATTCCCCATTCATTTTTCCTGAGTTACTCCCCCTTATTCCCCTTTGAGTGTTACAGCTTTTTCTCTCAGCTGGGCTGAAGTTCTGGGCATCTCCTTGCCTCTGAAATGGCTATATAGACTCTATGTGCAGAAGGTGATAATTCTGTCCAAGCAGCTGAACTGTAAATTGGATTTTCTTTGTTTATTATGAGTACTACAATAAATAAGATTTTGCTTAAGAACTGAGAGTCTACTGGTAAAGCATCTACATGGGGATGGTTTAGCAGGCTGTTTAAGCCAGGGGCGTAGCCAGATGGCCAATTTTGGGTGGGCCTGAGCCCAAGGTGGGTGGGCATGGAATTCACCCTCCCCTGGTCCCCCTCCAGTTTGCTCTTCTCTCCATCTCTCCCTGCCCACAAACCCCAAATATTAAATACTTGAGTTGGCGAGTATCCCCAAACCCTGCCAGCTGATGATTTCCTCCTTCTCCTTGAGGAGCCATCACTCTTCCAAACGGTAGCCAGCAGCACTTGCCTCAAATTGATGCTGCTGCCGGCAGGCCATGCATGCTCAGTGCTTTTGCATGTGCGAAAACTGAGTATGTGCAGAAGGGCCAGTCTCAACTTCAGCTCAAGGCAAGTGCTGCTGGCTGACATTTGGAAAAGCGAGGGCTGCCCAAGGAGAGAAAGGTTTGGGAATCCCCACCAGCCACAGCAAGAGTGTCACAATTTTGGGTGGGCCTGAGTCCAAAGTGGGTGGGCCCTGGTCCACCCAGGCCCACCTGTGGCTACACTACTGGTTTAAGCCATACTATACTTTGCCTAGAATAGCGCAACTGCCACTTTGAGCCTACACTCACTGTGGTGGTTTCAATAAAATTGAATAACAAATAATTTTAAATATTAGCATGTCCATAAAAGCATACTAAACATCATACATGCCTCACTAACTCCTCTCTCCAACCCTCTAGATAATATTCTCGCCACTGATGTACAATCAGTCAAGTGGAGGAACAGCTTAGTGGTGAGAGCACTGGGCTGACAACCAGTGAAGACTGGAGCAAATCCTGCTGCTACTTGTTTTGCTTTTGGACAAAGCACTTAGCCCTCCATTTTCTCGTACAAACTTAGGGGGCCCTTTTACCAAACAGTGCTAAAAAATGGCCTGCAGTAGCCCCAACATATGTCTTTCCCATGCGCTGAGGCCACTCTTAGCGTTGCCAGTAAATGGCAGATTTTTTAATTTTTCAGATAATGGCCACATGCTAATTTCTAGATTCTTCACTTCCAAAAATTCCCACTAGATGAAAACATCTTGTTTACAGATGTAGTTCTGCATAAAATCAGGGGCAAACCCAAGACAATCTTATTCAGTTCTGGAAGGAAAAAGGCCTCACAGAGCTCCTAGATTACAACCATCTAATAGAGCTAAACCAGATCATAACGATCCTCTGTTCATCATTGGCCAAGAAAAAAACCTTCCGATGATTGAATATTTCTTAATGTCTCAATATATTTGTTTAGATAATAATATTTGTTTAAATAATTCTATTTAGTATGCCTTTTTTGTGTGTGTGTTTTAGTTTAAATTTCTTTTTATTAGTTTTCAATACAAAGATAAACAAGAGCTCACAACAAAACAACAGATAACACTTTACAGCAAAAAGTAACCCTGGAGCTCATAGGTGAAAACAACTATCCATGTCTAGGTTAAGATAAAAGCAAGAAAAGAGAGAAGAATAGAGGGGAGCTGGAGGAGCCAAATCAGAGTGTAGAGCATGCAAGAGACATGAGACACATCAATATTTATGCGTATCACTGTACAACGTTGAAGTGAGATACAAGCGGTAGCTATTTCTCCCTATAACACACAAACCGAGGAGACTGCTTAGCAAGGTGTGATTCATACTTGTATATTTGAAGCACTAAGTTCCACCATTCCTGAAAGGTGGCTTGCTGTAAGGACTTCCAATGCGAGAAGATTACCTTCAGCGCTAAAGATACCATGGTGTAAGTATCACAAATTTAAAAGTGATTGAGCCAGGAAGGCAAAAAATGTCTACCAACTGTGACCAGACTTCTAACCAGTATTGCCGAATGCATACACAGTCAAATATAAGGTGCTTTAAATTGCTCACTTGAGACAGACAAGACCAACAGATATTAGGGTTGGAGGGGGCAATAACATGCATCTTATAAGGCATGCTGCATCTAGGCCCAAATTTGTGGCACCCAGTTCTAGAATTGTCCTTATGGACTAGATTTAGTAAATGGCTCTCAGAATTTGGCACTTAAAAAAACCACCCCGAGCGCTATTCCATACACAGTTCTCCAAGTTGGGCGCTGTTATAGAACAGTGCTTAGAGACGATTTCCACACCAAACTTTGGGCGCGAGGATTTACACCAGCTGAAATGTGGTGTAAATCCTGGCAAGTAATTTAGGCGCACATCCCCGGTATTCAGTAATACAGCACACACCTTTAGTGAACGCCCTTGACCTGCCCATGCTCCTCCCATAGCCACACCACCTTTTGAGTTGCACACTATAAGATTTGCATGCAGGTCTTTACAGAATAGTGCAGAGCAAGATGCTTGCACAAATCCAATTGTTGCCAATTAATGCCAATAATTGATTGTTAGCACACACATCTCAGAATAGCACACACTTTTGCATGCCATTTATAGAATCTGGGGGCATATGTATAGCTAAGCAGTTTAATTTAGGCCAGAAAAAAATGCGGTCTTGAATGACATCATTCACCTATTCATATGGGGATAAAGGCGGTGTCAACATTTACACACCAAATATGCACACAAATGCAAATGATTAGAATACTAGTATGTACATGTGTGCACATACATGTATCAATGCCAAAATCCTCTTAAGTACTATTCTTTGAATACATGCATATTATACACAGAGTGTATTTGAGAGGTGTCATCTACATGGTCTGAGTCTGGGTGGAGCATGGGCAGGGCACAAACGTATGCACCTATGTTCAGCAACTAAGGGCGGGCCTTTACACCAGCTCTATGGCGTAAATACTGTGTCTAAATTATAGGTGGGTATATACCCTGTTACACAAGCATTCTATAAAGGAAAGTAGGTGTGTGAGGGATTGAGTGGTACAGAGGTAGGTTTCCTTAGGAATACTCTCTCACTGATGCTGATAGTGAGCCACCTTAGGGTAGGTGGCATTTATCTGCTGAGTCAGAGGGGTGAGGCTCAGGCTGGGAGGAGATTAAATGCCCAATAGCAGAACAGATCAGAGAGGCCCCAAGTGAAGGTGTCTCCAAGGTGGAGCCCCTGAAACAAGCCTCCAAGAGAGTGGCCCTCTTTAAGGACCCCCCAGCATAAGCAGAAAGAAGGCTACAGTACCTGAGAGAAGTGCCAGGGAAGAGGAGTAGCCTGAGCCTATGTGTTTCCCTGGGGTGGGAAACTGTGTGTGTTCTACTCAGCCTCCAGGAGTTAATGATGCATCTAAGGAAGACTGCCAAGGTAGGAGATAACCTTAATAACCTTGAAGTATATTCAGAAAGTACCTGATTTTGGTGTATACCTAGACAGAGCCCAAGACAGCGTAAGGAGCCACTGTGTTTGGGCCCAGCTAGGAGCCAGTCCTGTTAAGAGTATTACTATATTGAGAGGGAGAGAGAGAGACAAAGACTAATCAAAAGGACTAATCCTGTGAAGTAACGGCTGATTACTGTCCCTCTGTGTAAGTAAATAAAGGGCCTGATATTTAGCCAGCAGTATTCAGCATTTTGCTGACCACTGCAACATTACACCTGGAAATTCAATGCCGGGTCATGTCTAGGCACCAGCATTGAATTTCCAGATTTCTGGAGCCGGCTAAAGCATAGCTGGATAAGGGCAATATTCAGCACTTAACTAGCTATGGGGCACTGCAGTAGACTTCACATAAATGCTCCCAGTTACACATCTCACCGTTGTTCACTTATCTCGTCTACCGAGCTCCCCAAAACCCACTACACCCAACTGTACACCACTACAATAGCCCTTATGAGTGAAGTGGGCACCTATATATGGGTACAATGGGTTTCTGGTGAGTTTTGGAGGGTTCACAGTTTCCACCAGAATTATAACAGGTAGGGGGAGGTATGGGCCTGGTCCATCTGTCTGCAGTGCACTGCACCCACCACTAGACTACTCCAGGGACCTGCATGCTGCTCTAATGGACCTGAGTATAACATTTGAGGCATACAGGCTGGTAAGTAATGTTCTTAATCACATTTTGGGGGTGGGGGGTGGGAGGGGGTTAGTGACAACTGGGGTAGCAAGGGGAGGTCATCCCTGATTCCCTCTAGTGGTCATCTGGTCATTTAGGGCACATTATTATTTTTTTTTTTTTTTGGGGGGGGGGTTATTCGTTAATAAAACAGGTCTAGACCAAAACGTCCAACTTGTAGTCCTGGTTGTCTTTGTTTTGTTCCATTATAGAGAAAAACGTCCTAAGTGTTAGGAATGCCCAGATCCCCCCCTTAACATGCTCCCTTGTGATTTGAATGGACTTCATAGAACAACGTCTAAAAATTGGTTTCGAAAATATCAAGTTGGATGTTTTTGTGGGGAAAACATCCAAATGCAGATTTATGCCATTTTTATTGCATGTTTTTTCAGTTTTGAAAATGAGCCACGTTAGTAACATAGTAAATAACAGCAGATAATGTCCATCCAGTCTGCCCAGCAGTCACATTTATTATCAATTCATGATTAAACCAACAATGAATGTGATATAAAATACCTGATCAAGGTCTTTCTTTGGCATTTATGGAATAAAAATAAATAAAAAGACACGGATCTGCCCTCAAAATGACTTAACAAGATAATGCAGATTAGTGATAAAAAGAGAAGTGGTCTATTAAACAGTTACCCGACATGGCCACGTTTCGCCCACAAGATGCATCAGGGGTTAAAACTAAAAATAAAAACATACATAAAAATCCTCTTAATGACATAAATAGTTACTTAAGTACAATAAACTAAAACAATTCAGCTTAAATAACATAAACAAAAGGTACTTACATACATAGGACAGGTATATACAGTGTGATGATGTGTGCATATAAACGAGCTACTGCTAAAAAGGATGTGAGCAAAATCTAAATAAATAAATAAATAAATAAAAATATTAAATATGTGCATAAATGCTCTGTGCAGTAATATCAGTACCAATACAAAACCACTAAGCTATATATTGGTACCATTCAAAATTGTGTCTCGGTGCACATTGCTAAACAAGAAATCAACTACTTATAAACCTATCTAAAAAGGGGTTTAAACAGAGTTTTCCCCTAATAGTCAATTTTTTGCAACCACCTGTAATAGAATTAATATAAGTAGAAAAATACCATAAAAAACATAAGAGCTTAGTCAAAACCTGGTAGCTCAATAAAAAAGTGATAAAACCCCCAAATCAGCAAAAGTTAGTTACTTACACACCACTCTACTCTTCACAGGTCTGCCACTAGGAGTGAGTATATGTATGCTGTTTGTCACAGAAAAGAAGTGCAGACCTGGCAGTTGCTGTAGCCAGAAGGATGGTAGGCTGAACAGAGAGAGGAGTAACCAGCAGAAGAAAGGAGGTATTGATGCCTTTGTACAAGTCATTGGTGAGTGGAGGAGTGGCCTAATGGTTAGTGCAATGGGTTGCAGACGTGTGGAACTGAGTTCAATTCCCACTGCTGCGTGACAACCAGTAGTGGGTTGAAATACTGGGGAACCAGGTTCAAGTCTCTCTGCAGGTCCATATAACTTAGATTGTGTCCCATTAGGGCAGGGGCGTAGCCAGACAACAGCTTTTGGGTGGGCCTAGGCAAGAATTGGGTGGGCACCAAGTGTTCTCTCTCTCCCCCCCCCCCCAAAAAAAAACAAATTATCTCAGCTGGTGGGAAAACGCTTCTTTCCACCTTGGCAGCAGGCATGCACTGAAAACTGAGCATGCACAGATGCCGGTGTTGTGGAGAGTAGCATTTTCATTACCATCAGGGGGAAATCTTCAGCTGGCGGTGCTTGGGATTCCCACCAGTTACCACTAAACATGTGCTACTGTTGGGTGGGCCTGAGCCATAAATGGGTGGGCCCTGGCCTACCCAAGCCCACCTGTGGCTACGCCACTGCATTAGGGACCGTGCAAAGTACCTGCAATAGGAATTGTAAACCGCATAGTTGCCCTCCGCTTTATTTATTCATTAACCGCATTTATATAACTTGCGGTATATCAAAGGCTGAAAATAGGTAAATAAAATAAATAAATCTTGCTAAGGATGTTAAAAGACTTGAAGTGGTCCAGAGAAAGGTGATTGTGCCAAAAGACATATGAGAAAAGATTGGAAGACCTGAATATATATACCCTAGAGGAATGAAGGGACAGTGGAGGTACACTGGATTCCAGGAAATTCACTATCCTTTCCTTCAGCAATGCTTCCATTACTTTTCCAATAACCAACTTGAGGCTTACCAACCTGTAGTTTCCCGCTTCTTCTCTGTCACTATTTTTGTGAAGAGCAACCACAGTTGCTCTTCTACAATCCCTCGGAACCTCTCCCATCTCCAAGGATTTATTAAATAAATCTTTAAGAGGACCCACCAGAAGCTCTCTGAGCTCCCTTAATATCCTAGGATGGATCTCATCCGGTCCCATGGCTATGTCCACCTTCAATATTTCAAGTTATTCATAAACAGTTTCTTCCATGACTGGTGCTATATCCACTCCATTCTCATATGTACCTTTGCCAGTCAATCATGGTCGTTCTCCAGGATTTTCTTCTGTGAACACAGAACAGAAGTATGTTTAGCACATTTGCTTTTTCCTCATCATTCTCTGCATCTTTCAGTTTCACAATTCCAATTTTAGCCTTCCTCCTTTCACTAATATACCTTGTCTCCCCTCCTTATATTTCTAGCCATTTGTTCTTCCGCTTGTGCTTTCACCAGACGTATATCTGTCTTGGCTTCTTTCAGTTTCATCCGGTATTCTTTTCTATGTTCCTCTTCTTGAGTTTTTCTGAATTCACGAACGTAAACTCTTTTGCCTTTATTTTCTCAGCCACTTGCTTGGAGAACCATATTGGTTTCCTTTTTCTTTTGCTTCTATGTACTTTTTTTTGTTTTGTTACATTTGTACCCCGCGCTTTTCCCAATCATGGCAGGCTCAATGCGGCAGGCAATGGAGGGTTAAGTGACTTGCCCAGAGTCACATGGAGCTGCCTGTGCCAGGAATCGAACTCAGTTCCTCAGTTCCCCAGGACCAAGGTCCACCACCCTAACCACTAGGCCACTCCTCCACTTTCCTCACATAAAGGTCAGTAACCATTTTTATAGCTCCTTTCAGCCTAGACCACTGTCTTTCCTCTTCTCATATGTCTTCCCATCCCATCAGCTCTTTCTTCAGGTATTCCCTCATTTTGCTAAAGTCAGCATGTTTGAAATCCAGGACTTCGAGCTGTGAATGGCTGCCCTCCGCTTTATTTATTCATTAACCGCCTTTATGAAGAGATTCACCCAAGGTGGTGTACAGCAGGTACAGTTTGACATAAAACTTTCAATTTTGTTAACAGCATAACAATAGTAAAATAACCAAGAATAAACATAAATACAATAAATGAGGTAAACTTGAAATCAGTAAATTGAAATCTAATAAAAGAACTACCGTGACAGAGTATCAAAAATATACACATTTAACAGCACTGGAATTCAAATACCAGAGATATAATACAATGTTAGCATAATATTAATGATACACCTAATAAGCACGTATTAGAACATTCAACTAACATAGACATGATGCTAAAGATTTTCTACAATACGGCTTACCATATAGCTGAGGGACCAAGAGCAGATATAACTGTTATATCAAAGCAAACTGATCACTACTGCCCAGGTGGACACCCACTCGGACATTAGATCCCCTTTTGTGAGTACCAAATCCAGCGTCACTCCTTCCCTCGTGAGTTCTGTCATCATTTGTCTGAGCAGAGCACTTTGAAAGGCATACATGATCTCTCTACTTCATTCCAATTCAACAGATGGAACTTTACAATCTTCATCTGGCAGGATGAAATCTTCCAGCAATAGTGCCTTCCCTTTTTTTCCCCCAACTTTGGGATATATATATACAACCAGATCTTTATCAAGCTACTCTGATTGTGTCGGAGGTCTGTAGACAACACCCATGTAGACAGAGGTTCATCTTCTCTTTTCAAGGCAATCCATATTGTTTCTTCCTTTTCCAAGGTTCCCTGTATTTCAGTTGCTTTGATATTGTTTCTCACATACAGAACTACTCCTCCACCTTTCCGACTATCTCTCTCCTTCCTAAATAGATTATAGCCCAGCAGGGGCGTATCTGAGGTTCGGCGGTAGGGGGGGGCAGGGGCTAGAGTGAGGGGGCATATTATAACCCCCCCCTACCGCTGCTGGTGTCCCCGCCGTCGTTGTCATCGTCGTCAACCCTCCCCCCTACCGCCATTAACCCTCCCCCGCCTACCGCCAACCCTTTCCCCGCCTACCGCCATCACCTACTCCCGAGGTCCGCTCCTGCCATTTTTTTAAACTATTACTTCAGCTGGCGGGGGACCCCAACCCCCGCCAGCTCAGCCGAGGTCTTCTTTAACTTCTTCATCCTCGTGCTGTTAAAGCTGCATGATGCATCCTTCCAGTTGGACGGAGTTTGACGTCGCAGCACGTTGACGTCTGTACAACGTGCTGCGATGTCAAACTCCGTCCAACTGGAAGGATGCATCATGCAGCTTTAACAGCACGAGGATGAAGAAGTTAAAGAAGACCTCGGCTGGGCTGGTGGGGGTTGGGGTCCCCCGCCAGCTGAAGTAATAGTTTAAAAAGCCGGCAGGAGCGGACCTCGGGGTAGGTGACGGCGGTAGGCGGGGAAAGGGTTGGCGGTAGGCGGGGGAGGGTTAACGGCGGTAGGGGGGTCCAGGGCGAAATCTGCGGGGGCTCAGGCCCCTGTGGCCCCACGCAGATACGCCCCTGTAGCCCAGTATGTTTGCATCCCATTCATGTGAATCATTGAACCATATTTCCGTGATAGCAATATCTAAATCTGCCTCTAACATCAGGGCTTGCAGATCATGAAATTTATTGCTTAGACTGTGAGCGTTTGTGATCACTGCTATCCAGTTACATTTCAGTGACAGTCTCATCTTCTGTATACTTTTTCGTTTAGTCTCACCTTCTACTATGTTGTAAAGAAGTGAATTGCTAAGATTGTTGTTTACATTGCTTTCTTTACTACTGTCACATCTTCTAGTTTAAATGCCTAGAAACATACTGTCTGAATTTCTCACCAAGGATTCTTTTTCCTGCCATAGTGAGATGCAGCCCATCATTACAATATAGTCTTTTGTTTTTCCATGTATTGCCCCATCCTCCTATATACCTAAAACCTTCTTGGTGACATTAGGCTTTGAGCACCTATTGAAGTTAGAGGCCAACCTAATGTCAGTTTTGGTTATGGTGCTGAAACTGACCTAAAATCCTTTTTCTGCCTGTTTTTGGTTTCGGACAAAAGATTCTGGCCATGGTTTTAGTTTTGGTTGAAACTGACCATGTGTTTTTGGTGGAAGCCGAAAATTTGTGCTTTGTTCTGCTTGTCTCCCTCGCTCCAAACAGGAGTTGCCTTTCCTCCCTGTAGGTGCCCTCCTTGGGCTTATCTTACAATTCCTGGTGGTCTAGGGGTGTAGTCAGGACAGGAGTAATTTCCAGTCGCTCCTGCTGATGCTGGCTCTGTTCTCAAAATGGCTGCTATTACCTCTAGTGGTAATCTTGTGAGACTGCTGCAGACATTTTGAGAGTAGCACTGACATGAAGATTACTCGTGCCCTGCACCACTAGTCCATGAGGGATTGTAAGGTAGTCGGGGGGAAGGGGGGAAAACAACTCTGTATTTTTTTTTCTGGTGTGTAATGCGATTGTAAGTAATGAATTTATGACTTTGCTTAATAGTTTATATGGTAAATAGAGTGCTCCAAATAAATGCTTTTGATACAAAAGTTTAGCAGGAATTTAAATCTATAAATTTGGGATGATAAGCTCCTTAGGAATTAGCCTTTCTGAGAAGATATGACATTGGCTGTCACTCCTAATGTGGCACAAAGTCCGCCATTGTAAAAGCACTGTGGCTTTTAGTTTCAGTTTTCATTAGCTGAGGTCCATGTGTGCAGAGGCTATTTTGCTTGGAGGTAAGATAGTCTTTCATTATAAACATTCTGGCTTGGATACTATTTGGGTGATTCTAAAGAATTTCCAGGCTCTGTTGGGTTCAATGAAGATGCAGCGTTTTAATCAAATTTTTGGCGTGCAGAAGCTAGATTCTATTAGAAAGGAACCTGCAGTGATTGTTTTCAAGCACAAGTACTGGTCAAACTTATAGTGTTAGAATGGAAATTATATTACAGTGAAATTAAGTTTATATATTAGAAAATAATCAGAGAAATGTATTGCTCTTGATTGTAATTTTTCAGAGCATACAGTCCTCGCATTCAGTAACCTGAATAGGATTTTTTTATTCTGGATTATGCATCAGGCTAGTATAATATCCACAGTGTAGACCAGTGTCTGGACTCTTTTACCCTGTTTTAGTAAGAATCTATATCATGCTTGTTCTTTAAATACAAAATGGGAAACATCTCAAAGCTACTTTCTCTTATCATTTCTGCACAATTTGGGTAAGCATAAAAAGCTGGTAATCATGATTTTTTTTACATGTTCTCACAAAGTTCCTGTCTCAGAGGATATTTAACTACACCTGAATGGACTTCGGAGCCTAAATGTGCCAGACTTGTTGAGAAGTCTTTGTTAAAATGGCTCTCCTAGTTGTCAGTCTGTGCTTGCAGTTCCTGGGACTGGAGGGTAACAATCTCCTTTGAGTTTAGCAGAGGGCTGCTGACTGCAAGCAATGAAAATCCCCAGTGGGCCTCATTGGTTCACATTCACACAACCGAACTTCAGTTTTTGGTTTCGATTGAAACCAGGCAATACGAATCGGCCGTAGTTTTGATTTCGGCCAAAAATGTTTACACAGTTTCGATAGCAGTTTTGGTTTCGGCCGAAAGTGGTTACACAGTTTCAATAGCAGTTTTGGTTTCAGCCGAAACTGAAAAACCTAGTTTCAGTAAGCCTCTAATTGAAGTTCTCAATATCTTGTAATATTTCTTCTCTCTTTCCATAAGTAGTTAGAACGTCACAAAGGCTACCAATGGTTTTAACCCCTCCCCAAGCTTCTGGAAAGCTCTCTGCACTACAAGTGGGGTATTATTGGCTAGGTCATTTGTTCCAAGTGGATAACATCATCATCAGTGTTAGAATCCTTAGTCTCTTCTCCGATTAAAGTCAGTATTTGCCTGGTACTCCTGGTAGGTGAGAATCCTGAAGGCATTTTACTTTGTTGGGCCCCTTCAACTGTGTTCCAAAGTTAATGCCTCTGAAAATGGAATCCCTTAGCAGCAGCACCTTCAGAGTATTTTCTAATGGTTCTTCTTCCACCCCCATCCCGCTCTCTGTTGGGGTTCCTCAAGGATCTGTCCTTGGACCGCTTCTTTTCTCGATCTACACCTCTTCCCTGGGCTCGCTGATCTCATCACATGGTTTCCAGTACCATCTCTATGCTAATGACACCCAGCTTTATCTCTCCACTCCCGACATCACAGTCGAAACCCAGGCCAAAGTTTCGGCCTGCCTCTCAGACATCGCTGCCTGGATGTCCAACCGGCATCTGAAACTGAACATGGCAAAGACCGAGCTCCTTGTCTTTCCACCCAAACCCTCTTCTCCTCTTCCCCCACTTTCCGTCTGTGTTGACAACGCCCTCATCCTCCCCGTCTCTTCAGCCCGCAATCTCGGAGTCATCTTCGACTCCTCCCTCTCCTTCTCTGCCCATATCCAGCAGACAGCTAAGACCTGTCGCTTCTTCCTCTTTAATATTAGCAAAATTCGCCCATTCCTCTCTGAACAGACCACCCGAACCCTTGTCCACTCGCTCGTTACCTCTCGTCTTGACTATTGCAACATTCTTCTCGCTGGCCTTCCGCTTAGCCACCTATCCCCCCTTCAATCTGTCCAAAATTCCGCCGCACGTCTTATCTACCGCGTGAATCGATACTCTCATATCACCCCTCTCCTCAAGTCGCTTCACTGGCTCCCGATCCGCTACCATATACAGTTCAAGCTTATCCTATTGACCTTCAAGTGCACTCAATCTGCAGCCCCCCTTTACCTCTCTACCCTCCTCTCCCCGTACATTCCTACCCGTAACCTCCGCTCTCAGGACAAATCACTACTATCTGTACCCTTCTCTACCACCGCTAACTCCAGACTCCGCCCCTTCTGCCTCGCATCACCTTATGCCTGGAACAGACTTCCCGAGCCCATACGCCATGCGCCTTCCCTGCCCATCTTCAAGTCCTTACTCAAAGCCCATCTCTTCTCCCTTGCTTTTGGCGCCTAACCACCTTCCCTACATAGCTTATAACCTTTAGATTGTAAGCTACCTACACTGACTACATAGTTTGTAACCTTTAGATTGTAAGCTCTCTTGAGCAGGGACTGTCCTTCCCCATGCTAAAATTGTACAGCGCTGCGTAACCCTGGCAGCGCTATAGAAATGCTAAGTAGTAGTAGTAGTAGTAGCTTCTTTATCAGTGCTTTGGGGGTGTCTTTTCTCTTGAGTTACCTTTATTGGTTCTGGTTCCACCTCAGTTCTTTTTTCTTGAGCGTCATAATGCTCTAATTGAGCAAAGAAATTAATGTAGGGGCAACAATTGTGAGGGTGGATGTTTCTGTGTCACTGACTTTCTTTTATGTGGTTCTAATGATGCGGTGACCTTGGCCGGTTAAGTGCCGACATCAGCCCTGGAATGCTCCCCAAACAGTCAGTTTTCAGCTTAGTGCTAACTAGTTATTTTGAGCAGCACTAACTGGTTAAGTGAAGCTGAAATTAGCGGTTGGCCCCAAACGGGCAATTTAACCAGCCGGGGGATGTTTCTGGCCTGTTAAATTGTTTTGAATATTGACTCAAAGGTGTTTTGACTTTTACCTACAACCTGTGTGTGAGTGTGGCACTGCTGCTAGCCATGCGGCAACAAAGCACCTAATTTCCTTAACAGAATAGGCACCTTAATCTAGGTGTCCCTTTATAGAATTGTCCTCCATATGGCTGAAAATCGTCAACATAAATATAGCCATCACTGATCAATGGACCCTGCATATTTACCGCTACTGCTTATATGTACAGAGGCAATGAATATATGTATTCTTTCAATACTACAGTTGGTATCTAAAAAAATAATTGGCTACTGCAACTGAACATTGAACCAATGTATCTCAAAGGGTACATATTGTGGGGCATAAGGCAAGACACTATTGATGACGTTACATGTAATCAAAGTGTGTCTTTCTACAGCAACAGAATGGCATATTAAATGATTACATCAAATCTTGAAAACAGAAAATATTTTTAGTTTTCTACTATTGCCAATACTGTTTCTGCATTCTGCCCATAGGTACAGGCTGGGTCATAGCCACATCTTAAATTCTAACTAAGGGTGGCGTCTCCAAATGATTAGGTTTTGCACATACCATGAAAGAAATGAAAATCACTTATAAGCCTGGATATGTTGGGTATGATCTCAGTCTCTCAAATTTTCTGCTGGTGATTGTTTTAATACTACCATTGTGCCACCTGCAGACTTATGGTTTGTGACACAGCTAGCTGTAAAGAGTGGAGGAGTGGCCTAGTGGTTAGAGTACCGGTCTTACAATCCAGAGGTGGCTGGTTCAAATCCCAGTGCTGCTCCTTGTGATCTTGGGAAGTCACTTAACCCTCCATTGCCTCAGATACAAACTTAGATTGTGAGCCCTCCTGGGACAGAGAAATATCAAGAGTACCTGAATGTAACGCACCTTAAGCTGCTACTGAAAAAGGTGTGAGCAAAGTCTAAATAAATAAATATATGTAGGGTTGTGACATAAAAAAAGCAGTATATGATCTCTTTTTTTTTTTTTTTTACCTCCAGGGTTCCACATAGTTTTCTCTAATCCTCTTAATTTTTCCTGATCAATATACATCTGGTGGTGAGCCCAAATGCAGTCACTGGCCTTTCAGAAGAAAAGCTGCACTTGACTAGGAACTGAAACGGCAAATACTGAGAAAAGCAGAGGCGATAACATTTAGACCAGAAGTAGATGGTAGAAATTGGGGAGTGTAATGCTATTTTTATACTTACAGCTGTCTTCCTCTTCAGTAATACATTTCACAACATAACAGGCACAGATGAAGCCAGCAAGCTGGAAAGAAGGTAAGAACATGAGTTTTAGGTTTAAAGTAAATGGATACAACATTAGACTGTGATGGGACTGAGAAGTAATTAAATGAGTATTTAATGTTCACTTCTCCAGCCCTATCAAGTTTCATACTCAGAAGAAAGCACTATCCCCAGGATTCTATATATGGCACCATAATTTCCATGTGGAAATCGAAGCGTATCCTATAGCAATGCGTGTAACTTAATTGATAATTAGCAAATCAGCACTGTTAATTAGAAGTTAACAAGCAATTAGCACTAATTGGTATTAATTAAGATTTACATGCACAACTCACTAAGCGTATTCTGTAATGTGGTGTGCCTAAATTCAAAGTCACATAGTTGAAAAGGGGGTAAGGCCATAGGTGGGGCATGGGCTTTTCTAAAATCTATGCACTTTGTTATAGACTTTTCCTTCTCTGTGCCTAATTTAAACGTTGGGATTTACGCCAAGTTAAACATGGCGTAAATGGCCGCAACTACATTTGAGAGGCGCTCAACGTTATTCTATATACTATGTGGAAATTTAAGCTTAGTCTATAAAATTGAGGTGTGCTTTTTAGAATACACCTAGGCATATATTTTTCCAGGCGGAATTTTCAGGCGCCATATATAGAATCTAGCCCTATGGGGTTAATTCTCAAGAGGTCACCTAACATTGGGCACCGGGATGATGTGTGCTAAGTGCTGATTTTATAACAGCAATTGACTGTGCAATTGCTGTTATAAAATACCAGCATAAATCTGAATGAATGCGTCTAAGTTAAGGCATGAGTACTTTATGCCAGCCAAGTGGCTGGTGTAAATGCTCACATCTACCTGTTGGTAGTTAAGTACATAACTGCAACTATTATATAGCCTTGTACATTATTTCCAGGCATGCCCCTGACACACCCATGCCCCTATCAGGTTCACGGCCACCTTGCAGGTGCACACTCTGGAATTTGCACCTGTGTGATATAGAATACTGACTAAGGGCCAGTTACATGTGTAACTGCTAATTACTGCCAGTTAGTACTAATTATAGCCAATAATTGGTTAACACCAATTAGCAGCTCATTAGCTAATTAAGAGGTCCTTTTACCAAGCTATGGTAAAAAGGGCCCTACGGTAGTGTCAGTGTGTGTATTTGCCATGCGCAGAGGTAGAGAATTCCGTAATTTAGAAGCAGCCACTGAAAGAATCTGTTCCAGAGTTTTGCATAATTGGACCGGATGAAAATTTGGAACATCCAGTAAATAATGATGTTCAGACCTTAGGGCCCTTAAGACTATCACATAGGAACTTCATGATTGAGAGATTGTACACCCATAGCAACATGATTTACTGAACCCGATAGCTAATTGGTAACCAATGTAGCTCATAAAGCAATGGAGTGATGGAATCCAAGTGACCACCTCCTGTCAAAACTCTAGTAGCTGAGTTCTGAGCAATTTGTAAAGGTCTTAATACAGATTTTGGAATCCCTAATACTAATTCTTTGCAAAAATCAAAATGTGGTGCAATCAAAGCATGATAAACTGTACACACATTCTCAAACCTCAGGTACAGTTTTAAACATCGTGACGTTTTCAGTTAAAAAAAAAGACTGAACTATGCTAAAACTATTTTAGCATAGTTCACTGTAAATCCAGTGTAACACCAAGATTACAGACAGAATCTGAAACCGTTATTAAATGACCATTTCAAATAATTGTGTTAGGTATTTGCAAAGCAGGAGATCCACACAAAAACAAAATTTCAGTTTATCCGTATTCAAACACAATTTATTCACAAACATCTATCGTTTTAAAGTCTGGAAGTATAACACTTCTATTGTATCCTTGACTGAGTTAATGGGAACAAAAAACTGAATATTATCAGCATATATTTCATAAGACTAATCTTGTTAATAACCAACAAACAAGCTGAATGTAAAGACTAACCCCCCTGTTTACAAAGTCGCGCTACTGGCTGACGGTGCGTTAATACCGACACAGTCCATTCACTTTGAATGGGCTGTGTCGGCATTGCGTGAGTGTTTTGATGTGATATAGTGTCCGTGCCCACATTTTATTAACTCTCAATAGGTCATTCCAGTCAACCATGTCCTCCTCTTCACCCTCAGTAAACAGCCGTTCTCCGCTCATAATTTCACTGATCCTGTCATTAGACAGCCTGGACTTAGACAAAGAATTAATCACACAATGGAACAACATAATATCCAGATGCTCTGATGTGACAAATTCTTTGTCTTCAAGGAACCGAGGTTCCTTGTTCCATCTTAATCCAGGTGGCACCCGTTGAGCATGACAGAATTATTAAAGTATTTGTACTATATTAGGGGAAAAGTATGGCTACCTGGTGGGCATCTAAGTCCGGGCTGTCTAATGACAGGATCACTGAAATTATGAGCGGAGAACGGATATTTACTGAGGGTGAAGAGGAGGACATGGTTGACTGGAATGACCTATTGAGAATTAATAAAATGTGGGCACGGACCCTATATCACATCAAAACACTCATGGAATACTGTCACGCTCAACGGGTGCCACGTGGATTAACATGGAACAAGGAACCTCGGTTCCTTGAAGACAAAGAATTCGTCACACAATGGAACAACATAATATCCAGATGCTCTCTTGATCTGATGTTATTGACATTAGATAGACTCAAGAAAGATCTTGAAGTACAAAAATTAGATGTGGATTTAAAAATCAGCCAATTAAAAAATAAAGAACCATCAACATTCGAAATGCGATTTCAGCAACACACTCAAATATTGGATAAATACATCACTGAAATACGAGGGCAGAAAGTAGCTAAGTACAAGAGAGATGAATTTGATTATACAAAAGGGTATGTTTATCCTTGGATGGACACCCATAAAAGATCTAGAAGACATTGTAAAATGAAAAGAGTGGGGTTCGTAAACACTTCAAGTGATTCATCTGGTGACGAAGTCAGAGATGCCATTCATCCTGGTAACACCTGATCAGAACACCCCACTGACATCATCAGAAGGGAAGATCCACAGAATGGGGAGTCTTTTTTAGACGCCCAAAATACTGCTGCGCTGACAGACCGGAATGTATCTCAACCGAGGCCAACCAGGAATCGCGCAATCCCAAAGAGTAGTTTACAACTTATCTTCTAAAAATCTGACACCAGCTCAAAATCAGATACTTCAATTGGGACTATCCTTCGTGCCTACTAATTATTATGATTCTTTTACCATGCGATGTAGTTTACAAAAATTTTTCAGGAAAATAAAATTAAGGGCTTTTTTTGACAAACAGAAATCAGAGGATGAAACACCCTGTTTGGATGAAGAGGAGCCAAATAAAACGTTTATGTCAGAACATAAATTACCCTCTACGTGCTTACCACCGGGACTTCCTGAACCAATCATTGAGGCATTTTCACAATTAGTTTTGTAAGACTTATCAGTTATGGAGAAGGAAAAATTCAGCACTCCGTTCAATTTGAGCCAGAAACATCGGCAGGCACTTGATGAGTTAAGTCGGGATGACAGCATTATCATTTTGAAAGCAGATAAAGGAGGGGGTGTTGTGGATATGACATACGACAATTAACCGATACTCAATACTACAGTAAACTTGATTCTGATCCTACTAAAACCAATCAGGAGGAAGTGCACTTAATGTTAACTAAGGCAGCCGAGGACGGCACCATTACAATAAAGGAGTTTAAGTACCTGTTCAACAAACATCCATGCATTCCCCAAATTTATTTTGTGCCGAAAATTCATAAAACATTACACAGTCCACCAGGGCATCCTATTGTATCGAGTAGGGATTCATTAAATGAACCGTTGTCCCAATATTTGGATTATTATCTACAGCCGCTCATTGCAGATATACCATCTTATGTGAGAGATTCAGCCCATCTGATTAGTTTACTCAAAACTGTAGATATACACGAAGAATCGATCACTTTGATCTCTATGGATGTTATTTCCTTATATACCAAGATTCCTCATCAGGAGGCGATGGATTTAGTTATTACACAGTTATCATCATTAGACCTCTCTTCAGCTAAAATTCATCTGCTAACAGAAATGACCAAAAGGGTCTTGCGGAAGAATTCTTTTCAGTTTGAAGGCACTAATTATATACAGCTACACAGGGTAGGCCACTGTAGCCCCCACTATAGCCTGTTTGTATATGGCCAATTTTGAACATTTATACATACATGGGTGCAGATTCAGTCAAGATATCAAAATTTGGAAAAGATTTATTGACGATGTTTTCCTGGTTTGGACAGGTGACTCCGCAAGGCTTCAAGAATTTCTGATATACGTTAACATGTGTGACACCAATATAGCCTTTGAGTCTACAGTAGGAGGTTCCTCCATCAATTTTTTGGATATTAATATCTCAGTCTTCAACCGGAAGTTTGATAATAAACTATATAGGAAATCTACTGATACCAATACAATAATATTACATTACAACAGTTTTCATCCTAAGTCAGTAAAAACTGGCATTCCTATCAGCCAGTTTTTAAGAATCAGGAAATTATGTGGTTATCAAGATAATTTTGATGAGGAAGCTCGTCATATGTTCGAGAGGTTTAGGGCACGGGGATATCCCCCAAAGTCAGTGAAGATGGCACGCAAAAGGGCATCCAACACTCACAAACAATGGCTTTTAACTCCCAGAAAGGAACAATCTATTAATGAACAGAATAGGCTCACTTGCATACTACCATATTCCAACAGAATGGCTGTACAACGGATTATTAGGAAGCACTGGCCCATGCTGTCATTACTAAATTTCTCAGATCTGCCGCTTTTTGCCAACACCAGATTCAAGAATATGGGCGAACTTCTACGTACTCGATCTTGTATAAATAAACCCTTTTTGACAGTACCTAGGGGCAGGCATAAACCGTGTTCAAGATGTGTTTACTGTCAATATATGTGGGCATCTGACCAAGTGGTTCATCCCAAGACTGGACACCCATTCCATCTTACAAGTGACACTGATTGTGAATCTGCCCAGGTTGTATATGGCATCATTTGCCCTTGTAAGAAGTGGTACACTGGCTACACTATACGAAAAATCAAGCAGCTTATAGCCGAACATGTTAGTAACATGAGGATTCAGAAGAGAGAGGCACCTCTGGTAGATCATTGGGCCAATTGTAATCATAACATCTTTGATTTAAGATACGTAGTACTCAAGCAAGTGAAGATGCCACGTGGGGGGAATATCGCTAGGATGCTAAAACGCAAAGAGCAGCGATTGATATTCTTATGGGACACTGTCATCCCTGGGGGCTTGAACCGGGAAGTGGAGTGGCTGCATGAATAATAAGCAAATGACATCAATCTTTAAACAGGATGTAACGTTCTTTTAACGGTTGGTCCCGCAAGAGACAGTCATCCCTCCTTAGAGGTAAGCCTTTAAGATATTATGGAGCTGTGAAAATTATAAGGACTGATAATAATAATATCTGTAATTACAATTCAGTGAGATATATCTTTTGTATTGGGAAAAGTACCTATGGACAGACTAAATAAACGGGATAACAATGTTGTTATATATTGCAGATTGATACCATCCAGAGGGAGTGAGGCCCCTGTACAACTAAGTTCTCCTGATGACGCTATAAACAGCGAAACACATGTTGTGTAGAGAACGAGAGAGAACCATTAAGTATGAGAGATAACCACTCAGTTATGAGTTCATAAGGAGTAATTAAGAACTCTTCTGAAGATTTTTACTCTCACTTTCATTATGAGCACCATCACGTATTAACAGAGCTCCGTTGCTCTACTGATTAGGACCCAACTGAAGTTCAAAAAACACAAGAAAATCCAGCATTAAGCTAAGTACCAGTTTCTGTTATTGGTGATGTATTTTGTATGATGGTCACCGAATTAAGGAAGGTTCATCATTAGAAAAGGATAACGGGTGGTAGGTAGGGCCGAGTGCTATGATGTTGGGTTCCGCTTGTTGCGACTTGCATTTTACTGAGCACTCATCATTCATTATTTAAACAAGCCGTTAAGTCCATTAAAATGGGCAATATTTTTTATTTCTGACATATAATGTAAAATTTGATGAACATAATGTGTAGTGCTTGAAAGGGTGCGGGGAAAAGTTGGGGGTACAGAGAGAGTGACAGTGTGTATATGTGTGTGAGAGAGAGAACTGCTAGGACTATAGAAATGATTTATAGTAGTAGTAGTAGGAGTCCCTGTGACAGTGGCGGGTCATTTGCTCCTTAGCCAGTTGTTTGCGGCAGCAAAGCAGAGCTCGTTTTTGAGTAGCCTGCCCCCCTCCCCCATACATCTTCCTGTAACCTATATGGGGTATGGTGCGGTACTGTTGGACTTCAATGAGTTCACTGTATGTGTGGTGTGTGTGAGCGACATGCTTGGGATACATCCCCGGCGTCGCTGTCCCGCTGTGTGTGTGTGTGTGTGTGTGTGTGTGTGTAAGAGAGAGAGAGAGACAAAGAGGGGCATAATCGAACGCGAACGCCCATCTCCATGGGCATCTATCTCTGAGAACGGGCACGTGAAGGGGCGGGACAGACCGTATTTTCGAAAAAGATGGGCGTCCATCTTTTTTTTTTGATAATACGGTTTATGCTGGGCAAATGCATTGGATTTGTGCGGATTTGAGCTGGGCGGTACCATTTTTCAGTGATAATGGAAACCGAAGGCGCCCAGCTCAAAAACGAATAAATCCAAGGCATTTGGTCGTGGGAGGGGCCAGGATTCGTAGTGCACTGGTCCCCCTCACATGCCAGGACACCAAGCGGGCACCCTAGGGGGCACTTGTAACAATTAAAAAAAAATTAAAATACCTCCCAAGTCCATAGCTCCCTTCCCTTGGGTGCTGAGCTCCCCAAATCCCCCCCAAAACCCACTGCCCACAAATCTACACCATTACCATAGCACTTATGGCTGAAGGGGGGCACCTAGATGTGGGTACAGTGGGTTTTGGGGGCAGTTTGGAGCTCTCCCATTTACCAGCACAAGTGTAACAGGTAGGGGAGGGATGGGCCTGGGTCCACCTGGCTGAAGTCCACTGCAGTGGCGTTCCTGGCCTGGATGGCACCTGTGGTGGAGCGCCGATGCGCCCCCCCCCGCTAAATGACACCTTCACCCCCCCTCCGGCGAAATGACACCCCCTCCGGGTGCACGCCTCTGGGGGGGGGGGTGCCGCGGTGCGCGGCTGCTCCGAGTTCGCTAAACTTCGCTTTGCTGCAGCTCCCTCTGCCCCGGAACAGGAAGTAACCTGTTCCGGGGGCAGAGGGAGCTGCAGCGAACGAGCGACGAAGTTTAGCGAACTCGGAGCAGACGTGCGCCGCGGCACCCCCCAGCGGCGTGCACCCAGGGCGGACCGCCCCCACCGCCCTCCCTTGGTACGCCACTGGTCCACTGCACCCACTAACAACTGCTCCAGGGACCTGCATACTGCTGTGATGGAGCTGGGTATCCCGCTTCCCTCCGGTGGTCATCTGGGCAGTTGGGGCACTTTTGGGGGACTTGTTCATGAAAAAAAGGGTCCAGAAAAAGTGACCCAAATTCTCGCTTCTGGCGCCCTTCTTTTTTCCATTATTGGCCAAGCGCGCCCATCTCTCCTCCGCTGATAAACACACCCCAGTCTCGCCTTCACCACGCCTCCGAATGCCCCCGTCAACTTTGTCCGTTCCTGCGACAGATTGCAGTTGGAGACGCCCAAAATCGGCTTTCGATTATACCGATTTGGGCGCCCACGGGAGAAAGGCGCCCATCTCCCGATTTGGGTCAAAATATGGGCATCTTTCTCTTTTGAAAATAAGATGGAAAGTGTGTGTGTGTGTGTCTGTGTGAAAGAGAGAGAAGAGAGTGTGTGAGAGTGAGTTCAGAGAGAAAGAGAGAGAGACAGAGTTGTTTGAGGCAGCAAAACAGGGCTCGTTTTTGAGTGGCCTCCCCCCCTCCCCCATACATCTTCCTGGGGTATGGTGCGTTATTGTTGGACTTCAATGAGTTCACTGTATGTGTGGTGTGTGTGAGCGACGTGCCTGGGATCCATTCCCGGTGTCTCTGTCCCGCTCTGTGTGTGTGTGTGAGAGAGAGAGAGAGAGAGAGAGAGAGAGAGAGAGAGAGAGAGAGAGTGTGTGTGTCTGTGTCAAAAAGCGAGAGAGAGTGTGAAAGTGAGTTCAGAGAGAGATAGAGACAAAGTGTGTGTGTGTCTGTGTGAAAGAGAGAGAAGAGAGTGTGTGAGAGTGAGTTCAGAGAGAGAGAGAGAGACAGAGAGAGAGAGAGAGACAGAGTTGTTTGAGGCAGCAAAGCAGGGCTCGTTTTTGAGTCGCCTGCCCCCTCCCCCATACATCTTCCTGTAACCTATATGGGGTATGGTGCGTTATTGTTGGACTTCAATGAGTTCACTTATGTGTGGTGTGTGTGAGCGACGTGCCTGGGATCCATTCCCGGAGTCTCTGTCCCGCTCTGTGTGTGTGTGTGTGTGTGTGTGAGAGAGAGAGAGAGAGAGAGAGAGAGAGAGAGAGAGAGAGAGTGTGTGTCTGTGTGAAAAAGCGAGAGAGAGAGAGTGAAAGTGAGTTCAGAGAGAGATAGAGACAAAGTGTGTGTGTGTCTGTGTGAAAGAGAGAGAAGAGAGTGTGTGAGAGTGAGTTCAGAGAGAGAGAGAGAGAGAGAGAGAGAGAGAGAGACAGACAGACAGACAGACAGAGTTTTTTGAGGCAGGAAAGCAGGGCTCGTTTTTGAGTAGCCTGCCCCCCTCCCCCATACATCTTCCTGTAACCTATATGGGGTATGGTGCGTTATTGTTGGACATCATTGAGTTCACTGTATGTGTGGTGTGTGTGAGCAACATGCCTGGGATCCATTCCCGGCGTTGTTGTGCCGCTCTGTGTGTGTGTGTGTGTGAGAGTGTGTGTGTCTGTGTGAAAGAGAGAGACAGAGTGTAAAAGTGAGTTCAGAGAGAGATAGAGACAATGTGTGTGTGCGTCTGTGTGAAAGAGAGAGAGAGAGAGAGAGAGAGTGAGTGAGAGTGAGAGTGAATTGTGAGAGAAAGAGAGAGAGAGAGAGAGAGAGAGCCTCTGAGTTCCAGGCCTCCCTCCCTCCGAGTTCCAGGCCCCCCTCCCTCCCTCCGAGTTCCAGGCCCCCTCCTCCTGATTTCCAGGCCCCCTCCCCCGAGTTCCAGGCCCCTCCCTCCGAGTTCCAGGGCCCTCCCTCCCTTCCTCCAACCCACCCAGTTTTAGGCCCCTTCCCTCCCTCCCAGTTCCAGAGCGTCAACCTCCCTCTGAGTTTGCCACCGCCCCTCCCCCCGAGGTCGCCGCTTCCCCCCCCCCGAGGTCACCGCCGGCCCTCTCCATTGAACTCACAGTGCCTCACCTCCGAAAGCACAGCAGACAGCGACAGCTCACCTCCCTTCGGGCTTCCTTCCCTCCCTGTGTGCTGCCCTCGTGTGACGTAACTTCGGCGAGGGCGGGACACGGAGGGAACGAAGACCGAAGGGAGGCGATCTGCTGCTGTCTGCTGCGCTTTCAGAGGTGAAGCGCTGTAAGTTCAATGGAGAGGGCCTGGGTGGAGGGGGGGCCGGCGGTGACCTCATGGGGGGAGCTGTAGCGACCTCGGCGGGGGAGGGGCGGGGCGGCGATATGTGACGTGCCGCACATGGGCGGGAGCAGGAAGTGGGTGTCTTCAGCAGTTGTGATCGTTTTTAAGGGGCGGGTGGAGGAGGTGGGTGTGGGTCGTCTGAAGCATTGTGTGACGTGTTGCACATGCGCATGTGCGGCACGTCGGTCACTCTTCATTTATATAGTAGGATATATTCACTTGCACAGCATATTAAAAAACTGATAAAAAAATTTTTCTATTAACATAACAGTTTCCTATTTTGATATTAAATTTTAACTGCCAGACCCTCGACCATTCTTCTAATGTTTGGAGATCCCTTCTCATCGTTTCTACTCCCTCCAGGGTATCCTCTCTATTGGCTATTTTCGTGTAATCTGCAAAAAGGCACACCTTTCCTTCCAACCTTTCAGCAATATCTCCCACAAATATATTAAACAGAATAGGCCCCAGCACGACCCCTGACGAACTCCACTGCTCACCTTCCTTTCCTCCGAGCGGATTCCATTTACCACCACCCTCTGCCACCTGTCGGTCAACCAGGTTCTTATCCAGTTCACCACTTTTGGTCCTAAGTTCAACCCTTTCAGCTTATTCACAAGTCTTCTGTTGGTGACCGTATCAAAGGCTTTGCTGAAGTCCAAGTAGATTACATCTAGTACATGTCCCTCATCCAGTTCTTTGGTCACCCAGTCAAAAAAGTCAATAAGATTCGTTTGGCAGGATTTTCCTTTGGTAAAGCCATGTTGCCTCGGGTCCTGTAACCCATCGGTTTCTAGAAAGTTTAGCTATCCTTTTTTTCAGCAGCGACTCCATTATTTTTCCTACCACCAACATGAGACTTACCGGTCTGTAGTTTCCCACTTCTTCCCTGTCTCCACTTTTGTGAAGGGACCATATCTGCTCATCTCCAATCTCGTGGAACCTCTCCTGTCTCTAAAGATCTATTAAATAAATCTTTAAGAGGTCCCGCCAGGACCTCTCTGAGCCCCTTCAGTATCCTGGGATGTATCCAATCCGGCCCCATAGCTTTGTTCACCTTCAGATTTTCCAGTCTATAACAACATATGGTTGTTATAGACAGTGTAGGTTTACTTTATGCCAAAATGTTGCTGACACACCTCACAGCTCTTGGGGGCATACTGGTGTGTCATGACACCCTGATTGAGAATCATTGGCATATAATAATTAATAGAAAAAAGGATAAGTAATACTGTCTAGGGTTTGAATGGATTTCACAAGAAAGACAATTGTTACAAGAATCAACATTACTTAGAGTGAACAAAGTTGAAAGGTTTATGTGGCAGGTTGTCCCTTGTAACTTGTACAAAGCTTTCATTTTCAGTGGTACTCACTTCCCTTCAGTCAAAATTCGGGAAGACACAGCAAATATTTAATGGACAAAGCAATGTTTTACTTAGAAATGCTAAGTAGTAGTAGTAGTAGTTATCCCTAATCATGGGGCATTAGTCCTTTAAATAAACAGTATTTTCACACAAATGGTTCAGAAAATAAATCCTTGTCTTGTACAGACTTCTGGCTAGCCTTCAGACTCTGCAAACATCAGTGACCTTAGACACGGAAAGAGTGCTGGCCTCTTGCCCCCGAAACAAATGCTGAAAGCTTTCTCAGCAGAGCAGAACAAAATTCACCGTCCCCATCAGAATGTGATAGCATGTACAAGCCTTTTGTACAAAGGAGTACAGCATTGTCCCTAAATTTATAGATCATAAACACAATAACTTATGAGTGTTTCATAGTCTAGGGGAATGTTCTTGTACAAGTAGAATTTTATTCATGTATCTAGATATCTTTCTGGCAGAATGAATGACAATTTTGTTGAGCATGTACAAATGAGACCTATAGATATTTGGCATTAGACTTGCTCAGTTTAATAGACACCAAAGGAGAAAAATATTTTATTTTATTTTATTTTATGAGAGGGTTTCTTAGGTTATGGAACATACGAGATATCTAGCATGTACACATGCTCTAAAAAACATAAGAGAGGAGACTTGACTTAATTTTTATACCGTTGAGGATAGGAGACATGGGACAGATATTTAAATAATATAAGTATATTTTTGGTGCATGACAAAAAAATCCAAAATGGGTCATTTTGAACTGTGGATTGTTCATTTTAAAACTGCCTCCCAAATATTATGAATGGTGACCACAGCAAGTACAATACAGAGCTCACCACAAAGCTAGGGATCATAATGTAAGTGAATTCATATGTACAACCCCTTGCAGTTACATGCTAAGTGATTTTGGTGCATACTTTGTAGAATAGCCATATGTAAACGCTAATTACTGGTGCCAATGATGTGTGTAAATGCTAGTGTTCTATAACCAGTGTGTATATTTGGCACCACATGTGGAGAGACATTTTTGATATGATGTGTAAATCTGACTTTGGATGTTTTGCTGAAAATGTCCAAAAATCAAGTGGTCATTTTTGGACCTGAAAAATATACTTTTTGCTTTGAAAATGACCATTATCTAGATCTTTTCTAGACATTTTGGGGAAGATTTTATATATGGCACCTAAAAACTCAGCGTGGAAATCAATGATAACTAAGTGTATTCTATAAACGGCACCTAGATTTAGGCACGGTATATAGAATACACTTAGTTGATATCCCAGTACCTAAAACTATGCATTTCCATTTACACCAACAAAAATGTGGCATAAATCCCGGCACGAAGATTTAGGCACACTGAAACATAATCAATAATTATGTGCATAAATTTTGGCATGCCCATTAAACACCCATTTCCCTGCCCCTAACCATGCCCATTTTTGCCTGCGTGCGTTAGAAGTTAGGCACACGGCATTACAGAATGCATATAGCGACATGTGTGTAAATTCTAATTATTACCAATTAGTGCTCATTATTGTTTGTTAAGAGCTGTTATCATTGCTGATTAGCATATTAAAGTCAATTAAGTTACACGCATTATTATAGAATAGGCTTGGATTTAGGCGCAGATCTTTAGGTGCACTATATAGAATACGGGGGTTTGTGCTTAGTGCATCTATCCTTATGGACCATTTTCGGAAAAAAAATGTCCAACTGAAAAAACACACAAAATCAAGCCACTGGGATGTAGGAGGAGCCAGCATTCTTAGTAGATTAGCCACACAGACATCCCAGTAGAGCAGTGGGGCACCCTAAGGGGCAGTGCAGTGGATTTCATATAAAAGGTCCCAGGTACACATCTCACTATTATATTGTATGGTGAACTGTCCAAAACCACCAAAAACCCACTGTACCCAACTATACACCACTACAGTAGACTTTATGGCTACAGGTGTCACATATATGGGGGTACAGTAGGTTGTTGGTGGGTTATGGGGGGCTGACAATTTCCACCACAAGTGTAACAGAGTGGATATAGGCCTGGGTCCCCTTCTCCACACTGAACTGTACCAACCACTAGGCTACTCCAGGGACGTGTTTGCTGCTCTAATAGGATTGGCCATAACATCTGAAGTTGTCATGGAGGGTAGTATGTACTGTTTCCTTCACATCTTTAGAGGGTGGGAGGGAGTCAGTGACCACTGGTGGAGTAAGAGGGTGTCATTCCTTTATTCCTCCAGTGGTCATCTGGTCATTTAGGGCAGTTTTTTGTGGTTTAAAACAGATCTAGACCAAAACGTTCAACTTTTAGCCCTGGACATTTTTGTTTTGTTCCTGTAGATAGATTATGGGAGAAGTTTGAGAGTGACTTCCGATTCAGTCTATGATTCTTCTTAGACTCTCAAAGAAGACATGTATTATAGACTTATGTCCAACATATCTGCTAAAAGAGGTTCCACAACAAATTTTATAATGGTTGACTGAATTTGTTAACTCAGTGTTGTCAGCAGGTCATTATCCACAGTCCCTATCTTAGATTATCTTAACCCCTTTCCCTAAATCCATTGGAGCTGACTTGATGAAAGTTGAAAATTATTGCCCATTTGCAAGCATCCTATGGATGGCTAAACTCATAGAATTTTTAGTGAATGAAGAGTTTCAAACCTTTTTGAGTCATTTAACATACTTCATAAAACAAAGCATGGCTTTAAACCACAACACAGTACAGAATCTTGACTTCTTGTTCTTACCACAAAAATATGACACTTTTAAAGTAAAGGACAGCAAGCAATTTTGTTACAGTTTGATATAACAGCTGCTTTTGATGCTATAGACCAGAAGCGTAGCTAGGTTGTGATGCGAGGGGGAGCAGAGAGGCATACATGTACACCACATAGGCACACGCACGCACTGCGTAGCTGCGACGGACTGCCTGAAAAGTAGGCGCCGTCGCTGTCTGAAGTCAGTTTGGGGGAGCGGTCGCTCCCCTGGCACCCCACCTAGCTACGCCTCTGCTATAGACCACTCAATTCTTCTTTTTAAATTAAACGAGCTAGATATAACTGAGAAAGTGTTAGACTGGTTTGAACACGTTCTGAAAAACAGGTCTTACAGTGTTCAGGGCAAGGTGGCAGATCATCCAGTTGTAACCCTGGTTGTGGGGTTCCATAGGGTTTGCCACTTTTGCCCTCATTATTCAATGTATTTGAGTTCTCTGGTAGGGAGATTTCTGTGCTATCTTATACAGATGACATATTTCTTCTATGCCCTGTCTTAAAGAGTTTTGATAATACACAAATTCTATTAAACATTATATTTCTCTCATAGACAGCTGGGCTTCAGAGCATTTTCTAAAAATAAATAAGCAAAAAAACTAAGGTACTTTGGTTTGGAGATAAAAGTTCCAATTAAGTCAGTAGCATTGTCTTCTGGTGAAATTTTGAAAATAGAAGATCAATCCAGAGTGTTAGGAGTAATTCTAAACTCTACTCTGTCATTTCATAAGCAGATTAATACTTTCAGTAAATTATTTTTCTTTAAGCTTTGACACCTATGGGTCATAAGATCTTTTTTAGAGAAAGAAGACTTTAGGACCATAGTCCAAGCAGTTCTTTTTTTTTTTTTTTGTTCAATCATTTTTATTAATTTTTAAATAACAAAAAGAAAGGAAATTAAGTACCAGAGACTTAATAATAGTTTAACAAGTTTGATTTTGTACACTGACTTGTAGAAGAATTATAGACATTGTTTACATCAACTCTAGGATCCCTGATTCTGTTTCATTACAGGTATTGTATATCTATAGGAATAAGCATATTACTAAATGTTAGAGGTGGAGATAAGAAATTATATATATATATGTAATTAGTACCCATTTATATTTGCATAGATTATAATAATTAATATTAACTGGATGAGTAATTGAGTATAGGAGACCAGGTTTTATTGAATGCTAAAAGGGAGCCGCATTTCTCTGCAGCAGCTTTTTCATATTTAGCGTAAAGACATACTGTATTCCACCACACATCATAAGATAACTTCGTAAAGTCCTTCCAATTTTGACATATCAGTTTTAAAGCAACTTGAATCAATATACGTAATAATTTGGCTATTTGAGGTTGTATTACCGTGTTTAAACCAAATTCTCCCGTGATTATGATTTTGTATGTTAGAGAGATCTTAAAATCTAGAATATGGGAAATAGTGTCCTCTATACGAGACCAATACTCATCCAGTATAGGACAATTGTAAATTAAGTGGTCTAAAGTACCTACATGGTTGTTACAAGACCAGCATCTATTTGAGACTTCTTTAGATATTTTGGAAGGTGTCCACATAGCTCTATGCAAGATGTAGAATGATGATTGGGTAAGAGCAGATGATTTTGAGGATTTATATAGTAATGTCCAGATTTTTTCCCATTGTTCTGCAGTTATTTGAGAATTGAGTTCTTTGTTCCAAATGTTTTGTAAGGCTGAAGGAGAGTGAGAAGAGTGTTCTTGGAAGATTTTGTACCATTTAGATGCCGTTTTCTTCCCATTAGACAACTGATGACATAATGTTAGACAACTTGGAGTTTCGTCCTTTAATGAGTTAATATCGAAGTTTGCAGAAATGCAGTGTTTTGGTTGTAGCCATTGAAAGTAGCAGTGATTATGTAAATTATACTTTGCCTGTAGTGTAGAAAAAGGTAGCCACTTGTGATTATCCAATAGTTGATGTAGAAACCATATTTTTCCTTCAATCCATTTAGGCCAAGCAAAACACATTCCATTAATTTTTAGTTTTGGATTATTCCAAAGTTGTATCTTAGTGGTCGAATGGATAGAGATTTTAACACATGAGTCCAATGTGTTGAAAGATGATTGAGAAGCGAATATGATGGGATTATAATCCGAATTGTGTACTGAAGACCATGGTAAGAGAGGTGTTGGGGTTGCTTTAAAGATCTTTGCTTCCCATTTTATCCAAAGTGGGACAGTATGTTCTTCTTTTGAGGTTATCCATAAAGAACTTTGTCTTAGTAAGAAAGCCTTATGGTAGTCCAAAAAATTAGGAAAATTAACACCACCATTGTGTTTGGGGAGTTTAAGATATTTCAGTGCAATACGAGGAGGTTTATTAGACCACAAAAACTTTGACAATATTTTTTCCATATTTTTATAAGTACTGGCATGTAACATAACCGGTAACATACTTAAAATATAATTCACTTTCGGTGCTATCATCATCTTTATGGTGTCTAATCTACCCCACCAAGAAAGTTTAAGTGGAGACCATTTATTAGTCATATCCTTCACACAATTCAAAAGGTATGTAGAGTTGAGGTTGATAGTTTCATTAATATTGGATCCAAATAATACACCCAGATATTTCAGGCACGTGGGCGACCATTTAAAATGGGACATTGTGAATTGGTATGATCTAGAGGCCGTGTTTAATGGTAACATTTCTGTTTTAGTGGGGTTTAGTTTGTATCCAGATATTCTCTGCTGCTGCAATTAGATAATTGCAATTCATTAACGTCTTGTATATCAAATAAATTGTTATGTCGTGTGCAGTTACTGCAAAACACCGCTATCAATAGTAAAAACAACGCAAGACCTAAACATCTTCCGAAGACTTCTGAAAACAGACCTTTTCAAGAAGGCCTACCACAAACATCCAGCTTAAATACTAACATTATACACGATCTATACAAATGCGAACTTCCATCACTTGACTGTTCAACCTCTTTGCTATTAATGATCAAACACTACCTCTCTATCCTAATGCTGAACAGAACTTCTCAATAGACGATGAACTAACGTCTGTTACAATCTAACCTATCACTCAGGAACCTTCTTGCACTACTACAATGTATTTTTTACCATGTATGTATGCTCCTTAATGCAATACCAATTGTAACTCTGTTAACCGGAAATGGCAACCGCCATTACGGCAAATGTAAGCCACATTGAGTCTGCAAACAGGTGGGAAAATGTGGGATACAAATGCTACAAATAAATAAAATAAATAAATAAATAAATATCCTTTAAAGTACAGGATTTCAATTGGTTGATGGTATACAAACATATTGATTTTGGTTTAAATTCAGAAGGGTTAAGTGAATTGCTTGTGTTTCCATCTCTAGATAGAAGTATAGAGTTCATATGAACTTTGAAATTGGGCTTTTTGCCTCTAAAAACGCCCATTTTAAGTCTGTTTTGGAGGGTTCTTTCCCCTTTTTGGGGGCTAGGCTATGGAATATGCTGCCTTTGAATATGAAGTGTACATCTTTCTGTTTCTCTTTTAGAAAAAGTTTGAAAACTCACTTATATGAACACTAATTGGTGGTTTCGTTTCGCTAAATTATCTTTGTTTTTGTTTTTTTCTAAATTAATATATATTTTAATTTGCTAACTCTCTCTATTGGAGTTTTTCTCTTTTTGAGCTGTAAACTGCTGTGAATCTTGTTGGAATATTGGTGGTATTCAAAACTCAAATAGAATAGAATTATAGCAGAACACCCAAATCCCTCCCTTAACACACCCCTACATGCCCTCTTGCGACCTGGATGCACTGCAGATGTACAGCATGGAAAAACATCTAAAAAATGGGTTTTGAAAATAGCAATTTTGATGTTTTTGTGAGAAAAATGTCCATCTGCTGGTTTATGCCACTTTTTGGATGTTTTTCCCTTTTGAAAATGAGCCCCTTTGGGTGACTGCTTATAGAATTGTCCTTTTAGATTGTAAGCCTTCTGGGAACAGGAAAATAACTATTGCCCCTCAATGTAACTTGCTTTGAGCTATAACTGAAGAAAAGACATGAGCTCTTCAGCTTGGAGAAGAGACAGCAGTGGGGAGATATGATAGAGATCTATAAAATCCTGAGTGGAGTGGAACAGATAAACAAAAATCGATTGTTTACTCTTTCAAAAAAGTACAAAGACTAGGGGACACACCATGAAGTTAACATTTAAAACAAAATAGGAAAACATTTTTTTCACTCATCATATTGTTAAAGTCAAATTCATTGATGGGAGCAAGTGATAAAAGCAGTAAATATTGCCGGGTTTAAAAAAGATTTGGACAAATTCCTGGAGGAAAAGTCCACAAACCGTTATTAAGATAGACATGGGGAAAGCCACTGCTTATCCCTGAGGTTAAGTAGCATGGAATCTTGCTATTTTGGGGACTCTACCAGGTGCTCGTGACCTAGATTGGCCACTGTTGGAAACAGGATACAAGGCTAGGTGGGCTTTGGTCTGACCCAGTACGGCTACTCTTTTGTTTTTATGTTCAAAATCCTTTCCCTTTTATATTGTGCTTCCAATGAGGCAACAGGGGTACAGAGAGGCAGATGGAATTCTAAACACCTATCTGAGCAGAGTTGATAGCCCATTTTGTTCTTTGTTGTTGTCATTTATTGGATTGCTATAGTAGAGAATCCACAAACGTGGAAAACTCAACGAAATCCCACGGATAGTCACAATATAACAAAACAGTGGGTAAAAACATGAACATCTTGAAAGTAAATAAAGCTTAAAACATATATATAACAAATATAAAATTTAAAATTTAAATGCTATGCAAATGTGATGTGATTTAGCTTTTCACTTTAAAATCACATCACATTTGCATAGCATTTAAATGTTTCATGACATATGAATGTTCTAGCTGTTTTGTTCTTCATTTTCTCATTTGATATTTGCATAGTTTTCAGATTATATATGTATTATCATTTGCTTTAGTATTATATTCTTTTATATTTTGTTTATATATTGTTTTTATTTGTAGACTCCTGATGTAGGCCCTTTGGCCGAAACACAACGTTGTGTTGAGTCAATATACTGATTAATAAAGTTTGGTTCATCTTTACTCTGGAACTCCTGGTTTTTTACCCACTGTTTTGTTATATTGGATTGCTATAGAACTTATTTTTACATAGTAACAGTAAATGGTAAATGTCAGCAGATAAAGAGCTGCGTGGTCCAACTAGTCTGCCTAATAAGTCTGCCACACAATTGCAATCTGCATTTAGGGTTATGTGCTGTGACTGTCCTGCTTATTTTCAAAGGAGATGGCCGGCCGTCTCCTGAACCCAGCCAAATCGGTATAATCGAAAGCCGATTTTGGCCGGCTTCAACTGCTTTCCGTCGCAGAGCCGTCCAAAATTAAAGGGGGCGTTTCGGCAGGGTATGGAAGGTGGGATGGGGGCGTGGTTACAAGATGGCCGGCTTCGGCCGATAATGGAAAAAAGAAGGCCGGCTCTGACGAGCACTTGGCCGGCTTTACTTGGTCCATATATTTTTAGGACCAAGCCTCCAAAAAGTGCCCCAACTGACCAGAGGACCACCGGAGGGAATCAGGGATAACTTTCCCTTACTCCCCCAGTGGTCACCAACTCCCTCCCACCCCCCCCCCCCAAAAATTAAAAGTTATCTTTTTCAAGCCTCTATGCCAGCCTGAAATGTCATACCCAGCTCCATGACAGCAGTATGCAGGTCCCTGGAGCAGTTTTTAGTGGGTGCAGTGCACTTCAGGCAGGTGGACCCAGGCCCATCCCCCCTACCTGTTACACTTGTGGTGGTAAATGGGAGCCCTCCAACCTCCCCCAAAACCCACTGTACCCACATGTAGGTGCCCCCCTTCATAACTAAGGGCTATGATAGTGGTGTACAATTGTGGGGAGTGGGTTTTGGGGGGATTTGAGGGGCTCAGCAAAGTAAGGGAGGTATGCACCTGGGAGCAATTTTTGAAGTCCACTGCAGTGCCCCCTAGGGTGCCCGGTTGGTGTCCTGGTATGTGAGGGGGACCAGTGCACTACAAATGCTGGCTCCTCCCATGACCAAATGGCTTGGATTTGGCCGGGTTTGAGATTGCCGCCATTAGTTTCCATTATCGCTGAAAACCAATGCCGGCCATCTCTAAAGCTGGCCCAAATGTTGCGATGTGGCCAGCTCCGATCGTATTATCAAAACGAAAGATAGCTGGCCATCTTGTTTCGATAATACGGTCAGGACGCCGCTTTATGGGGCCGGCCTTGAAGATGGCCGCCAATAGAGATGGCCGGCCCCGTTCGATTATGCCCCTCCACGTGGCAGTAGGAGCCTGGCTATAGCTAGGGCTTCACTCCACTTATTTTTGGCCATCCCAGGTAGATTTATGTAGTCTGTCACCAGACTGTCAAAGTCTAGATGTGTGCTCTCATAGGTGTGTCAAGGACAATGTTTTTTGGGCAAAAAACACAAGGGATACACAGGTATCACATCTGTGCAGACAACATGGTCATGGCATGCAAATTAATGCCCTGGTACGGTGCCATAATCCATGGTGACTTTCCCATTTAAAGCGATGAAGGGTGGTGCATGCAAGTATCCCACGCCCTCCCCATTCGCACCATTCAATCAGATAGCTCTGAACAGTGCATGCACGTATCAAGTGTGTCTTCATACATTCTGGAAATGTGTGTGAAGGATGGGTGTTATTAATCAGAGGCAGAAAAACACAGTGAGAAAGACCAAATATAAAAAGCTGATGATTCAAGAATTTCCAAGATATAAACTTTTATTATTAAACACCGTATGGTTGGGAAGTGCAGATTTGACACAGGCCGTATTTCAGATATGTCTGTTGCCATATAGAAGAGGATTGCTTTTATAACCTTTTTGGCTGTCACCTTCATTGATTGATTATTGGACTCCTGATGAAGGCCACTGCGCCAACACATGGCCCATGTCGAGTCCACACTACCCAACTAGTCATCATAAGGTGTTTTACAAGAAAAGTTTTTATCTTGGAAATTCTTGGATCATCATCAGCTTTTTATATTTGGTCATTCCCACTGTGTCGTTCTGCCACTTTTTGTGTTCTGTGGGAATTATATGGTTTTCTCATTTTTGTGGACCAGTTATTAATCAGAAATATATGCTCCCCATGCTGTGCCTTAGTGTGACAACATGCACTTGTATTGCCATCCATGTGCTTCAATTATGATGTGTTATGGGGGTCGATAAGGCACCTATGTGAAACAATAGCACCATTTTTATAATCAGCTTGGTGAGAGGGCCTTCCATTTTACAGATTAACACCTTTTGGCTACCTAATGAGAGCTAATGATTAATAAAACATGTATGGCAAGTTCTCATTCATTGTCCATACATTTCTTGCAGATGAGCTGTTGGTAGAAGACGAGGAGGCAGGGCCCAGCTAGGGGGCAAGCGAGCGTGACACCATTGCTGGCAGCAACAATGAGGATACATGGTGAGATGTGTACCTGTGACCTTATATGTGAAGTCCACTGCAGTGTCCCCTAGGGTGCCTCACTGCTCTGCTGGGATGTCTGTGTGGTCAGTCTACTAAGAATGCTGGCCCCCATATGTCTCAGTGGCTTGTTTTTCTGTGTTTTTTCTTTAGACTTTTTTTCCCCCAAAAAATGGTCCTAAAAGACAGCTGCACTGAGCATAGAAAAGTCTAGCAAATGACCATTTTTGAAACAAAAGTTGGACGTTTTTCTTAAAATGGCCATGTTTGCTACTAGATTTTTGGATGTTTTTTGCAAAACGTTCAAAATCGGATTTAGATGTCATATCGAAAATGCCCTCAATGTGTGTCTGAGCCCTTCTAATAACACTCACCAGCAACATATCAGAGTTAATCAGGCAAAAGTATACTACATCTTGCCCACATACCCTGTGTTCCACTCTAGTATTCTCATGCAGCGGTCAAAAAAAAAAAAATTAAAACAACCAAAAATCTCAGTTGAGCTATAGTGAGAAAAGACAGGATGGAAATCGAAACTCCATAAGAGGAAAAACAAAATTCACAGCTGGGGTAAGCTATTAGGCAGCAGCCACTTTAAATGAGATTAGTTAGAACAATACTAAAGGGAAAGGTGGCCAGGGTGAAAAATTTGCAGGAGGCATGTTATTACTTAAAAGGAAACCTTGGAGTCAAAAAATAACTTGGAATTTGTCATGACTTCAAGGTTTCCTTTTTGCACTTTTTTGTTGGTCCTCCCCGACCTCTGTTTTCTTTTCTATGTTTTTCATGGGCCTTTTTCTCCTTTTGATACTTGCTGTTATTTAAAAGGACTGATTTCAAAACCCAGAAAAATATATTCCATGGATCGAGAAAAGGTTAAAAGAAGGCCAAATAATTCCCAAAGCAATATAATGGTGAGGTCGAAGATGTGGTGAAAGCCGAAACAGCATCTTTCAAAAATTGGAAGCAGGTCCTAATGGAGAAAACAGAGTTGAGCTCACACACTGACAAGTTAGATATCAAAAAGTAATAAAAATGACAGAGGCAGGTGCACCTTATAGACTAGCCAATTTATCGAGGCATGTCATTCGTAACAAGAAGAGGTATCCAGACCACATGCCTTGTCTACTTGGCATAAGAAGTGAAGTGGCGAACTGTTAAAGAAAACATTTGACGCTATTGCTGCTCAAGAAGGTGCCACCAATAACTTAACAAATGAGTCACATACTTTTTCACACAAGGATAATTATTGTTGAATCTTTTTGTTGAATAAATGAACAAAACAGATTTTACCCGAGTTATTTATTCAGTGGGTTATAGTTCTCATTTATCAGAGTTTAGATTAGGATCTAATCATATTGAGTACAAATTGTGCTAAAACATAAATCATCCAACAGGGTTTGCTCACTTTTACTGAACAGTAAAATTGCTAAAAATACTGATTTGTGACTTGGATTGGCCACTGTTGGAAACAGGATGCTGGGCTTGATGGACCTTTGGTCTGTCCCAGTGTGGCAATATTTATGTACTTATGAAAATTAGACATGCAGACTTTTTTCCAATACAAACTTACCTTTTTAGGAGGGAGACTCCCTTTTATGCATGCTATTCGCTGCTAGAAATCAGTCAGTTACTTTTGATTAACCAGATCTAATCCAATGGCTTTTAAAGGAAAAGATGAATTGGCCCCTTATACACAGTATGTAGAATGTTTGCCACTGATTGAACACTATTTGCTTGCTGTAGCAAGGTATATTGTCAAATAGGTGTGGGACATCCTCAATAGTCCTGCCCTTTATTTCTAGGACTAAAATCACAGCCTAGAATACTACTGACCGTTACAAATTGGTGATTAATTGGTAGAAATATTACCACATCTCTAAAATAGGTTTTGCTAGCCAGTATAAAAATATTCTGAGCAATGTAGAAGAGAGCACTAAATACATTTTAGCAGCTACACACCTCCACCTAGAAGTCCAAAATAGAGGAAAGTGGATGGGAATTGATTTACCACCTTTTTGCGGTACATTCAAAGTAGTTTACTTACTATTTACAGGTACTTGCTCTGTACCTGGGATGATGGAGGGTTAAGTGATTTGCCCAGAGTCACAAGGAGCTGCAGTGGGAATCAAACCCAGTTTCCCAGGTTGCTGCACTAACCATTAGGCTACTCCTCCACACGTGGCATGACTTAGCTGAAGTCTAGGCCCTTGTAAACATTCCACAAAGTATAATTCTCTGTTAAGAAAAGTATCTTTCTAAAGTTAACAAGAACCACAATACCCAGGGGTGTCAATTTTTATAACAAACCATTCATCTCCCTTAACTGCTAACTTGACCTTTCTATATCTGTACTATGGAACAGAGATCTATTTTGACTGTGCCCATGGTTTTCTGCCAGCTCCTGTGCTGATAATCGTTGTGTGACCTTGTGTTCCGAGGTGCTTTATTTCACAGAAGAGCTGCAAAAGGAATATAGTGCATTGTTTCCACAGAGAAGGCCAGGAACAACACTGGAGAGCGAAATCTCTGTTTTTCAAACCAGCACTTTTAAATGCTGTAGCTTTACTTATTAACTGCTCCAGCCCTGGCAGCCCAAGCACATCCTGCTGTAAGTGCTATGCAATTGATTACTGGCTTGTGGTTTTCTAAAACCCAATGCAATTAAACATAACTGTGATTGAATGTGGACCAGCAAGATAATTGGGAATGGCAGTAGCCTCTTCATTCAACATACTGTATGCAGAATCTCATTAAAGTGGAACTATCCTAAGAGCTTCTTAATACCACACAGATGATGATAAGACGTGGGTGCTCGGTAGCAGTACTATAAATATATGAATAAATAAATATTAACGCAAAGGTGAATAACTCTGATCTTTAGTTGTTTTTTTTTGGGGGGGGGGGGACTCCCAAAAGTCTGGGGGGTTTTCAGTTGGTAATTAGCCTATGCAGCTCATTTTTGAAAGAGAGAAAAGTTTGAAAAGTGTCATAAGGCAGCATTTAGATGAAAATCTTAATGTCCAAATCAGTATTTTCAAAACATGTTTTGCAAATATCTATTTATGCAATTTATCTGCTGTCGGAGCGTTTTGAAGGCGGGATTAGGGCGGGCTTAGGACATGCCTAACAACTAGACATTTTACAGCCATAATGGAACAAAATGAAAACGTCCAGGGTGAAAATCTAAATGCTTTGGTCTAGACCTGTTTTTAGAATGAATAAGACACAAAAAGGTGCCCTAGATGACTAGTGAAGGGAATTAGGGATGACCCCCTTACTCCCCCAGTGGTCACTGACCTCCCACCCCCCCCAAAAACGTGAATAAAAATAGTACTTACCAGCCTCTATGACAGCCTCAGATATTATAGCCAGGCCTATTAGAGCAGCATGCAGGTCCCTGGAGTAGTGTAGTGGTGGGTGCAGTGCACTGTAGATAGGGGCCCATACCTCCCCTACCTGTTACACTTGTGGTGGAAACTGTGAACCCTCCAAAACTCACCAGAAACCCATTGTACTCATATATAGATGCCCCTTCACCCGTAAGGGCTATTGTAGTGGTGTACAGTTGGGATAGTGGGTTTTGGAAGGCTGAGCAGATAAGATAATGGTGCAATGTGTCCTGGGAGCATTTATATGAAGTCCACAGAGGTGCCCCGTAGGGCGCCTTACTGCTCTCCTGGGATGTCTGGGGGACCAATCTGCTAAAAATGCTGGCGCCTCCTACATCCCAATGGCTTGATTTTCTCTATTTTTCACTCGTGTGGTTTTTTTTTGAAAATGGCCTGAAAAGATAAATGCACAGAGCATGGAAACTTGTTACAAATGGTAGTTTTGAAAAAAAAAAAAAAAAAGACGTTTCTATTTGGATTTGGGACATTCAGAAGCAAAACGTCCAAAGTCCGATTTGGATGTCATATTTGCTTATTTCCGATCTGATGAAGAAGGGCAACCTTCGAAAGCTAATCAAGAAATGTATTAAGTTATGTCCAATAAAAAAAGTATCATCTTATTTTCTTTTCCATGTTTTATTTTGTTTGATTTCTATTGATGTCGTATCGAAAATGCCCCTCCATGCCAACTAACCTGGTTCTCAAATCTAATTCTGAAAACTAGGCTTGCTTTTGGCTTTTAAGCCCAGGGTTTGTGTCGCTCCTATTTATTAAGTTGCAGTTGTTGGAACAAGTTCTTTTCATTGTATGGAGACATAACTTCAATACCACAAGAGTAGTGAAAATGCATAGGATGGCAAGCAGATAAAGAACACTATCTAGAATATAGAATTATTGAGCATTGACTCCCCAAAGTGCCCCACATCATCCTTTCATGCAAGGGGTTGTACCACTTTCTTCTCACGCCTGCTTTCCTGGGGAAGAAAACTCTAGAATTCTCTCCACATTGAGATACACCCTTGTTGACTGAACACATGGGCTGGGATCTAGCGGGGTACAGTGGACTGCACTATTCCTTGTGCAATGGACTGGATTTAGATTGTTATGCAAAGGAAATGTGCATTTATTAAAAGGAACCATAAATAACAGGGGACAACTATATATATGTCGCTCCTGCTCTGAAGGTTTAATAGGATTTAGCTAATAGACTTCACCCTCCATTCCTTTGTCCTTTGGGAATGCTGTACACCACCTTGGGTGAATCTTTTTATAAAAGCGGTTAATAAATCCCAATAAATAAATAAATAAATGGTGCAGAATGATTTAATTATCTGGCTTTGGCATCTAACTGCCTGAAGCAGTTGAAGCTTTTCTTATCGCTATGTCTCACTGAGTGTCACCTTTTCCAGACAGCTATAGGATTAGGTTAAGAAAACATTGGTTCTTTGTGGTATAAACCTAAGGAAAACTACAGACTGCTTGAAGGCCAACAAATGAAAGACTCACATTTAAAATGAACCTGGGTTAGATAAAAAGTTTATTTATCTACTAGGCGTTCATTTGATGGAACTATGAAATATATGATTTATTTGTGGATTGTTCAGAAAAGAGTAATGTTTAACCTTACAGCTAAAAAGAGAATTACACTACATCTCCTGTAGGGCCTAGTAATAGTACAATAACTAGGAAATTCTGGGCCCCTTTTACTAAGCCGCGTAAGGCTCTACGCGTGCCCAATGTGTGCCAAAATGAACTTACCACCTGACTACCGCATGCCTTTTGCGGTAACTTCATTTTTGGCGCGCATCCGCTAAGTGCATCTGGAAAATATTTTTTATTTTTGGACACGCGTAGGTCGTTACCGCACAGATTCCTTACCGCTATGTCTTTGGGTGGTGGTAAGGGCAGACACCCAAAATGGATGCGCAGCAATTTTGATTTTGCTGCATGTCCATTTTTGGCAAAAATTTGAAAAAAGGCATTTTTGGTAAGTGCGCTGAAAAATATTTCTGCGCGCGCCCAAGACCCATACCTACATTATCACAAGCCACTTTTTACCAAGGCTTAGTAAAAGGAGCCCTCTATATATGATGTCTAGCATTGTGCTATTTCTGTACTGATTTGGAAGCAAGGTACCAAAAATAGCCCATAAATGGCAGATCCGTGCAGATCTACTCTTATGCGCCCAGTTACATAATAGCACCTAAGTGCTTCCATGTAGATCTAAAAAAGGGGGCGTAATGATGGGAGGGGCATAGGTGGGTCAGGGGCAGTGGTGTGCTGGTAAATTTTTAACAACAGGCTCTCTCCCCGGTCCACCTCTGCGCCCCCCCCCCCAAATTGTAGAGCTGGCTATACCCAGAGAGAGAGCCGGAGGGGTCATGCATTACTCTCTCCGGGAAATTTTTTTTTAATGCTCCCAGGTTCCAATACGTAAGTAATATAAAAGGTAAATAATACTAATTAATAATATAAAAAGATATATATATAGGTAAATTACAGACCAAACTTGAAAACTGTCAATATAAATCAATAGATAAAATAACCTGCATTCATAATATTAAATTTCACTGAAATAAATAATACAATATGTATATATAAAATATATATATAAATCAGAATAAAACATAACATGATTAAAAAAAAAATAACAACATCAGATGGTGTCCTATTTGATGTTATTATTAAAAAAAATCATGTTATGTTTTATTCTGATATATATATATATATATATATATATATATATATATATATATATATATATATATATATATATGTGTGTGTGTGTGTTTGTTTGTTTCCTTGTAGCCCCTGACGCAGCCCTATTGGGCGAAACATGGCCTGTGTCGGGCTTTTAATGTTTTATTAATAAATTCATGTCGATTTTCCACTGATCTGCTTTGTTGTTTTTCATCTTGGAGTTTGTGGATCGTCTGCCTTGCTGTTTTCTTGGACCCTGCCTCTCTCCAAGGCAGACTTCCTGTCTTCTTACAGGGCCCACACAACCCCAATGCTTTTCAGGAGGTAGAAGCTGACAGTGAGGGCAGGCTTGGTATCATGAAGGGAAGTGGGGCAAGGCTCTGGTGCATGCCAGACCTGAACTGGCATGCCCCTCCCCAAAATTCTGCCACCCTAGGCAGCTGTCTAGTTAGCCTGGTGGCCATGCTAGCCCTGTTGTTGATGCACACACTTGGGTTACTTCGTTTCATTTATATCTTGCTTATTTTTACTATGCTAGGCAGGTACATTATAAAGATACACTAAGTTGTATAAAACATGCACTTTTACAGTTACAGTATTTTGATGGCCACTACTGTAGTTCAGAAAAATGCTAACAGACTGAGCATAATATCTTGTCACATGATTATTTTCTAAGAATCCTAGAATTTAGAAGAGCTATCGGCTGGGAATATAAACCCCAACAGAAGAATAATCTAATAGAAATCCCTGGTGGACCAAGAAAAGGATGTACAATATTTTCAGATTTTGTTCAGGTTACAAAGTGTTCATCTTCAGCCACAGCAAAAAAGTTTCACATCCAGAAGGCAACTCAAGGTGGTTATTATTAGTTCACCCTATTTCTGGAGAGCACAATGTAATTAACTCCTGATCTCTTAGGGGAACGATTACGTTTTATAACTACAGCTCCATTATATTTTATTTCTCAGGCAAATGTTATCCAGATCATTGGAAAGCTTATTAAAAGTTCGAAGAGAAATACTGCCTTTTTGAGCCATGAGACTAAACACTTTGCATTCATGTTTAAACTAGTTTTTGTCACAGATGATCTTTGCTTTCATGGACCAATGGATCTGGATTGATTTCTGATCAAGGGCTGATAATGTCTCAAAGACGTTGAGTTAGAGTTCATGTTTACATGGAATAAACCCCTACAAAGACAGCCAAAATAAATGACAGGATTTGTTCCAAAACAGCATGCACTCCACTGCCCACCAGGAAGACCTCCAGTGTATGTTGGTGATGGGAGATCATGGAGAGGGGGGTACTTTTGGAAAGTGGATTGAGGTTTGGGGGATTCATTTGGAAAGGTGATTGATGTGGGAGGGGTTGTAAAGGGGCATTGTGGGTGGGGTGCAGGGGGTAGGAAGTATTTCTTGAATGCGACTGCCCCTTTAAGTTGCTCTCCGGGAACATTAGATAGCATGTTAGAAGCCTGGTGCTCTCCAAGAGGAAAGATAAGTGCATTGCATTAAACATTTCCACATGGAATGCAAATAATGGAGGCAATGCTCAATTAATGTGTGTTACATGCAGGGCTTTTTTTTTGAGGGGGTACTTGGGGGGGGGGGGGGGGACTGAGTACCGGCACCTTTTCCATTGTCTGCTAAAATTGACCTATGGTCCCTAAGTTTTAATGAAAGAGCTCAGGCTCTACACACCAATTCTACCTTGTCATAGATTCTGTGACTGGTTGCAGGGGGTCTGGCTATTGTGGGGTGGGTTTCTCTCAGTGAACACTCCACCCCTGAAGGGTGGCCAGGCATTTGAGTTCTGGCACCTTTTTTGCTAGAAAAAACGTACTGGTTACATGAAAAATAACAAGCACTATTCCGTTAACATACCTAAGTAATTGGCCCTTAAACAGCCCAATATCATATGTATATTTTTATAAAAATGTGGATAAGAGATTGACCCAAGTCTGTCTACTTTTAGGTAACCTGCACATAGGCATTCCTAAAGGCATAGTTTAGGTAGAGTTGGGAGTAGGTGTATATTTCATATATTTATAGAGCACGTATGACTTTGTGTGTTTCGGTATTTGCACATTATTTGGACTTTGGCAGCCTATTTTATAGAGACACAGAGGTGTCTGGGTTGCCTTCATAAAATAATCTAAAAATAAAGAACCTCCACAATAACATGTGAGAAAGGGACCCTCAGACAAAGAGCACAACGCACCCTTCAAATAGGCTGTCAAGTTTGACTTATGCTGTAATGCTACATGAGGAATATTATGACAGTAGTTTGATATTGCTGTTGTATTCTATAACTCAAATAACTTTGTGTTTGACACTTGGATTTGCTGTATCATTGTACCCCTGATGCAGCCTGATATCGAAACGTGGTCACACCAGATTTTTAATAAAGGATCACATCTTCCAAAGAAATGTTATTTGTGGTAATACTGTTACTTGTCTTCTGGATTTTTGTATTACTAGGCCTCTGTGGTTTTCATCATCAATAAAAAATAATTCACAGTTTTGAAAATGCAAATCTATGTGCATTATGTTATGGCATTGGCAAAACAGCATGTGTTAATTTGCTCGTTAAATGCTTGCCATATTAGGGGTCAGGATCTCATGGGCCGATGATCAGAAGCAAACGCAGGCGCTAGAGGCTGTTAACGCCATACTAGCTCCTGCATTTGCTACCACCCCATGATCAGAGCCCCCGAGCGCATGAACAACGCACTCGCAGGGCTCTGAATGCAACTAGCATACAAATGCATGCAAAACATAGCTCTTAGTGCAAGTAACATGCAAATGACTGCTAAATGTATTCCTCTCCAATGATCAGCTTGCAGCACGCCAAACATTGGTGCACTGTCCGAGGCAAACCCTAACGCCAACCATTGGGGAGAAATGGTGAGCCCTGTCTAGCATGCATTTGCATGCTAGCAGGCCCCCCATTCCCCCAATGCAGCAACCTCTTGCAGGAAACCTGACCCGACCCCCCCACCACCAGCGACATGGGGGCCAGAGGTCCAGTGGACCTCTGGTCCCCCTGACCCCCCCAACACAGGTTCAGGGAGGTTGGAGATCTGGTGGGTCTCCAGCCCTCTAATCCCCCTGGCATTCCCCTCAGATGTCCCTGATGGCCCAGTGGACCGCAAGTCAATCCCTCCCCCCCCCGACCTGGTGGTCTAGTGGCCCTTCCCCACCCCCTACTTTCATTGGAGGATGGAGGTGGCCTCCCTTCTCTTCCATCGGTGCCGCCTCAAAAAGGTGGCGCCCAGTCCTACCCAGTGCATCCTGGAATGTGGTAGGTGGGGCTTCACACCATAGAAGGGAGTTTACACTGGATCTCCAGCCCCCCGAACTTGTGTCAGGGGGTATTGGGGGGACCGGAGGTCCGCTGGACCTCCAGCCCCTGTGTTTGAGAGGTCTGGGCTTTTGAGACCCAGAGCTGTCAAACAAGTGCAGGAGGATTGTGCCTGAGCAATCCTCCCGCACTTCTACCCTATGATCAGAGAGAATAATGTGCCTAAATTTGCATGCTATTATCTCTGATCATAGGGGCGGTAAAGCCCCGCGCTGTTCCAGTGCTATTTTTAGATCGCTGTTTGGAACAGCACAGAGCTTTCCATCATCTGCCCATCAGTGAGCTATGGGTGGAGAATGGGTATGGACTGCACAGTGCAGTTAGCACATCTCAAGAGGAACTGCATCCATGCAAGATGTGAATAAACTTAAAATTAAAGGCCTACTGAAACTGTTTTTTTTAAAGTTTTGGCTGAAAACCGAATCTGTGGTTGAAATTTGTCCCTTTGTTTCAGCTGAAACCGAAGCCAAAATAAGTCCCACCCCCAAAACATATCAGCACCCTCCCTCTCTAAGACTTAGACGTTCTTCAGCCATAAAGGAACAAAACAAAAAGGTCCAGGACTAAAACTTAGATGTTTTGAGCTAGACCTGTTTTTATTACGAATAAGGCACAAAAAGGTGTCCTAAATAACCAGATGACCACTGGAGGGAATCAGGAATGACCTCCCCTTATTCCCCCAGTGGTCACTAACCCCCTCCCACCTCCCAAATATGTGATGACAAACATTACTTACCAGCCTCTATGCCAGCCTCATATGTTATACTCAAGTCCATTAGAATAGCATGCAGGTCTCTGGAGTAGTCTAATGTTGGGTGCAGTGCACTGCAGACAGGTGGACCCAGGCTCCTACCTCCCCCTACCTGTTACACTTGTGGAGGAAACTGTGAGCTCTCCAAAAATTAGCAGAAACCCACTGTACCCACATATAGGTGCCCTCTTCACCCATAAGGTCTATGGCAGTGGTGTACAGTTGGAGGTACTGGGTTTTGGGGGCTCAGCACACAAGGTAAGGGAGCAATGGTGAGATATGTACCTGGGAGCATTTTATGAAGTTCACTGCAGTGCCCCTAGGGTGCCCTATATCTGTCCTGGGATGTCAGGGGGACCAGTGTACTAAAAATGCTGGCCCTTCCTACATCCCAATGGCTTGATTTTGTACGTTTTGCACTTGGATGGTTTTTTTTTTTCAAAAATGGACCAAAAAACAAATCGTCCAAATCATAAAACGTCCATAGTATTTTAGAAAAAAAAAAGATAAGACGTTTTTCTTTTTTGAAAATGACCTTCTTCCCTATTTGGATTTTGGACGGTTTTTGCAAAACATCCAAAGTTGGACTTATTTTTATTTATCTATTTATTAGGATTTATTTACCGCCTTTTTGAAGGAATTCACTCAAGGCAGTGTACAGTAAGACTTAGACGTCATTTCGAAAATGCCCCTCCATGTCAAATGCTTTCTGAAAATAAATGTAATGTTTATTTATTTATTGCATTTGTACCCCACATTTTCCAACCTGGTGGAAGGTTCAATGTGGCTTACAATTAATTTAAGAGAAAGACAGGTTAAAAGTTTAGAGCTGTGTGATGCTGCTCTGTCAGGTTCAGAACAGTTCAAAGTTAAGATCAGATCAAGTTTGTGGATGAGGAGTGTTGACCTATTAACTGTCAGGCTAAGTGAGGTCGTCAGGGAAAGATGCTTTGAAGAGGTGAGCTTTCAGGTGTTTTCTGAATTGTAAGTAGTTGTTCATGGATTTTAGGTTGCTTGGTAAGAAGTTCCAGATTTTGGTGCAGGTGTAAGAGAAGCTTGTTTTATATGAGGTTTTGAATTTCAGACTTTGCCACCTGGGGAAGTGGAGAGTAAGGTAGGATCTTGTGCTTTAGGTTGCTTTGCGTAGTGGTAGGATAAGTAGGTCAGTCATATACGCCAGTGAGAATCCAAAAATTATTCTGTAGGCTAGGGAATAGATTTATGTGAGGTTTAATGGGTAGCCTGTGTAGGTTTTGGAGTAGTGGTCTTGCGCTTTCAATTCAGTTTTTGCTGAGAATGACTCTTGCTGCTGTGTTTTGCGCAGTTTGTAGTTTCTTTAATGTTTGTTCCTTACATCCTGCAAATATTCCATTACAGTAATCTGCATGGACGAGGACCAATGTTTGGATGAGAGTGCGTAAAACATCCTGTGGAAAATAATTTTTTTTACATTTGAATTTACATATTGTCTGGAACATTTTCTTGGTAGTGTTCACTACCTATTTGTCGAAGAATAACTCGCAGTCTATTGTGATTCCTAGGATCTTCACATCATCTGCTATAGGAAGAGTTGTTCCCATAGCGGAGATAGAAGTGAAGCGATCGGTATTGTATGGTGATGTGAGTATCAGGCAGTGTGTTTTTTCCCCTATTCAGTTTCAGTTTGAAAGCTGATGCCCAGAATTCTGTGATATTTATGCTGTTTATGATTTTGGTGGTGTTTCGGATAAATCTTTTTTGAAGGGGATAGATATATTATCGGCGTACATGAAGGCATTGAAGCCTTGGTTGGATAGCGATCGTGCAAGGGGGACCATCATTATGTTGAATAGTATTGGTGAAAAGTGAGGAACCCTGAGGTACACCGCACTCCACTTTCCATGGTTTAGAAATCATCGCGCTTGATTTTACTTGGTAGGATCTAGTGGTCAAGAATCCCCTGAACCATTTAAGCACTTTCCCTCTTATTCCAGTTTTGTCAAGGATAGTGTGGTCAACCATGTCATATAAGTACATAAGTATTGCCACACTGGGACAGGCCAAAGGTCTATCAAGCCCAGCATCCTGTTTCCAACAGTGGCCAATCCAGGTCACAAATACCTGGCAAGATCCCAAAAAAGTTCAATACATTTTATGCTGCTTATCCAAGAAATAAGCAGTGGATTTTCCTCAAGGTATTTTAATAATGGTCTATGAACTTTTCCTTTAGGAAGCCGACCAAACCTTTTTAAAACCCCGCTAAGCTAACTGCCTTTACCACATTCTCTGGCAACAAATTCCAGAGTTTAATTACACATTGAGTGAAGAAACATTTTCTCAGATTCGTTTTAAATTTACTACTTTGTAGCTTCATTGCATGCCCCCTAGTCCTAGTATTTTTGGAAGGAGTAAACAAACGATTCACGTCTACCCGTTCCACTCCACTCTCTATCATATCTCCCCTCAGCCATCTTTTCTCCAAGTTGAAGAGCTCTAGCCGCTTCAGCCTTTTCTTATAGGGAAGTCTTCCCATCCCCTTTATCATTTTCATTGCCCTTCTCTGTACCTTTTCTAATTCTACTATATCTTTTTTGAGATGTGGCGACCAGAATTGAACACAATATTCGAGTTGCGGTCGCACCATGGACCAATACAAAAGGCATTATAACGGCCTCATTTGTGTTTTCCATTCCTTTCCTAATAATACCTAACATTGTATTTGCATTCTTAGCCGCTGCAGCACACTGAGCAGAGGGTTTCAACATGATGAACTGTAGTAAAAGGATGTTTTTCCCAGTTGAGATATCCTGTTTGAATTTAGCTAAAAGTGAGATTAGTACCGTTTCTGTGCTGTGCTGAGGCCTAAAACCTGATTGAGATTCATGTAGTATGAATATTTGTTGAAGCATTCAGTTAACTGTTTGGCTACAATGCCTTCCATTACTTTAGTTGTTAAAGGTATGGTTGCTACTGCCTGTAGTTTGAGGTATGTTAGATGTTTTTCCTGGTGTCCTTTGAGATCAGTGTAAGTAGTATATTGCCCTTTTCTTCTGGGAACCGACCTTCTCAGAACATGAAGTTTAGGTAGTAGGTAAATTGGTCAATGAAATGGTTTGGGGGAGCTTTCATAATGTAGTTAGAACATGTGTCTAGAGCGCAATGTGCTGTTGAGAATATTCTTATTGCTTGTGTTACTGTCTCATTACTGAGTTGGGCTAAGGTTGTCCAAGTCTTGTCTGCTAGTGATTCATATGGGAGATAGTCAAGTAAGTCTAGTAGATTTTCAGGGTTGACATTACCCTGTTGTATATTCTGCCTTAAGTTAAGGATCTCCTCTTCAAAGTATCTGGCCATTTCGTCTGCTGGTGGAGGATCATCATTTCCTGTTGTAACTGGTTGAGTGTTTAGTAGGTTATCTACAAGTTTGTAGAGTTTCTTTGTGTCTTTATAATCTGAGCCAACTTGTTCTTTATAGAATTTCCTTTTATCCTGTCTAATTTTATTCTTGTACTTTTTTTATGCCTCCTTCCAAGCGGTAACTATGAATTCATTTTTATTTTTCTTCCAAATTCATTCTTGTCTTTTGCATTGGACTTTTAGCTCTTTCAGTTCAGCATCAAACCATGGGACTATTCTTCTTTTTTTGTATAGCTGTGGATTTCAAGGGGGCTATTTCATCTAGTACTGTAGTGCATCTTTTGTCTCATTCTGTTAAGAAATCTACGGAATCTATTTGAAGTGACCACTGATCATCATAGATGGAGGACCAGAAATTTGGTTGTATCGACCTTTTCTTGTGATTTCTGTAGTGAGTGGTTGTGTTGGCGTGGCTCCTATTTCTTTCCCATAGAGGATAATATCTAGTTTGAAGTGGTTGGACCAGGTTATTTTTGTCCATCTCTGGTTTTGTAATATAAATTCCTGGTTTTGGGAGAATCTGTATGCTAATAGGTGGAGCGTGACCTTTGACATGCATTGGTGATACTGGTGGCCATTGAAAGTCCCAGGGTGAAGGAATTTAATGCAGTCTTTGGTGCTTTCAGTGTTATGATCTAAGTGTAAATTAATGTCACCTATTATTAATATGTTGGGACTAGTTGTACAAATGTTTGAGATGAAGACCATAAAGTTTGTTTGGGCCGCCTTCCAGTTTCCCGGAAGTCTGTAAAGAAGTACGCAGCTTAGGTGGTTGTGTAAAGCTTTGTCTCCTATTCTAACCGTGGCAATTTCCAACTGTGGTGTAATGAATTCTGCAATGGGTTCCACTGAGAAAAAGGATCTATAGATTAGTGCGATGACCCCTCCTTTTTTTCACTTTTCTGGTCCAGTGAAGAATTTTATATCCTGGCGTGCATTATAGGGTCTTCTTTATTGTGGAGCCAAGTTTCATTTAAAAAGATCAATCCAAGGTTTTCATCCAGTATCCAGTCTTTAATTGTTTCGGTTTTGTTTATCCCTGATCTAGTGTTGATGTATCCCACTGGTATTGGCAGGTAAGTGTTTTTTGTTATCACAACTTTGGGGATTTTCACTAGTTGACACTTGTTTGGGTTTCAAGTTTGGTTGGTCCCCTCTTTGGTTGGTTGTCGTGCATGGGTTGTTGTTGGGTGTGTCTCTTCATCTGTTTGGTTGAGCCTTTTCATCTGTTAGTATGAAGTCTGCTTTGATGGAATGCGGTGTTTCTAGTGGGTTGATTTGAGATGCAGAGTATTGGTAGTATATTGTTGTTCCCAAGTGTGATGGCTCCTGTGGTGGACAGGAGTGTAAGAATAAATAAGCTTAGTAGAAGTCTTATGATGTGCATTTTGTCTCAGTCAGTGTAATAAAAGGTTAGAGGTTATCTTGGCCCAGAAGATGGTAGAGGAGTGGGGTAGATGTAGGTGTGGTGTTTTCTTTTCATAAGTGTGAGGGGAAGTACAAAATTGTTTTGCCTAATAAATGTTTTACATGTAGATTATTCACTGTGAGTTGAGTAGTTTCAGACCAACTTGGTGAGTGGGTCTAGGGTGTGCCAGCGGATTGGATTTCATTTGCAGCTGCGAGGCAGCTCTCTTTCTCATTTCCTCTCTATTCACCTCAGGGTCATGCATGCTGGAGGGGTGGGTGTCCTCTGTCTTTCTCCGGCATGGAAGTAGACATAGAGCATGGGGGATATGCATTGTGGACTGCTCCTGCTGAAACAAAGGCTGGGGGAGGGGGGAAGTTGACAAGGTGATGCTTCTTCACTCCTCTATAGGGCCCACAGTTGGGTCTGCAGGTCCGCCTCTGTAGTCCATCTCGCAGTGCCCCCTCCAGGTCTCTCTCTTTGTCTTACAAGGACACACTTGGCTCCAATCATTGGTAAGCCATCTGGCCCTGATGGAAAAGGGGTGACCAATGCATGTGCGGGATACCGAAGCATCATCCTGCCCCTGCTCACTACTACCTGGACTATTTTTTTTCGATCCCTCCCTTCATTGTGTGTGCATGACGTTGCCCAGTCACCGAATGGGCCAGCTGGTCTCGCCCTTCCGTTCATCTTGGATTGGTCTCATTGTTCGCCTGTTACCAGTCAGGGCAACCTCGATCGGTTACAGGTCGGCCTGGCTTTCTGGACTCGGATTTCTCTGTGAGTTTGGTGTTGTCCAGCTCTTCCGCAGCTCTTGAAGTTTCACCAGCGCTGTTCACCCCACCTGCCTATACCGATTTGGGCTGAGCGAGTTGCTGGCAGGGGCACTTCAGTGATGGTCTCACCTATGGTTCATGGGACATCGGTGATGTTCCCTGGTGCTGATTATAGAAGTTTCTTCCTGCGATGGAGTGAATTGTCCTGCGGGTTTCTGCTAATCCCTTTGAGGGTCCAGGGCTGCTTAGTCATGGTGTGCACTTGGTGTCATGTTGCCCTGGCACTCCAGCTTGGTCTACCTTTGAGGGACGGGGAGAGGCACGGTGTCAGCAGTGATCACATCTCGGCCTGCTCGGTGCTGCCACCTGTAGCAGTGTAAGGTCCTTAAGATTCTGCGCGATCCTAACCTTAAATTCGGGTTTCAGTTGCTGCGGCCACCAGGGAGTACATCACTGAAGCTCCCTATTGGTGGCCATCATTAACCGGCTCACCTTTATCCACATGTTTATTCACGCCTTCAAAGAAATGAAGCAAATTGGTGAGGCAAGTCTTCCCTTAACTGAATCCATTTTGACTCTTTCCCATTAAACTAGGTTTGTCTATGTGTTCTCTGATTTTACTCTGTTTTGCCTGGCACTAAAGTCTGGCCATAGCGTCAGGGGGTAATTCTCGAGTTAGAGTTACTGAGGATTATGAGATCTGAAAAGTGGGCATGGCCATGGAAGGTGCATGGGTGTTCCAAAAATTTGCATGTACTGTTACAGAATACACCTGATCCACACAGGGTTTTACACCAGGTTTCAGTTTGTGTAAATCCTCAGGCCTAAATGTTAGGTACAGATTCTGGCACTAGGTGCTATTCTATAAATGTGCCCAATTCAGAGCACTCTTTTTACAATAGCACATAGGGCCAGATTCTATATATGGCGCTTAAAAATATATGGCGCATTAAACATTTCCTCCTAAGTGTATTCTATAAGATTTAGGCACAGTGTATAGAATTTACTTATTTGATATCCCAGTGCCTAAAACTATGTGCCTCCATTTATGCTGACAAAAATGTGGTGTAAATCCCTATGCATAGATTTTCGCTTTCTGGGCCATATGATATATCAACACACGAAAATTTGGGAATGCCCATGAAATGCCCATTTACCATCCCATGGCCATGCACCTTTTGAATTGTGTGCTTTAGAATTTAGGCGCAGTTCATTACTGAATACGCTTAGCAAGTTATGCACATAAATTCTAATTATTGCTAATTATTGCTCATTATTGCTTATTAAGTGCTGTTAAAAATGCTGATTGGCTTGCTAGGCCAATTAACTTATGTACATTGTTATGGAATATGCTTAGATTTCAGCATGGAACGCTAGGCGTAATATATAAAATCTGGCAGTTATTGCTTATTTTTTTTCGGCGCCATATATAGAATTTGGTCCTTTATCACTCCTCACCAATATAACTGTGTTAGTCTTACACAGGAAATGTCCCACGTTCAAGCCCAACAGAAATAGTTATGCACCTGTAGATTCTTCTTAGCAGAGTAGGTAGTACATCAGTTTCCTGATCTGAAGGTCCTGAGCTCAGTCCTCAGACAGTGTCTCTTTTCTTCATGGTTCAAGGTTTATTTCAATTTTGCTGCACATGTTATATTCTTTTCTATGTATTTATAAGCCACCAATATCCACAGGGATCTAAGTGGCTTACATTACGTTAAGATCGTACAGGTAAAATTAGTTGCTAATCATTAGTAATCCTCTGGATTCTATTTTTCAATACAGTTAGTTCAGCTATTTATAGAATAAAAGGTCTTCATGAGGATTGAAGTGTAATATGATCATGATCTCAGATGCTATTTCAAATTTTGTTAGCTTGAAAACAAAATAAACAATTAGTAATATGATAAAATTGGGTGCCCTCACCCAAAGGAAACACAATAACAAAGAAGTTGGAAAATGTGGACAGCTCCTGATAGTGGGATAAATAAGTGGGGAAAATGTTCAGGCATTAAACCAGTCAATGTCATAAAAAACTAGACAAGCAATTTTGAACTCTATATGAGCCTGGACAGGTACCCAGTACAAAAAAACTAACAATGGAGTAACTGTATCAAATTTATGGGCTCTGAAAATTAATTTAGCAGCAGTATTTTGCAACAACTTACACTGCAGATTTTGTGAAATAAGGAACAAAGTCCAAATAGCAAAAAAGAAGCCCCCCAAATTGGGACATAGTTCCTTTAATCATATGACTGGGACATCAATCTTTCATAAATGACCCGACATGGGCTGTGTTTCAGCACACAGCGCCTGCATCAGAGGTCAAATGTGTTGTAGCATCTAAGAGATTCATTGTGCAGCAATGGAACTTTCTCCCATGCACATGCGTTTGGAGCAAAGATGGTCCCTTTGTGCTTTGATCGGTGATCAAAAATGTAGTGTTCTAATTGAGATAGTTTCAAAGCTTGAATCTGAAATAGTTCTGATGAAAGTAGGATATAATTGACCAGCAACTGTCTGAGTCTAAAAAAAACCTCTCTTGTCAAGAACATTTACTTGTGGTTCCACTGATAAACCTGAGTCCAGAATTACACCCCAAACTTTAGAAGATTAGAGTTCAACAAAGCCTTTGGCATATGTAACCCCTGGGCCTACCCTATCCACCTTTTAGCAGCTTGTGCCCAGGAGGAGACAGGCCTAGTACATCTGCAGGTTTCTGGAGGTTTTTTTGGGACTGAACCCTCCAGTACCTGGAATGAGAGTTCTGGGACTGGTGCTTGCAAATATGTGGATGACTGCTCCTTGAGCTCTGTGAGAAAATCCCTTTGCAACCCAGAATTTACATGAGAACAGACACCTCCCAATATTCATGCTATTTAACCAGACAGGAATGGCTCTTGGCCAGTTAAATAGCGCTTAACTGGCTACCCATGAATATTCAGTGGGCGGTAGCTGGTTAGCTCCTGCTGAACATTCCTGGTCAGCACTTATTCCCAAATTCTATAAAGTGTAACCTAAGTTGCGCATGCAGTTCTGGTCATATTCTGTTGTGTGCACACAACTTAATTGGCTTAAAAAGCCAATCAGTGCTGATAATTGCCATTTAACAGTAAGCATTGCACTAATTGGCTTTAATTAGAACATACACTCACAACTAAGTGATGTGCGTAATTTCTAAGATGCAGATTTGAAAAGTGGGTAGCGTGGCCATGGGAGGGGCATGGGCAGGTGATGGGCATTCCTAGCATTTAAGCATAGTGTTATAGAATATGCCCATTCTGGAGGAGAATCTATATATGGCACCTAAAAAATCAGCGCTGAAATAAGTGCCAACTCAGCGTATTCTATAATTGGCACCTAGAATTAGGCGCCAATTATAGAATATGCTTAGCTGATATTTTAGCACTGATATCTGTGCACATCCATTTATGCCAATGAAAGCCTGGTGTAAATCCCAGTGCATAGATTTAGCCACAACTAAATATAGTCGCAGGAAATGGTCTACAAACTGCCTAACTTTAGGCGTAGTTTATAGCAAACGCCTGGGTGTATTTTTTTGGCGCTGTTTTTGTAGGCATCATAAATAGAATCTAGTGCTTAGCAGCTAACTGGTTATATCATGTGATATAACCATCTATCCGCTAATATTCAGAGCATTGCAGGGTAAGTTTGGCAGCCAAATTGGGCCACCAAAATAGCAGGCCTATCTTTGGCCAATTTAAACTTAACCGGCCAGCGTTAAATATTGGCTTGGCCAGTTAAGTTTAAACCGGCCAAAAATAAACCGGATATTAAATGCTGGTCACTGTACTCATCACCGACCATGGGAGTTAGCTGGGCTGCCTCCCACAATCAGAATATTGGTCCCACAGTGTTCAACAACAAACAGCTTTACTAGTAGAGGCCTGGTAATGGTATTGTAGAAGGCTACATGTGAAAGAATTTACAAGAAAACAATCAAGTTCATCAGTAAGTATACAGTACATTGGCATCAAGCATTCCCTCGAACCAATCATCAATAAGATCAAACTGTGGGTCAAAAGTCTAACAAGTTAAAACAAATAAAACAATACCCTGAAGGGTGTGCATGCAGTTGATGTTGGTGGCAACTGTGAGACTCATGTGATTTTAGTTATTCTCAGCAGTCGCTTGAGCTCTCTGAAGTTTAACTTGAGGAAAGATCCTTCTCAATCATGTAGTCTCTATGTGTACTGTACAGAAAATAACCCTTTTTGACCTCGGTTTGTGCTGTCTTTCTTCCTGGGCTGGCTCATCCCAGAGTCAGATCACTCCCTTCTCCCAGTCACTGAGTGAAATGTGTACAGGTTACCTCTGTTTCCTGGTTTTTCTAGGCAAAATGTGACTCCGCTGTTGATCCAGAAGTGACTGTGTCTGCAAATGCAGGCAAGTACCTTTCCTGGTGAAGTCCTGTGGTAACTCCTCTGCCTCCTTTGGAGATCCTCTTGCTGCCCAAAGTCCCAAGCTTCTTGCTGTGATTTTGCAAAGGCCCACCTTCTCCACACCTCCAGTCTCTCCACTGCCTTTCTCACTCTACATCTCAGACCACTGTTCCAAAGCTGGGTCATGTTTAAATCTCCAAAATATATAATCCAATGTACTCAAATTTTACAAACACCGGCTCTCACCCAAATGGGAACTGAATTATCAGAGAACATGGACTGGACATAATTACTGAATGATTAAAAAGATTATATTCAGTATGAATTACACAGTGCTATATTGGCGGAATATTGCAAAAAAGAAATAATACCTAGAGGTTTACGCATGTCTAGAGAAGCCAAGTTGTTTCCGGATGATGAATCTTTTGTTAAACAACAGAATAGCATTTTGAATCAATGTTCTTTAGAGCTTATATTATTAATTTAAACTTTACAATGTAAGTTGACACAGGAGAAACCTAAATTAGAGGAGAGACTCACCAGTCTCTAACGGAGTATGAGAAATCTCAGAAAGAATTTGATAAAAAGCTAGAGAAATTTAGCAAAGAAATAAGATGTCTAAATTTAAGAAATTGCAACATGACCAAAAAGATTACAACAAAGGATGGAAGCCCAGAGGAAAGTCAGGGCAGAATCAAAGTGGAGGAGTGGCCTAGTGGTTAGGGTGGTGGACTTTGGTCCTGGGGAACTGAGGAACTGAGTTTGATTCCCACTTCAGGCACAGGCAGCTCCTTGTGACTCTGGGCAAGTCACTTAACCCTCCGCTGCCCCATGTAAGCTGCATTGAGCCTGCCATGAGTGGGAAAGCGCGGGGTACAAATGTAACAAACAAAAAAAAAAGACCCCCGACGACCCGGGCCAGAAGACGGGATGTCTTGTTGTAGTTAATCTTTCACAATATAAGTTAAATGTTATAGAGGAATCTCTCCTAGCCAAAGGCTTATCCAATGTTCCAACTGAAAATCATAATCCATTTCAATTTAGGGTGGATTTTGAAAGATTCATTAGACAGTAACAATTATGAGTATTTTTTTGCCAATAAACCAGAGGGATGAATACCAGTTACAGATGTTAAAGAAAAAAGCTATTGGCATCCACCGAGCCCAACAGATCCAGCGATCAATATATTCTGCCAATTAGTGTTACAGGAGGTTGAAACATTTGAACAATGACCTCAAGTAGGAGGGCATAATTTATCTAGAGATGAATCCACAACACTGAAAAGATTAAGTGATGAGCCTTTGATTGTGATACATAGGACAGACAAAGGAAGGGCCATTGTGGTTCTTATTAAGGAGGACCATATAACAGAGGTGCTTCGTCAACTGTCTGATGTTACAACTTAACAACAATTAAAGGAAGATCCAACTCTTGATATTAATTAAAATCCAGAGTTTGACTGAAGAAGCTAGACAACAAGGCTTTCTCACAGCTAAAGAAAGTAATTTTCTATGTCACCTCAATTCTAAAATACCTATTTTTATATAGTCCCCAAAATACAAAAATATCTTCAAACTCTGCTGGGGCAACCCATTGTTAGAGTACATATGCAAATATACAGATTTTATTTTGTCCTCTGGCTTCCCATATACCCTCATACCTCAGGATTATAATACATTTCTTAAATATTCTTTCTTAGATTTACCAGTGTAAAAAATGAAACTTTATGAGTTACGTTGGATGAACAATTGTTGCATACCTCTATTCTGCAAAAAGAAGCTATAACAGCAGTAGAATGGCCAAACAGACATCCCAGCAGAGCAGTGGGGCACGCCAGGGAGCACTGCAGTGGACTCCACATAAAAGATCCTAAGTACACATCGCACCATTACCCCCTTATATTGAATGGTGTACCCTCCAAAACTCAGTAAAACTTACTGTACCCCATAGTACACCACTACTATAGCCTTTATGCCTGCAGGTGTCACTTATATATAGGTACAGTAGATATTCAGTGTTTTTTTTAGAAGGCTCCCACACTTCACCACAAATGTACCAGTTAGAGTGGGATATGGACCTGGGTCCCCTTCTCTACATTTCACTCCACTGACCACTGGGCTACTCCTGGGACTTGCTTGCTTGCTGCTCTGATAGAAATGGCTATCATATCTGAAGCTGTCATAGAGTCTGGTATGTACTGTCACTGTCACACGTGGGGGCTGGGAGGGGGTCAGTGACCACTGGGGGAGTAAGAGAAGTTATGCCTTAATCCCTCCAGTGGTCATTTAGGGCACCTTTTGGTCTCTTAGTCATGACTAAAACAGGGCTAGTCAAAAAGTCTTAATTTTGGCCCTAGACATTTTCATTTTGTTCCATTATTGCAGAAAAAAATATCTATCTATTGGTGCCGCCCATGTTCTGGCCAAAACATGCCACAGCTTTGGACTCTTTTTGTTGTCACACGTTCAAGTCTAAGTTGTTACTAAAGCATTCTCTAAAGGTGCACAGCCAGAATATTTTCATTTTATGTTGTTTCTTGTGTCATTTCTGAGAATGTTCAGTTTGCTTGGTATTTTATTTCCATTAAGTCTTCGTGGGAGTAATGATCACTGTTGAAAGTTACAGTTAAGCTCCCAAAAGTATTTACAAAATTGAATATAAATACCTCAGTTGTGCCGCTCAATGAAAATATGTTATATCATCAAGACTTTGCTGAGGAATACGAGTCGGCAAGAGGTGTCTGGCTAAATGTAAGGGGGCCTGTCCTTGAAGAAGCAGTTGCGAAACATGGGTCACATCGGACAACATACCCCTGACCGACAACAAAGATAAGTACATAGAGTATAAATTTATTTTATTAAGAATTAAAGTCAGTTATAAAGTGAGACATTTAAAAAGACCGATGATGAAACCGGTGCAGAAGTCTTGAAGATATAACATATTTTCATTGAGCGGCACAGCTGAGGTCTTCATATTCAATTTTGTAAATGCTTTTGGGAGCTTGACTGTAACTTTGAACTGTGATCTTTAACATACAGTTGGAGCAAACATCCATGGTCATTTGATGCAAGTGTATCTATATAATCATGAGAGTAATGTCATTAAGAGTGCATACCCTTTCAAAAGTGTGCACACTATTCACAAAGCATGTGCATTATTCACCAAGAATGCATGCACGCACATATTATTTGCACATGCACAATGTTTATTTATTTATTTAACACATTTATACCCCACATTTTCCCACTAGCTGTAGGCTCAATGTGGCTTACACAATACTGTAGTGCAGGCTACAGTTAGTAAAATACAATTTAACAATGTATTAATAAGATAGTAATTGAATATGCAACGTATAAAACAACAAAGATAATAAAAGATAATTAAAGATGATAAAGTCCATGAATTTTGCTGTAACAAAGAAGAAGTAATTTAGGTTGAGTCTGGAAGGTAAGCCTTCTTGAACAGGGTGGTCTTCTTCAGTAATTTCCTGAAATTTAGATGGTTCTGAATTGATCTTAAGATTTTGGGTAGTGCATTCCATAGCTGTGTGCCTATGAAGGAGAAGCTAGATTCGTAGGTAGATTTGTAACTGAGTCCGTTGGAATCTGGATAATGTAAATTTAGGAAGAGTAGAAACTGTTCCTGGGTGGTAGATCTATTAGACTTAACATGTATCCAGGAACATCTCCGTAAATAATCCTATGAATCAAGGTGCAAACCTTAAAGGCAATGCGTTCCTTAATGATTAGTTGTTCTTTGCGTCCTGCATAAATTCCGTTGCAGTAATCTAAATGACTTAATACCATTGATTGTATTAAGTTGCGGAAGACATCTCGAGGAAAGAAAGGTTTTATACGTTTAAGTTTCCACATCGAGTAAAACATTTTCTTTGTGGTGCAATTTACTTGGGTTTCCAGGGTCATGTTCCGATCAATTGTGACGCCTAGTAGTTTTAGGCTAACCGAAATAGGAAGAGAGTGGTTGGGAATATTTAAAGTTGTAGGTTTATACTTATTAAACTGAGAAGATAGGATGAGGCAGTGAGTCTTCTCAGTGTTCAGTTTCAGTTGGAATGAGTTAGCCCATGAGTCCATTGTATTCAAGCCTAGCCTAATAAGATTTGTGATTTCAGTCAAGTCCTGTCTGAAAGGTATATAGATTGTGACATCATCCGCATAAATTAATGGATTTAATCCTAGGTTGGATAGGGAATTAGCCAATGGAATGTGTTGAAGAGTGTTGGTGAGAGTGGCGAATAGTGTGCACACTATTGGGAAACACTGGTCACTCTTCAATTGTGTGCACTCTACATAAGAGCACACATTATTGATAGCACAAAAAAAAATGTCATTTCTTTTCTGCTTGTTTTCATTTGCCAATGGCATTGACCTTTCCTGTGTCATCTCAAATGAATGCACATCCCCTATCTCTAACACTGCTGGAGTCTAATGTATATTCTGGTTGTCACTCCTTTGCTCAGCTTCTTGGTTGCTAGAGCTGCACTCTGTTACCACACCCTGGCTCCTAAATCCTAGCACCAGTCTACCTACGTTTCTCAGTAATAACCGACTAGCAAGGTACTTTCTATTGGCTTCTAACTGTTGCAGCCAGCACAGCCAATATACAGGCACTTTAACCCAAAATATAGGACTTCTCTGGGCTTCATGCATATGAGAAAACATCCTGATTTTCACTTTTAAGATAGTCTCCAAGTTTAAAAGAGGGGAGGAAATAAGCCTGACTCTGACCCCCAATCCCTCTCCCCCCCCCCCCCCACCAATGAGCAGGAGGTTCAGATTGTTTTATTTCAATATTTGTAATAATGTGATCCTATATTCTGTACTGTGAATACATCACGTGTTTCAAAAATTTCATTGTCACTGAAAAGTCAACAGGGAATTATTGCTGTAAGGAGAACTGATATGAAAAAAAAATTCTCGTCATAGGTTACAGCTATCATTTATAACAGTGGTAAAGCAATTTTAGAAAGTTAACAGCCTAATGCACTCTAAGATACTGTTATACACACATGCCAATCAGTGATACCTTCTCCATCAGCTACTGTAGTATCATCCTACCTAGGTTATCAGTCAGGAGACATTGATGTATTACCCTGTCACAATTGAAAATAAGCTTGAAAAAGTTACCAGACAATTTGTCAAGCACAGTTAATCGAACTAAAGAAGTAAAACCATAGATCAAATCCCTCGTGGCACGCCAGAATTGCAATACCTTAAAATGGGAATTTAGTCTTCTCTGTATCTGTTAACAAACAGTGTTTGCTTGATTATACTTCTTAACTCTTATCATCTGAGTTGTTCAAGCTTAGTGTTAAAAATGATATCGTTCTTCTGAATTTCTCTGAGTATTGGTAGTTTGAAGAACTAAGGTGTTTAATAATAATATAGATAGAAGGAAAAACAGATATCTTAAACACTTTCTAATTTATGAAAAAGAAAAAAGGATTATAGACCACAGTCAAAAGACAAGGACATGAGGGATTGTGGGGGTGAACATATTACCGTTTTTCTTGCAGCAGTAATATTAAAGGTGCTTTTTACAGCTGAAAGTAGAAAGGATGATAAGAACTGATGGGATATATCTTAGCACACCAACTGTATCCTTCACAGCTCTATTCAGTTTATCACTTGAAACAGGAAGGCTTGCAAGAGACTAGATCAGGTGTAAGAGTGCTACACAAACATGGGAACAAAGAGGAAGCAGAATACTACAGATAGAAGAGATACAAACACTAGAATTGAATAGTACAACAATTTGATCCATTGGGCTACAGGATCCTAGGGAATATGTTTTCATGAGGGAAATATCCTACCATGAAAATGTGGTTGATTTCTTTGATTAGGTCAGTACTTCTCAACCTTCTTCAGGAGGCACATCTAACCAGCTGGGGTTTCAGGATTACCACAATGAATATGTATGAGATTCATTTGTATACAATGGGCCTCTATCAGGTGAATTTTTGAAAGAGAAGGGCGCCCATCTTCCGACTCAAATCGGGAGATGGGCATCCTTCTTGCAAGGTCGACCAAATCGGCATAATCGAAAGCCGATTTTGGGTGCCCTCAACTGCTTTCCGTCGCGGGGATTACCAAAGTTCACGGGGGTGTGTCAGCAGTGTAGCGAAGGTGGGACTGGGGCATGCTTAGGAGATGGGCGTCCTCGGCCGATAATGGAAAAAAGAAGGGTGTCCCTGACGAACACTTCGGCGACTTGGCACATTTTGTTTTCACGACCAAGCATCAAAAAGGTGCCCGAACTGACCAGATAACCACTGGAGGGAATTGGGGATCACCTCCCCTTACTCCCTCAGTGGTCACTAACCCCCTCCCACCATAAAAAAAGTTTACAAATACTTTTTTGCCAGCCTCTATGCCAGACTCAAATGCCATACTCAGGTCCCTTGCAGCAGTATGCAGGTACCTGGAACAGCTGTACTGGGCGCAGTGTACTTCAGGCAGGTGGACCCAGGCCCATACCCCCCCCCCCCCCCATCTGTTACACTTGTGGTGGTAAATGTGAGCCCTTCAAAACCCACCACAAACCCACTGTACCCACACCCATGTGCCTTCCCATGTTAATACCCCATTTGCACTTATGCGCTACAGAACTTAAGCACTTACCTCAGAACTTAACCTCCAATAACACGTGGAGGGGCATAATTGAACGGGGATGACCATCACTAAGGGCGACCATCTTTGAGGACGTCAACCTTTTGTTTCGATAATATGGTCGAGGACGCCCAAATCTCAACATTTAGAGATGGTCAACCTAAATGTTGAGATCGTCGACCTTAGAGATGGGCGACCTCGGTTTTCGCCGATAATGGAAACTGAGGATGCCCATCTCAAAAATGACCAAATCCCAGGCATTTGGTCATAGGAGGAGCCAGCATTCGTAGTGCACTGGTCCCCCTCACATGCCAGGACACCAACCGGGCACCCTAGGGGGCACTGCAATGGACTTCACAAATTGCTCCCAGGTGCATAGCTCCCTTACCTTGGGTGCTAAGCCCCCCAAAACCTACTCCCCACAACTGTACAACACTACCATAGCCCAATTCCCCAGTCTAGTCCCCAATCAGATCCTCCAATTCTTAGCTCTCCCTCTGGCACCTACTGGAATGTCCATGGTGGCTAAGGGGGGAGAGCAAGAATAATCTCCAGTCAGTCCTATCCCATCAGCAGCCAGGTTTACAACAACATTGAAATCTGCCTAGCGGTTGTCTCACTGTATTTTATTTATGGTTTGATATACCACATTAACTAATGGACAAATCAAAGCGGTTTACAAACTGTGACGATGAGGCTATTGTGAAGATGAAGCTCCCACCTCAGGATCCCAGGTCCCTCTTTCACTCAGGGTGAGCTGGTTCTCAGTATGCAGATTTTATGCAAATTAGTCTACTACCCCTTTCTACTTGGGGTGACCTGGTTCTCAAAAGGCAAACACAGTCAGGTCTCACCAACAGGATATTTCTCATACAAATCTTTTATTCCCGCTTCCTGGGGCACACCTCTTCCAGCTTAAAACACTTTTACAAGCTTAACCAGTTCTTCCAGCTTAAACATTTCTTCCTACTCAGTTCAATCTTCCAGCTTAAGCACCTGGACACACAGTCCTTCCTTGGAACATGGACACCCAGTCCTTCCTTGTAACCTGGACACACAGTCCTTCCTTGTAACACACAGTTCTTATACCTGACAATCTAGGGCCTTCTTACCCCAGCCAGTACTTCTCATGGGGATCCTCCTGCTTCAGCTACCAGCTCTCTTCTTCAGCTGCTAGCTCTCCCCTCTCCCTCACACTCTGGTGGGGTCTTAAGTGGTTAATGGCTAAACAGGACCCAGCCCATAACCGACTGCACCTGTTTCCTCCTCCAGGACTCTCCTAGCAACTTCCTGCTATACATCCCCTTACTGACTCACCCAGCCCTTCTCCCTGGACATTTTAGGGGAACAGCGCCCTCTAGGGGCCTAACCAGGGTAGGACAGCCTCTTCCTTCTCACAAAACGAAATAAAAAATAAAGAAAAAGAACTACAATATTCGGTAGGAAAGTAAAACATACATACAAGAACACTATATAGTTAAAATGGCTTCAAACACAAAGCCAGCATTCATACATACTCTCCCCCAGATACCGGCACCCAAGGGAACTGCCTCACTCACTGGAGAATGCTTGCTGGAACAACCATGCCTTCAAGAGCGCTTTAAATTTCTTTAAATTACATTCACTACGTATAGACAGTGGCATGGAGATCATGCATATTTGTTACATATATCCAGAAACCCCAACCTGATTACGATCCTTGAGGATTGAACTTGAACAAACCTGTAGGAACAAAATTCAAAACCAGTACTGGAACTGAAGTATGGGTCTAGCGTAGGAAGTATAGAAAAATCTTAGCTATGGGAAAGCAAGGGTGGAGTCAGAAGATCAGTAGGAAGCAGGATATGATTTACACCAGATGTCATTTGGTGTAAGTCCTCATAACCAAAGTTGAGCCCTGGAATTCATGCTAAACGCTATTCTATGAGTGCTCAGCCAGAAGCGCACTTTATAGAATGAATTTATTAATTAAATGTATTTATTCATTCTTATATCCCACATTATCCAAAAAGTGAATTTTGGTTCAATGTGGCTTACAATAAAACAGTGAATATAAAAGTATACACATATTGGAATAATTATTCTACAATTAATGATTATATTATTACATAGAGAAATATTTTTTAAACAGGTAAGTTTTTAAAGCTTCTAATTTCTTTTGGAATGAGATTCCACCATTTGGATCCTAGATAACTAAATCCGGTTGTATGCTAGGTAGGTGCAGTAACAAATATCCTCTTGATTTTGGCTTTGCATTTCTAGCTGATAAGACAGTTAGGCTGGTCATATAATCTGAAGCCATCCCATACAAACTTTTGAGTATTAATGTGCATTTTTTAAACATAATTCAACCTTTGATTAGAAGCCAATGTAGTGCAAGAAGTAAGGAGTGGCTTTATTAAATCTTGGTACCCCATAATTAGCTGAACGATAATTTTTCCAGCACCTACTTTGGGTGCCATTTATTGAATCTGGCCCATAGCACGTAAATGCAGGGGGTAGTTGTATGGACCATGTAAATGGCATCAGTTCCGGTTATTCTATAATTATTCGCTAAAATAGCTTAGCATGTAATCATTAGAGGAATATTAACAGGGGAGGGGCATGAATGTGTCATAGGCGGGGCTGAAATATACGCAGGCTACTTACAGAGTAGGCACATAAATGCTCCATTTAGGTTGACACATTTGCACCAGCCATAGACCTAGCATAAATGTGCATGCCTACATTCAGGTGCCAATATCAGTTTACGCTAGCATTCCATAAGAACACTAAGGAGGCTAGGGCTTTTCAGCCTGGAGAAGAGACAGCTGAGGGGAGACATGATAGAGTGGAGTGGAACAGGTGGATGTGAAGCGTCTGTTCACGCTTTCCAAAAATACTAGGACTAGGGGGCATGTGATGAAACTACAGTGTAGTAAATGTAAAACAAATAGGAGAAAATCTTTCTTCACCCAACGCGTAAATAAACTCTGGAATTCATTGCCGGAGATCGTAGTGAAGGCGGTTAGCTTGGCAGAGTTTAAAAAGGGGTTGGACGGTTTCCTAAAGGACAAGTCCATAGACCGCTACTAAATGGACTTGGGAAAAATCCACAATTTCGGGAATAACTTGTATAAAATGTTTGTACGTTTGGGTAGCTTGCCAGGTGCCCTTGACCTGGATTGGCCGCTGTTGGAGACAGGATGCTGGGCTCGATGGACCTTTGGTCTTTTCCCAGTATGGCATTACTTATGTACTTATTTAATAGGCTCACTGCCCATGCAATTATGGGGGGTGAATTCTATATATGGCACTGAAAAAGTGCTATTCTATAAGCTGTGCTTAAAGGGGTCCTTTTACTAAGGTACGCTGAAAAATGGCACACGCTGTTGTAGGTGCATGTATTGGATGCGCACAGGTCCATTTTTCAGCGCACCTGCAAAAAAGGCCTTTTGGGGGGGGGGGGGGGGGGCCAAAAATGGATGCGGTGCAAAATAAAAATTGGTGCCCGTCCATTTTGGGCTTGAGACCTTACCACCACCCATTGACTTAGGGTAAGGTCTCATGCATTAACCGGGCGGTAATTGTCAGCACGGGTGCACTGCCGATTACCACCCGGTTAGTGCCATGCGGTAGAAAATATTTTCTGCCGTGCATATCAGATGCGTGTGAAAAATGGAATTACCACCTGGGGCTCACGGTAGCTGAGTGGTAGTTCAAAATTGACGCATGTTCAATGCATGTAGGCGCCTACACATCTTAGTAAAAGGGCCCCAAAGTTAGATGTGGTTTATAGAATAGTGCCTATGCCCGGGAATCTCACCCATTTGCACCAACTGAAACGTGGTCATCTAAATTAGGTGCGTATATCCCCTTATTCTATAACAATGAGAGAAAATACTAGGAATGCCCCCGTTCTGCCTATGACTTTCCCATTTCTACGCCCCTTTTATCACTTGCATGTAAAATTTAGGCACTGATCCTGCAACTAAATTTATGCACATCAATTCCCATTAAATCTGATTAATGCCAATAATTGCTTGTTAAAAAGCCAATTATTGGCGCTAATTAGCTTGTTACTTATGCATGCAATTTTTGGTGACATATAGAATTAGGGGGATGGTGCCTAAATGTTGGCACCCTGTTATAGAATTACCTCATGGTGTAGATTTAAAAATTGGTTCCACTGTGTACAGGCTAAGGAATCAATTCTACGACTGGGTGGTACAGATGAAGTGCGCTGAGCGCTAATTCTATAGCTGTATCTAGGCACCAAGATGCCGTTATACAACACTAGCATAACAATAGCAGGTGTAAGTGGGCAGACATAAATGCAGCACTTTAGCACTTAACTTACAGGAAATGTAGGTACGAAGTTACAGAATACGGAGGCAAATGTTACCAGGTACAGGGTAGCCCAAGACACCTGGGGCAAGGAATGAGCTGCCTCCCCCCCTATGATCTGACATCCCCCCCCCTTCTGTTCCTTCCCAACCCCCTTGCTAGAACTTACCATTTTTGTTTTGTTTTTTAAAAGGCGGCGGTGACAGCAGCAGCAGCGATTCCCATAGGTTGTCCTGCCACCGATCCCGGCTCCTTCTCTCGAGTGCACCCGTCTCTCTGAAGTAACTTCCTGTTTCCCCTGAGACTGCCCGTAATAGAGAGAAGGGGCCGGGACCAGCAGCAGAAAAACCAATGGGAATCACTGCTGCCACTGTTGCCACCGCCTTTTAAAAAACAAAGAAAGAAAGAAAGAAACAAACAAACAAAAAAGGTAAGTTCAAGGAAGAGGGTTGGGGAAGGAACAGAAGGGGGGAGATGCTGCCTCAGAAGAATGCTGCCCGAAGCTTCCACCTCAGGTGGTCTAATGGTAGGGCCATCTCTGCCATTGAAAGTAATACAGGCTATTGAAAATTTGCCTCCTAAATGCACAATGGAATTCATGAGAGGAGCCAACCAAATATACTGGCATAGGTATATACTTAGAGCTGCATGCATTTTTTCTCAAATAAGTATGCAACTAAAGTTTTTGGTAAATAAGCTTTCTTGACTTCTCCTCAGTGTTAATATTCTCTCATGAACTGACATTAATAGGAGGTCATCACTCAATTACCCAGTACTAAACTCAGTAATAGAAAACCTTCTAGCACTGTCACAACGGCTTGACATGATAAGGTTTTATCACAGATTTTCTAAGCACCATACACTCATTTGGAATGCCCTTTTTCAAGTGGGTTTAATTTAAAACCTTTTTATCATTCTAACATAGTCATTTTGTTTATTTAGATAATTTATGACTTACATTTCATGATTTGCACTGAAATCATTTTCCCATCATTAAACTTTTTAGTACTAGAGAAACTGCACATTTTCCTTAGTTCCCTCTTTATTTAATAAGCTATAAATTAGTGCCATAACCTTTTGAAGACAGTAGGACTCATGGGTTTCCATGTGATATGTATTATAATTTCTAGCTTGATAGCTAAAGCACACAGTCACATGTCACATTCTTCTACTTCTAAGCTAAGGCTATTCTAAATGAGATTTAGCTGCTTTTACCAGTATACAAATATATTTGATATCATCACTCCACTTGTGAGAAATACAGACCCACCGAAAAGTGTGCCTGTAGCCCTAAAGGTAGGCATTTTCTAAATTAAATCTTGGATTTCTTTTAGAATCCCTTCCTTAGAATTCCCAACGGGCAGTTGTGCCCAGCCCAAGGTTGTTTGCTAGATATCCCACCTATGTGTCTGATATGATGGGTGAAATGAAAGAATAAAGCTTTTTCTGTGTATTGGAAGGAGTTGCCAGGTGATATACATCTGGAACAGAATCCTTTGTCATTCCGGAAGCAGCTTAAAATAATGCTTTTCCCATGAGGGATTCTGAAGAGTAATGGTTGGGAAGGAGAACAATCCAAATATGGTGTGTGATCAGAGAAGAGAGCAAAGGTTCTAAAGTTGATGCAATCCACCTGGAGACGAATGAACTGGCCAAAAATAGCACACTAATAGCACAGAGAGATTTCCAGAAGCTACTTTTCTTTGCTTATTAAGAAAGATTTATGTGTATGTAAAATAAAAATAACAAAAACATGCATTACGTCAATCAGATGCATGTTTTTCAACAGATAAAGAAACAATAGCAATTATCTTGAAGATAATACTACTAAACACTCTCAGATTCATGCAGTGTAAACTTTTGACTCTCCTTTACCAAGTGGTTCATGGTAAAATGCCATGGTATTTTGGTCATGTTTTCACTCTGTTCTTATCCAGAAGGTCTTCAAGATTTGATTTCACTAAGGGCCCTGTTTACTAAGGTGCACTAGCGTTAACATGCACTAATGCTTGAGACAACCATAGGAATATATGGGTGTCTCTAGTGTTAGCACGTGCTAATTTTTAGTGTGCACTGAAAGCACTAGTGCACCTACAGCACGGCTTAGTAAACAGGACCCTAAATATTTGAGGGCCCCTTCTACCAAGCTGCGGCAAAAGAGCTCCAGTGCTGGCGTGTGTTTTACACATGTGCCGAGGCTCTCTTTTACTGCAGCTGGTAAAAGGAAAGTCTCACCTTTCTGCAGGAAATGGCTGTGCGTCAAGTAAAGCACTTGCCACGTGGCCATTTCGGGGGGAGCCCTTACCGCCACCCATTGAGGTGGTAGTAAGGGCTGCCTCATTAACCCCGCTGTAACCAGGCAGTGTGTGGCACTGCCCAATTACTGAAAATGATGGCCCACTAGGGGTAGGAAGTACCACCGGGCTGCTGCGGTAGCCCGGTGGTACTTCCTGTACAGTGAGTGGTAAGTTCGCGCTGGGCTTAACGCCACTTAGTAAAAGGAGCCCTGAATCTGCATTTCGTATCTGTGCATTATGCTACTACCAGAGCATCAGCCTTTTCAATTACAGGAATGCTCATACTTTGTCAGTTGCGTATAACTACTAGTTTTCAGGAATTTAAGAAAATGTTAAAAACACAGCTTTGTTCAAGCTCTTTTCTGATGGGTAATGTAGAGTTGGAGAGTTTGTGACAGCATCACTTTATGTTATGTATGTTAATAAAGATGTATTTTCATTATTCTATTTTATATTTTAATATATATGTATTTTTATGGAAACTGCTTCGGATATAGGTGGGCTAGAAGTATTTAAAATAAATAAATATAGAATACACCTAGCAAGATGCGTATGTAAATTCTAATTGTTGCCAATTTGCATTGATTATTGATTATTAATGCCCAATTATCTGCATTAATTGGTTCGTTATTCAATTAAACTGCATGAAGAATTTGAGAGCAAGCCTAAATTTCCACGTTCAATTTTGAGTGTCATATATTGAATCCGGGGGGAAATGTATAATCAGCAGTCTTACCTGTTTAAGGAGGGCTGCTGAATATACAGAGAACTTATCTGTCTGAGGTTAGCTCTGCTATTTTTGTGGCCAGCTTTAAACAGATAACCTTTCTATACAATGGTTGAAACTCACCATTGTGTGAATCATAATCATAGAGCCTATGAACCACATAATCCCTATCTAATTCAATGCCAAAAATCATTAAAAGTTAAAACAGATAAAAAGCTGCCATCTAGGCTACATGTAAATATTTTTGAAATAGAAAAGCTTTCAAATGTTTTCAAAACAAAATATAAGTGGGTAATTGTTTAACATATGTTGGGACTCATGTTCCAATGATGAACTGCTAGATAAGAAAAAAAAAAACCTATTCAACATTCTCTTAAAACGTACTGCTCAGCATGTTGGAAAACACAATGTAAGACACCTTTATGCTCCTAAATTCTCCTTCTCTGCCCAAAAGGAGAATACATTTATTAACTATAAAGTGACCACTCCATCTCTGGACTGCTGCAGTACAGTTCCCTTATTATAAGTTCAAATTCTGGCCATATAGCTATTTACATGGAGCTCAATATTCAGACTGCGGGAAGGCAGACTGTGTAAGTGCTGCGATCGGTGCTGACCCCAGATATTCAATGCTGGGCAGTTTCCGGTGACCGGCATTGAATATCCTGGGAATTTTTTTGGCCGGCTCAAACTTAACCGGCTAAGTGAGTATTTAGTGCTGGCCGGTTAAGTTTATAGTGGCCAAAAATAAGACTGTTATTCAGGGCCACCGAGAGGAGGGGCAAAATTCCCTGGACTCGGGCCTCCAAGGGGGGCCTGGCACCGGGGTCTCTCTCTCTCTCTCTATCCTGCTCCTGACGGGACCTGAGTGATCGCGTCCCAACAGGAGTAGGAGAGAGAAAACTCTGGTGCTGGGCCCCCCTTGGAGGCTGGTCTTCAGGCCATGGCCTCTGGTTTGGCTGGCGAGGGTCCCTCTGGGCCCCGCCAGCAGAAGAAATCTTCCCCAGCGCTGCTCTTCTTCACTATGCCGCCTTGCCTGCCAAGTGGCAGCTTTTCCCCTCAGGTTGTGCATGCTCGGTTTTGAAACCGAGCATGCGCGACATGAGAGAAAAAGCAGCCACAAGGGCAGGCCATGAGGCAGAGTAAAGAAGAGCAGCACTGGATGAAGACCTCTTATCTTGGCGGGGCCTTGGGATCCCCGCCAGCCAAGGTAGTTAGTTGCAGTTGCGGCGGGTGGGAGGGGGGCGGTGGTGGCGGCACTGACAAACCTGGGGGGCCCAGTTCAGTCTCTTGGTGGCCCTGCTGTTATTCAGGTGGTTCGATATGGCCACTAAGCTTAACCAGCCAGCACTTGAATACTTGCAGATAGCCAGCTATATCCCGCGATATAGCCGGTTAGCCAGTATGGGCTAGATTCTATATATGGTGCCTGAACAATCCGCGCAGTAAAAATTCTGCCTAGGTGAATTCTCTAAAGCATGCCTATATTTTCTAGAATAGGCTTAAATTTCAGTGTGGTATATAGAATACGTTGAGCACCTCTCTATGCAGCCAAATTTAGTCATGGCCATTTATGCCATGTTTTACTTGGTGTAAATCCAACGCCTAAATTAGGTGTAGAGTGGTGTATTCTATAACAACATGCATAGATGTTAGAAACGCCCACACCCTGCCCAATGCCATGCCCCCTTTTCAACTCTCACGCTCATTTTCGAAAGAGATGGACGTCTATTTTTTGACATAAATCGGCACTTGGAAGTCCATCTCTCAGAGACGTCCAAATCGGTATAATTGAAACCCGTTTTGGACGTCTCAATCGGAAGTCCGTCACAAGGACATCCAAATCTCAAGGGAGTGTATCAGAGGTGTGGTGGAGGCGGGACTTGGGTGTTCCTAAGACTTGGACGTTTTTGAACCATAATGGAAAAAAAGCAAAGACGTCCATGACTAAAACTTGGATGTTTTCACCCGGACCTGTTTTTATTACGAATAAGGCACAAAAAGGTGCCTGAAATGACCAGATGACCACTGGAGGGAATCGAGGATGACCTCCCGTTACTCCCTCAATGGCCACTAGCCCCCTCCCACCCTCAAAAACATCATTAAAAATATTACCTGCCAGCCTCTATGCCAGCCTCAGATGTCATACTCAGGTCCATGACAGCGCATGCAGGTCCCTGGAGTAGTTTCATAGTAGGTGCAGTGCACTTCAGACAGGCGGACCCAGGCCCATACCCCCCCCTACCTGTCACATTTGTGGAGGAAACAGCGAGCCCTCCAGAACCCACCAGAGACCCTCTGTACCCACATATAGGTGCCCCCTTCACCCGTAAGGCCTATGGTAGTGGTGTACAGTTGGGGATAGGGTTTGGGGGGGGGGGGCTCAGCACACAAGGTAAGGGAGCTATGATACCTGGGAGCATTTTATGAAGTCCACTGCAGTGCTCCCTAGGTTGCCCGATTGCTGTCCTGGCATGTCAGGGGGACCAGTGTACTATAAATGCTGGCTCCTCCCATGTCCAAATGGCTTACATTTGGACATTTTAGACCTGGACGTCTTTGGTTTCGAAAATTGCTGAAAATCAAAGACGTCCAAATCCAAGGGCTTCCATGGTATTTTAGAAACCAAAGATGGACGTCCATCTTTTTTTGAAAATGACCTTCTCCCCGCCTTCAAATTTGCACGTTTTACAAAGGCGTCCAAATTCCAACTTAGACGTTTCTTTCGAAAATGCCCCTCTATGTGACTTAGAATTTAGGCACATCACATTATAAAATACACTTAGCGAGCCATGCACATAAATCTCAATGCCAATTACTGCTGATAATTGCTTGTTAGCATCCAAAGAGCAGTGCTTTTTAGCTAGTTAATCAATTAGGGGGTCCTTTTACCAAGGTGCAGGAAAAAGGGCCCTGTGCTGGCAATAAGGGCTCCGGCGCTAACCTGGCAGTAACCAGGCAGTGCGCAGTGATGCCTGATTACCGGCGGGTTACTGCCATGCTAGCCATTTCTGGGGGTTTTGATTTTCCCCTGGAAATGGTGCATGCTTGGGGCGGGACTACTGCTGCGGCCATGTTGGGCCAGTGGTAGTCCCGAAAAAGCGAGCGGTAAAAAGGCCACTAAGTTATGTGTATTGTTACAGAATACTCTTTGATTTCCATTCAGATTTTTAGGCACTATATAGAATCTGGGGGGTATGTGCTAACTGTGAAGATTCAGCGGAAATAACCGGCTTTCGTCTGCTGAATATTAGTGGTTAGCTTGAAAAATGCTATTTAATGGGCCAGGAACCGTTACTGGCCAGTTAAATAGCACTGAATATCGGCCAGATAGTCAGAATTTTATTGTGTAAGCCCTAGAAGACCTTGAACATTGAAATAAATAGAATTTATGTCATCAGCACCGCTGTTGGCTACATTAGTGCTTTTATATATTGGCCTGTTTTTAGAATATTATAGAAGGTCAGAACAAAGCTTTTAAAACATAATATCAGTGGCAGGTGCCAATTTGTTAGGAGGAAAATGTAGGTAAAGAACAGCAACTAAAGAAATAAACTTAAAAAATAAGTGGGCTTTCTATAGCGATGTGCATTCATGATCATGCATTGGTTGCTTAGCGCACCTTAAAAAAATATCTGGGCACACAAAATTGATTTAACGCACATTAGCCAATGAATCAATGTGTAGTGAGTCTATTACAAAGTATTCACAAGTGTTAAATTTTAGCAAAAGTTTGAAACAAAAAAATGTCCAAAATTAGGGATGGAGCCTGAAAAGACCCATATATGAACTGATAATATTTTCCATACACTTTCCTAGCCCAATGCTTCTCAACCCAGTTCTCGGGGCACACCCAGCCAGCCTGGATTTCAGGAATGCAACAATGAATATGCATAAGTGACATCTGCATTCTGAGGTGACAGAGCTTGCAAATCTCTCTCATACATATTCACTGTGGATATCCTGGGTGGGCCCCAAGGACTGGGTTTAGAAGCAACCCTCCCAGTGCCCTCAACAACCCCAGTGGACCACCATGGATAGAGGTAGGCCCGGGGTGGAGGTGGGAGGGCCTTCTGGGAAGAAGGGGGGGGGGGACTGCTTTCTGGCTGCAGGCTGGGGAGAGGAAAGAAAGGAGGGGGCTTTGTTGTGGGGGGCAGGAGGGGCTCGAGACATGGCCAGGCACTGAATATTGGTGGCTAATTCAGCCGGCAACAGATATCAGCCAGTTTAAGTATAAACAGCGAGTATTCCTTAGCTTCAGCATCATCAGATTAACTATGCTTGAGCCAACACTAGCAGCACATGCTTCAGCAGCAGTAGTGAAAAGAATATTGCATTTCCAGATAGTGGTAATAAAAATGATACTTTCAAAATTAGTATTTACTGAACCAAATGGCCAGTCATTATAAAATGAGTCATTTAGGCTAATAATGTAACCCTCTGCCAGTCTGGGGATCCTTACAGCTGCTATTTTCTGCTATGTGGTACACTGGAGGCACAACTTCAGGGAGGTAACACTGGCTGTTGCAGGTTTAACTCTCTAGGAATTTAGAGTTCCAGATCAGGAGCAGAATGACAGGAAGGTTGCTGGCATCAAAATCCAACCTTTCCTCTTACCCCCTTTCCCCAAATGAAATAGTCCTGGCCAGATATTGTTCTGAATCAAGGCTTTACTAAAACAACTCTTAAGGCCAGAATAACAAAATTCAATAATGGCAGACTAGAAAGATATCAGTTAAAGTCTTTTAAGTTACTCCTGGACACTCCCTCTCAAGTGAGAATCCCTCCTCATTATACTCTTCTCCAAGAATACCTTGTTGAACTGGACCAAACTCAGATATGTGCATAGATGCAGGTGCGCCAAGAGGGGGGGGGGGCTGGGATTCCCCATGCCTGGCCTCCAAGGGGGGGCCCGGGCCAGGCAAGCTTCTTCCTGCCTGCCTGCTTCTGGGTCTGCCTTTCCTGCTCCTGTGTACTGCCCAGCACCTGGATGATTGCATTAGCACAGACAGGAGCAGGAGAAGACAGACCATGGGAGCAGGCAGGCAGGAAGGAAGAGACTTGCTAGGGCCGGACCTGGGCCCCTCCTTGGTGGCAGAGACAGAAAGGTAAGGGGCAGGAAGGAGGGAGAGGCAGTGTGAGTGAGGGGGCAGCACACGGCAGTCCAGTTCTGTCCCAGGCCTGGTGGTGTCTCTCAGCAGCCCTGCATAGATGTGGTTCCTTCTGGCTGCTTGGCTCTCCTTGCTCTGATTCAGGAAACATCTGCTGTATCCTTCTCTTACTTTCCCAGGATCAATGGCTCCCTGCTGCTCTCTTGTACTCCAGAGATGTTTCTTTTCTTCATTTATCCTTCACCACTCTGTTAGCTGTGGTGTCCAGGCAAACTTCTCCTTCCCCAGGACTGCTGGGGTCAGCTATCCCCTCAGTGCACCTTTTATGGACAATGACTTAGCTAGTCAAAGACTCTTCTTGCTTTATGGTACAATGCTGAAGAACCAAAGACAAAAAATTACAGTGGGGCTGGGGTTTTATACCAGTTACCCTCCAAAATGGGAGGGAGACTGGAACTGGTATAAAACCTCTGGAATCTGTTAAACAGGTCACAATATAATATTTTAGTAGAGGCACTGCCACCTAACCAGACAGAGCCTCTTCTGTAATTTTTCAGGAAGGTTCCACTAACCCTGTAGGAGAACATTTCATCTTCTCCCAAAGTAGTTTTGGTCATCAGTTTACAATTAATAACTATAAGCATCATCTCTATAATGGTGAATTCATTTCTAGAATATGGCTTATAAATTCCTCTTGTAGAAATGCTATTTTCTGGTACTATTGCAAACTTTTCACTTTAAATAAACAGAATTGTTCAAAGTACTAGGTCAAAATACTTAAGTAAAAGTAAAAATAAATGCTTGTTTTAATACTTAAAAGTCAAGGTACAAAGAACACATAACAACTTACTTAACTGAAAGTAGAAAAGTAGAAAGTAAAAAAGTTATTGCCTTTTCGAGTAAAAGGACTGTGACTCCAATTAATGTTTTTATCCCTACGACTTTATTGCTCTATAATTCAATACACTTTGCTTTTAGTAAAACTGAATTTTGAACATGTCACTCATGTGGGTGCACTTGTGAGTTGTTATTAAACTAGTACAGTTTAAAAAGCCATTTAACAACTACACTGGCAGAAAGAGCAATGTTCAGTCTGATAACAAGTTCCTTCAAATCAGGTCAGGCTGCAATGCTACTGATGTCTTCTGACTGGGTCCAGTTCCCCCATCTCCATCCCCGAGCCCTTTACCATGGGATTTACTCGGAGGAGATCCTTGGTAGTGCAGTGTGCCAGGATGAAAGTAGTCCCCATCTGCTCCCTCCCTGTCCAGCTTTGGAAAGCAAAATTGCTGCTAAGACCCCTGCTTCAAAGGAATATCTAAAACACTCGACTGCTTTTAATAAAGAATGCATGATCATCATCATTGTCATTATCATCTGCATTAGAAGTACTGCTGTCAAATTCATCACTTGCATCTTCATTTTCATCTTCGTTATCATCATCATGATATCCAGTTAGAGAGAAGGCTTTCATAAAAGTTGGAATCATTGTCTGTGGTTCTAATAATTTTTCTTTTGATGGTAAACTCCATATGAATGTCTTCAAGAACGTCAAATGTGTGTGAACGTCAAAGGTGTGTGAACACGATTTTAGAGAAGAAGCCTGATTGGCTAGCCTCAAGAAAATTGAACACTTCAATCTTCTTAAGGCCAGCCAATCAGGCTTCTCTAAAAACTATCAATCCAGTGCACAGTCATCCCAATGTAAACTTTTCTGTGGGATGACCACCAGTAACCAGTTCAACAAACCAGGCAACACAAGTGTTCTCACAGGCTGTATTCCCCGAACTGCAAAATTTAAGATAAGACAATCCAGTGTTTGCATGATGAAGTTTGCATCAGCAAAATCTTGTTCCAGTGTTTGATGCTTCATTTGGTTTAACAAGGAATCAACATTTATGCCTCATTTCCTCTTTTACTTACTTTTAAATGCAAAAATCAGTTATAACTAAGTAACAATTAGTGAAATTATTACTTCAGTAAAGGTAAAACAAATGTTTCCTGTAAAAATGACAAAACCTTTATTTAAGTATCTCCTTAGTTGCTATACAACGTTGTAAACTAAGAATGCCCTCAAAATCAGTAGAGGGTTCAATAACTAGATGTATTTGAGTCACATGGGCACATTTGAGTCATCATGAGCAATCTAGTATTCATTTAGATGTATATGAGCAATGAGTAGAGCTATCAATACAATACAATAAAGTACAAGTGAGGTCTTTTACAGGGGCGTAGCCAGACCTCAAAGTGTGTGTGTGTGTGTGTGTGTGGAGAGTCCAGAGCCCACAGTGAGGGGGCACATCTTAGCCCGCCTCCCCACCATTCCCTTCCCCTGCTGCAACACCATATATCTTGGCTGGCCGGGGTCCCTAACCCTCGCCAGCTGAAGAGATGCTCTCCTTACATGGCCTGCCCTGCTTCCCTTCACGTTGCTCATGCTTGATTTTAATGAAATCGAGCATGTGCGAAGTGTCGCGCATGCTCAGTTTCACTAAAACCGAACATGCATGCGATGAGAGGGAAGCAGGGCAGGCAATGTAAGGAGAGCAGCGCTGGAGGAACCCTTTAGCTGATGGGAGTTGGGGACCCCCGCCAGCCAAATCAGGGGCCCTGGATCCATTTTGGCCCAGGCCCCCATGTCCCCCCATGGCTATGCCACTGGTCTTATAAACACTAATATCCCCTAAATAGAGTTCAATGTGGTTTACATGGATTAGGTTACAGAACAGTGGATTGATAAGGAAGATACTCCTAGATGAGAAGATAAATTAGGTGGTAGGGTTTGGGAACAAATGAGTTTTTAGCTTTTTTCTGAAGCTGAGGTAGTCATACAGACTACAGAAACTGTATTTACACAGACTACAGTTTCTCAGATACTCAGTGCATACTAAATGGTGAAATTCAGCACTGTGCTCTGCAATAGTATAAATCATTTACATAAACCATTTTTGATTGGCTACTAATTTTTTGAAGAAGAGAAAAAGAAAGAACATTTTTTGAAAAAAATAAAATAAAATAAAGGTTCTTGAACTTTAATGACCAGTTGATGTCTCATTCCAGTCTAAGGGACCCTTTTAGTAAAAGTGTAGTAAGTTTTTACACTTACTGTACATTAAATACAGGGTGCCATGTCTAGCCTCTGCCTTGCATTTACCACACAGGGCAGGCACCATTTTAGTTTGGGTGCGCTGTGTGCCATTACAGTAACAATGTGTGGGTCCACGCACAAATAAATGAAAATTCACAGATCTGTGGTGGCAGTACACCCCCTCCACATCACCTCCTTATCTGATCCCTTCTCCCAACCTCCCAATTGGATCTCTCCCAACATTCGATTCCCCCAATCCCTTAGCAGATCCCCCTTCCAATCCTCCCAACCTCCCCAAATCTGATTCCCCAATAAGCCTCTCTCTTGAATCAAAGTCCTGCCCACAAGTTCCCAAGGAAACCATCCATCCCCTACCCCCAACCATGGGCTCCCTACCATAGGACTTACTCAGAATTAAACCCTGGCAGGGCACTGGGCCAGGATGAAAATAGTACCCCTCTGCTCTCTCCCTGTCCAGCTTCAGTAAGGAAAATGGCTGTTAAGACCCCAAACAGTAGTCGTGCAGTACTGTTGCTACGGAGCATCCTTCCATATAGAGCAAATTTCTTGAGGTGGTGATAAGTGTAGCCGTGCTATTGGCAGTACTTACAGATAGCATGTAGTACTCACCCATGTGCTAAATGTTATACCAGGCCACTCCTCTGCTCTGTTCTGTCACACTGGATGGCTTAATAGTGCATTAACCCCCCCCCCCCCCGTTTTCTAAGACACACTAGTGCCTGCCATGCGCTAATGCTAACATAGCCCATTCACTTTGAATAGGCTGTGTCGACATTGCCGCGTGGCTTAGTAAACAGGGGGTAAATATCAGGGCAGGTCTGTGCTAATGTCTACCATGTGCTAAAACCTGCTCTAGCTTCTTTATGCTTAACTTCTTATAATGACTGATGATCATAAGTACATAAGTATTGCCATACTGGGAAAGACCAAAGGTCCGTCGAGCCCAGCATCCTGTTTCCAACAGTGGCCAATCCAGGTCACAAATACCCGGCAAGATCCCCAAAATTTACAAAACATTTTATACTGCTTATCCCAGAAATAGTGGATTTTCCCCAAGTCCATTTAATAACGGTCTATGAACTTTTCCTTTAGGAAGCCGTCCAAACCTTTTTAAAACTCTGCTAAGCTAACCGCCTTTACCATATTCTCTGGCAACGAATTCCAGAGTTTAATTACAGGTTGAGTGAAGAAATATTTTCTCCGATTCGTTTTAAATTTACTACATTGTAGCTTCATCGCATGCCCCTAGTCCTAGTATTTTTGGAAAGCGTGAACAGATGCTTCACATCCACCTGTTCAACTCCACTCATTATTTTATAGACCTCTATCATATCTCCCCTCAGCCGCCTTTTCTCCAAGCTGAAGAGCCCTAGCCGCTTTAGCCTTTCCTCACAGGGAAGTCGTTCCATCCCCTTTATCATTTTCGTCGCCCTTCTCAGCACCTTTTCTAATTCCACTATATCTTTTTTGAGATGCGGCGACCAGAATTGAACACAATATTCGAGGTGTGGTCGCACCATGGAGCGATACAAAGGCATTGTAAAATCCTCATTTTTGTTTTCCATTCCTTTCCTAATAATACCTAACATTCTATTTGCTTTCTTAGCCACAGCAGCACACTGAGCAGAAGGTTTCAACGTATCATCAACGACGACACCTAGATCCCTTTATTGGTCCGTGACTCCCAACGTGAAACCTTGCATGACGTAGCTATAATTCGGGTTCCTCTTTCCCACATGCATCACTTTGCACTTGCTCTTTATAATTTTAGATTTATATAACAAATATTTCACTAAAATCATTCCACAGATTTTTTTTTTATTTTTTTTAGCATTGTCATAATATACTGCTGCATATCAGTGCCGCCAACAAAATCTTGAAAATTGCAGAACTTGATTTATCATGTGCCATAGACACTTAAACAGTATCTGGAAGTAGCTTAGAGAACACTGGATATTGTGGATTAAAAAATAACACATAACCTTCGGGGTGCCACATTTAGTTGTATTTACTCCAATGGTATCAAAAGGCATACAGAACTAACAAGTTGATATTTGCCTTTGTACAAAGCTCTAAAATCCTGGCTAAGACAAGTGTTAGTTGCTTGATATGAACTGAGCAATTTTTGCAGATGCTGCCCTGTTTTGGATCCATTTTTTGACTGCTGCTATATCATTTTCCTATTGGGTTTGCACTGAATCACCCTGAGACTAATTAAATGCTTACATGATTTGTATGTGTCATTCCTCTGATTCTATAAAACTCGCCAACAATTGCCTGTGCAAATTTAGGCGTGCTTCCAATTTGCACACACAATTTCATAGAATAATGAGGCAATAACTCCTGGATTCTATATATGGCGGGCGGAGGCGCACATGTAGATTAGAGTGGGCAACTAATCTATACACACACATTAATTGATGTACATGCCACTTAGTGATGTTAATTGGCCAATAACAACCAATTAGCAATACTAATAGACCTTAAGATAAAGTTATGCGTATGTTTTGCCAGGCGTATTCTGCAAAGCGGCACGTGTAAATTCCGACACACACAGACAGAATCCCCACATGTGCAGCCAAAACGGGGGCATGGTCATGGGCAGACTGTGGGCATGCTGGGCCTATCAATCACATCTACGTGCGCTGTTATAAAATTTGTACCAGCGCGCATAGATATGCATAAAAGGATATGCCTAGATTCTCATAAATGAACGTGCCTAGATTTTGGCGCATCTGCCCCACCCAGGCATATTCTATATGTCATGCCTGAATTTAGCCACGTATTATAGAATACGCCTAGGCATCTCTATCATATGCGCCTAGATTCTAGGTGCCATATATACAGAATCTAGCCCTAAGTGCCAATAATTGACATTTTAATAAGCATTTATTGGCACTAATTAGATTTAATTGCGACTTAAGCACATAAATGTAGGTGCAGGATCCCCACCCAAAATTTCCGTGTGGCCCAATAACGAGGTGCAGAAATGGGAGGGTCATGGGCGTTTTGTGATGGATTGGGGTTGTGGTTTTGATTTACGCGAGTAATTATAGAATAACGGTGCTCCATGCACAAATTTAGGCCCAGGTATTTGAGCCATGTTTTTGTTGGTGCAAATGGTAGCACCTAAATTTACACGTAACCTCTCCACGTAAGCGTTAATTCTAGAAACTTCACTGAACTTTAGGCCTGGCTTATAGATTACAGTTTTAGTGCTTTTTTTCGGTGTGATTTTTTAAGCACCATATATAGAATCCTTCCATATGTATTACATACAAAGAATTTTACATTGTTTTCTGTTTTTTTATTTGTACAATATTTGCTTTGTTCTGATATTTTTTTCTTTCTACTATATTTGCACTGTTGTTCATGTACTTAAATATTTTCTTATTTATTTTTGAAGAGCTGATGGTTCTGAATTAGCAGGACATAAGTTTCAATAATTAAATATACAAACTGTTAATTTTCGCTCTTATTATTTCTACTGTGTGCTGATTATTGGAAAAAAAATAAAAATTGAACATAAAAAATAGAAGGAGTTTGCACTGTAATTCTTCACACAGGTCAGCAAAAACCTAGCACTAGCCCTGTACAGAGTCTTTGTTGCCTGAAGCCATAATTGAAGTCATGCTTCTTTCCACTTCATGTATTAGTGAGAGACCTAGATTATTTCAGGAACAGTCCCAAAGGAGAATTCCTTCCCCTTCTCATCCTAAAGGACAATCATAGCTCTATGGTAATGTTTAAGGCAAAACGTTTTGAATCTAGACCAACTTATGGTCTGCTATCTTTTATGCCTCTGGGGTTCAGGGCATTGGAAAAAAAAAGTTCCCCTTAGGTACATATTTACTTAACTGCCCAAAGCCACGAGGGGGTCCTTTTACTAAGCCACGATTAAAAAGTGGCCTGCGGCATTGCAAGTTTATCTTTTGGGCACGTGCCATTTTTTACCACTTCTAGAAAAAAGGGCCTTTTTTAAGGGGCCGGAAAATGGGCGTGCGCTAAAATTGAAACCAGCGCCTTCCATTTTGGCCAGAGACCTTATTGCCACCCATTGATCTAGCAGTAAGGGTTCACATGCTACACACAATTGCCTAATTAATGCTGGAAACGCCGTGTGTGGTAGGAAATAAATAATTTGTTTCAGTGTTATGGGCATGTGCAAAATCCAAAATTACTGCCAGGGGACATTCTAGCCTGGCGGGTGTCTCGTTTAGGCACACGCTCTATGTGTTGTTTATAGCTACTCAGCTACTGGATGTTTAGAGCAGCTTAGAGAGAAACACTGCTCTCCTTGCACAAGTATCACTCATTAAAAAAAAAAAAGGAATAGCAGGAGCCCTTTTGTAAACAGCACGGAACGATCGCTTCACTCTCTTCCAGCTGCTTCCCCCCCAGTATTTCTATTACTGATGATATTATGCACACAGTATACACTCAATGCAATTATTTACCAAAACAAAATCAAAATACTGCATGGCAAGTTAATACAACACATTAAACAGAATAGTACTTGCAGTATCTCTCTTCTCTCTCCTTTCCCCCTGCTGCTGCTGCAGCTGCTTCTCCAGACCAACAGCAGCAGGGGCAAAACAATTTAAAGCCCTTGCAGGGCCGCACTCTGCCTTGGATTAGGAAGTGATGTTGGATGGGGTGGGACTGGCAGCTGCACCTATGCAGAGCAAGGTCCTGTAATGGTGTTGCCTTGTTTTGCTACTGATGCTGGTCTAGAGAAGCTGCAGTAGTGATGGTGGAAGGAATAGAGTTACCATATGGCTCCAGAAAAAGGAGGACACATTGATCCAGTCCGGGTTTCGCTTCCATTGAAAGCAATGGAATTAAAACCCAGACTGGCTCAATCTATCCTCCTTTTTCTGGAGCCATATGGTAACCCTAGGTGGGAAGGATGTGAGGAATGCCCTGGTGACCCTGCTATGCAGCAGCTTAAAAAAAAGGTGCATAGCCGCGCACCTTAGAGAGAACATTGATCTGGGTGGATCTTGGATGTAGATTGGGGATGGCCAGCTAGTGAGTGGGATGTTTCTGCATGCTAGCTGTCAGGGCCCCATATGTAAGCATATAACTCATCTAATCCACCAGAAGCAAAAATTGCTAACTTCCAAAATCACATAATGCATATCTTCTTCTCCCCCACCCTCAAAGAATATTATGCAGACTCTAGCCTCACTCCATCAAAGATACCCTGGTACTTACCAGGTGTTTCTTGGCATCTAGGGCCTAAGGACAGGAGCAAATTCCCAGTTGCTCCTGTCATCTTTGGAGCCGGGTTCAAAAATGTGGCTATGATCCCTAGCAGTAGTCTTGTGGTAATACTGCATGTAATCAATTTGCCAAATAAGGGCAATCACTCCTTATATGGCAGATTGATCCGTAGCAGCAGTAGTACCATAAGACTATCACTAGGGGGTCATAGGCACCATTTGAACTGGGGATTGTTCCTGTCCTTAGATCTTAGACACCAGGGGAACCGAGGGACTTGTTTGGGTGGGTGGAGGGTCTGAATTTTGTGCTTTAGGAGATGGAGGTTTGGGCTTGATGTAAGGGGATCAAGTGAATTATTGGCCTACATATGGGGTAGTGGTGCATGCATCGTTAGACAGCACTAATACTCTTGCACTATCTGCCTATAAATTTATTATGTGGTAAGCGTGTGCCCTCTGTGGTAAAAGCAGGACAGATACGTGTCATGCCCCTGATGCTTACCACACAGACTTTGCACTTACCCCACCTTTAAATTTGTTTAGTGCACTTTAGTAAACATGCACCTTAGTTCATAAGTGGATTTGATAGTGCAATCGTGTCAATAAAGAATTACCCAGGTCCAGGGTGGAATCATGTTTCCTTAGCTGCTGAAGGGGCTTTTGAGCCTGGGGAAAGAGATGCATCAAAAGGTTGCTTTAGAGTACCGTGTTTGTGACTGCCCCTCCTAAAGCTTCTTCCTATTTAAAGGAACTGTTTCTATTTAATTTAATTATTGCATCAGGACTGTCTACTTTCAATTGGTCTTATAAGGAACCTATAAAATAGCTAAGTGGGCAATTCTATAAGTGGGAGCCTCCAGTGAGTTGCCCAGATTCGGCATGGTGAAAGCCTATTCAATAATGGTGTCTGGGCACCCAGAATCTGTTATAGAATACTAGCATAAGTACATAAGTAATGCCACACTGGGAAAAGACCAAGGGTCCATCGAGCCCAGAATCCTGTCCACGACAGTGGCCAATCCAGGCCAAGGGCACCTGGCAAGCTTCCCAAATGTACAAACATTCTATACATTTGGGTGCATTTTGTGCATTGTTGCCGGGCGGTGACTGCTGAGGTCTTTTTCTCCACTTTGAACTGAGGAGCGAGGCGCTGCGCATTTGTTGCTGCGCACTTTCTGATTCTTGGGTTGGTTTAGCTTTTTTCAGCTCATTATAAGGATAAATCAAGAACAGTTATACGTATGATGTATCACTTCATACCCTATGCAATGAGTTTATCTTATTGGGCAGACTGGATGGACTGTACAGGTCTTTATCTGCCATCATCTACTATGTTACTATGTTACATGTTATTCCTGGAATTGTGGATTTTTTCCCAAGTCCATTTAGTAGTGGTTTATGGACTTGTCCTTTAGGAAACCGTCCAACCCCTTTTTAAACTCTGCTAAGCTAACCGCCTTCACCAAGTTCTCCGGCAACGAATTCCAGAGTTTAATTATGCGTTGGGAGAAGAAAACTTTTCTCCGATTTGTTTTAAATTTACTACCCTGTAGTTTCATTGCATGCCCCCTAGTCCTAGTATTTTTGGAAAGCGTGAACAGACGCTTCACATCTATCTGTTCCACTCCACTCATTATTTTATATACCTCTATCATGACTACCCTCAGCCATCTCTTCTCCAAGCTGAAAAGCCCTAGCCTCCTTAGTCTTTCTTCATAGGGAAGTTGTCCCATTCCCGCTATCATTTTAGTCGCCCTTTGCTGCACCTTTTCCAATTCTACTATATCTTTCTTGAGATGCGGCGACCAGAATTGTGCAATTCGACCGCACCTCGAGTATTGTGTTCGTGCGGTCGCACCATGGAGCGATACAATGGCATTATAACATCCTCACACCTGTTTTCCATACCTTTCCTAATAATACCCAACATTCTATTTGCTTTCCTAGCCGCAGCAGCACACTGAGCAGAAGGTTTCAGTGTATTATTGACGATGACACCCAGATCCCTTTCTTGGTCCGTAACTCCTAACGTGGAACCTTGCATGACGTAGCTATAATTCGGGTTCTTGTTTCCCACATGCATCACCTTGCACTTGCTCACATTAAACGTCATCTGCCATTTAGCCCCCCAGTCTCCCAGTCTCGTAAGGTCCTTCTGTAATTTTTCACAATCCTGTCGCGAGTTAACGACTTTGAATAACTTTGTGTCATCAGCAAATTTAATTACCTCGCTAGTTACTCCCATCTCTAAATCATTTATAAATATATTAAAAAGCAGCGGTCCTAGCACAGACCCCTGAGGAACCCCACTAACTACCCTTCTCCATTGTGAATACTGCCCATTTAACCCCACTCTCTGTTTCCTATCCTTTAACCAGTTTTTAATCCACAATAGGATATTTCCTCCTATCCCATGACCCTCCAATTTCCTCTGTAGCCTTTCATAGGGTACCTTGTCAAACGCCTTTTGAAAATCCAGATACAGAATATCAACCGGCTCCCCTTTGTCCACATGTTTGTTTACTCCTTCAAAGAATTGAAGTAAATTGGTGAGGCAAGATTTCCCCACACAAAAGCTGTGCTGACTTGCTCTCAATAATCCATGTCCTTGGATGTGCTCTGTAATTTTGTTTTTGATAATAGCCTCTACCATTTTATCCGGCACCGACGTCAGACTCACTGGTCTATAATTTCCCGGATCTCCCCTGGAACCTTTTTAAAAAATCAGCTTTACATTGTCCACCCTCCAGTCTTCCGGTACCACGCTCAATAACCTGGCACTGGCGTGCTTAAAACGTAGGCACCCATAGTTATACCAGCCATAGTTCTGGGGTAACTGTGGACACTGATTGCAGCAAGGGTATGCGTAACATACAGTGTTCTGTAAGTTGAACATTTAAGTGGCATCCCCGCCCATGATCCTCCCATGCACTGCTCAAGTGAATAATGCCCTCTTGCAATTACATGCTATGGAGAGAATTCTATACACAGTGCTGAAACTTAGGTGCCGAAAAAATTCAGAGCTAACCTCTGGATTCTATATATCGTGCCTAGTGTTCTGTGCTGAAATCCATGCATATTTTATAACAATGCACATAACTTAATTGGATTAACAAGCCAATCAGCGTTATTAACAGCACTTAACAAGCAATAATGAGCACTAATTGCCAATAATTAGAATTTATGCGCATACCTCGCTAAGCGTATTCTGTAATGCACCTAAATTCTAATTTGCGGAGCCAAAAAGGGGTCTGGTTATGTGTGGGTAAATGGGCATTTTGTGGGTGTTCCAAAACTTACGCCCACTGTTATAGAATATGCCCCTCTCTCCTAAATCTGCGTGCCGGTATTTACACCACATTTCCCTTGGTGTAAATGGATGCACGTAGTTCTAGGCGCTAGGATATCAACTAAGTGTATTCTATATGCAGCGCCTAAATGTAGGTGCCGCTTATAGAATATGCTCAGGTGGAAATTTATTCCGCATGGATTTTTCAAGCACCCTATATAGAATCTAGCTCTAAGTGCTATTCTATAAAGGGAGTGCCTTATATAGAATAGCTTTATAGAATAGCACAGATCCCATGCCTAACGTGTGGGCGCCGGACTTACGACTACTGAACCTGGTGTAAATGCTGCACCCAAGTTAGGTGCACTTAGGTAGTATTCTGAAATTCCACACGTGACTTTTCAGAATGCTCCTGACATTCCTATGGCCACACTCTCTTTTGAGATACCCCCCATGGGAGTTAGATGCCTGGTCAGCCTGCCGCCCGTTTGCCCAGGGCCTGGTCATCATCCGTTGATTGTTGTGGCTGGGCCATTGGGTCTTTTGGAACTGCGTCACCTGGTAGCTGCATCCATCGTCTGAGGAGCTGGAGCAGACGGATGAGGAGCAGCTTTCAACTTCTTCCGCAGCCTGCTTTTTCGACTTGGCCTGTTCGGTCGCTCTCATCTCATCCTTCCGCTATTGGGTGGCCAGTTGCCACTGTTCAATCCAAGTGAATTAAAACCTTCTCTACCTTCAGAGACTGGCACAGGCAGCAAAAGGGGGTTCAGCCTACACCTCGGCCTCAAACTATCACCTGAAGTCCTTCCTACCAACATATTTATGGACCATTTTGGACTTTTTTCACCTTTCCTTATTGTCTAGTTTCCTCTGTTTCTTTGTTTCTATCTAATCAATTTCTGATTTCACTGTACTTGTATCTTCTCTGATCCATAGGAGCCAACTTTTCAAAATTATTGGGGGTGCTAATCCTAATGGAAATAACCCCTCCCTGGACACATACAAGGAATTTTCTTAATATTGGGGGTGCTCAAGCACCCACAGCACCCACAGAGTCGGCTCCAATGCTCTGATCTGGCCAAAGCCTTTCAGTGCATTTTCCCTTCCCTTCTTCCTCTGATCCTTCTACCCTCTCTACTGTCATTGTAATTGTTTCCTCAGTTCATTGTAAGCCGCTTTGAGGCAGCTTTAAGTGGTATAAAGCGGGGTATAAATGCTCTGAATAAATAAATAAATAAATAATCCAGATGCGCATGCACATTTTAATGAGTGCTAATTAACATCAATAATTGGTTGTTAGCACCCAACTATTAATGGTTCAGAGCTCATTATCCAATTTGTTTGCTTGTGCATCTCAGAAGCATGCCTGCAGTTGGGTGTGCAACTTTGGGTGCATATATAGAATCCTGGGGTAGGCAACATTTGCACTCCATTATAGAGTAATACAAAAACATTCCCAGCAAACAAATCATTCTTTTCAAATGCCACTAGTGCATGTGACCTTTAAAGAACTTTAAAGAATGTTTAGGACATTTTATGAATTTTTTAAAAAATGTTTTAAAAAATTCATAAAATGTTCTAAAAACTCTTTAAACTTCATTAAAGTTCAGATGCACTGGTGATATTTGAAGGGAATTATTTGTTTGCTGGGAATCTTTTTGTATTGTTTATATATCCCTAAATATTGAGTTTGTCCCCCTAATTGGATTCACCCTTATAGAATAGCACACGGTTGATTTTCTGCCACTTACGTGTGTACCTGCTGGTTTTATGAACATTTACACATGCAAGTGGTGCGTAACTGTAAGCACCTTGTTGTACAATTGTACATAACATGCTGGGGCAGTAAGGATGGAGTGTCTCTTCTCTGTAGGCCTACACATAGGTAAAAGTGTTTGGATCCTCTATTAGCTTGCAGTGAAAAAAAAAGTTCAGAGAAGAAATGCCTGGTAAAGGAGGTTGATTCTGTGCTGTTAGCCTGTTGTGACAGTGATTTATTGTACCCTTTCTCAGGAACTTCTCAGTAGAACTTGTCCTATGACATGTGATATAAGGGCAGACAGGGTATTCTTTCATTTTGACCTTACCTTTCTCATTCTACTTTTCTCTGTCTGAGTATATCTGAGCTGTCAGGCCTCCACTGCACTGGAAAAGCGAAGTAGAAGTTCCTTGATTTTCATAGGAAGCTGCGTTTAACCACCTGAGCATGTATGTTACACTTTAAGGCCTGGAGAGCTCTTTATCAAGTACAATAATGCTAGAGATCTTTGGATACATATTCGCTTGTGAAGACAGCAGCACATTTAATTAATGTTATTTATTCATGTAAATTCCAGTTGCACAGCAGGCAAATAAAATGCTCAGTGCAGGCTTCTTCTGGCAGAAAGTCCCTTTATCTTCATGAGGCATTTTCCCCCCCTCTGTTCTTCACGAGCTGCTTTTGAACCAATTTTCAGTGTTAGCTGCAGCAGTGCTCAATTGCTTTCAATCATATCTAACTGGCTGGGAACAATGTGTAAAGGTGGGACAGAGGCAATTTGAATGACTTCGGCTGACCCATGGCCTTCCTAAAGGCTCTGCTTTAGCAGTCATTTCTTTTCTTTTTATCTGTTTGCAATCTGCTGCAATCCTTGAATATTGAATATCACCTTTACACCAATAACATAATGGTGTTTCTTTCAGTGGTTGGGAACATCGAGGATGCCCTTAATATATGGGCACGTGTATTATATCAATTCATCTTGGCTTTCAGCTCAGGGATTTTCATGAAATTTTACACAGACTGAATTGTTGATTGTCCATTGAACAGCAAATTTAAAAGTGCCAATGAAATTACTATACGCTCACGCATATAGGGATAAATTCTATAAGCAGCATCTACAAATCGGCACTGATAATTTTACGTGCCGAGCACTATTCTATACAGGCTATATATCTTTAATAGATTAGCACACAGGATATAAACCACACCTAATTTTATTATTATTATTATTTGTTGTATTTGTATCCCACATTTTCCCACCCATTCGCAGGCTCAATGTGGCTTGCATTGTTCCGTCATGGCGATCGCCATTTCCGGAGTGAGAGATACAAGTGGTATTATATTAAAGATCATGATTGACGTGTAGATTAAGCAGTCTAGTAAAAGAGTACATTTTCAGAATGAGGGATAAAGTGGTATTGCGTTAGAGTTCATTCATGGTAGAGTAGACCTTGGTAGTCGAGTATAAGTTTAGGTGCTGACAATTATGCCTGCTAAAAGCAGGTGCAAATGCTGGCACCTAAATTAGACGCGGTTCGGCTGAATTCTGTATTACGCACGTAAAATGATGGAAAACCCCTAGAACGCTCCTGAAATGCCCCTGGCTATGCCCCCTACAATTTACATGTAGATCGTTATGGAATATGATCCGCGTGTAAATCTTAATTAAGAACAATTAACGCCAATAATTGGTTGTTAGCAAGCAATTATTGGCACTTAATGGCTTGTTAAGTTGCACGCACAACTTTAGTCACCGTTTATAGAATTGGGGGATAACACATGAGTTATATGCCGTGGGAGTGGGATGGGTGAGCAGTGGGCATTCTGAAAAGTTACAAACACAGTTATAGAATATACCTGCTCTGTGTCCAACTTAGGGTCCCTTTTACCAAGCTGTGACAAAATACACACGCGCCGAGGCCCACTTTTACTGCAGCTGGTAAAAGAGAAGGTCTCGCTTTCCTGCAGGAAATGGCCAGGCAGCAAGTACTCAATGCATAGTTAAACTCTGGAATTCGCTGCCGGAAAAGGTGGTTAAGGCGGTTAACTTAGCGGACTTCAAAAAAGGGTTGGACGGCTTCCTGGAGGAAAAAGCCATAGAATGTTATTGAATGGACGAGGGAATACAGTATTTCTAGGGTGGGCGGGACAAATTGCTTGTTCTTTTGGCTGCTGTCGGTGACAGGGTGCTTGGATCGATGGACCCTTGGTCTGTCCAAGCATGGCGATGCTTATGTACTTATGCTTATGTACTAAGCCATTTCAGGGGGGGGGGGGAGCCCTTACCGCCACCCATTGAGGTGACGGTAAGGACTCCTGTGCTAACCCGGTGGTAACCGGGCAGTGATTACTGTCAGGTACAGTCTGGCACTACAAAAATAAATACATTTTTGTAGCGCCAGAAATGACGGCACGGTAGGGGTGGGAAGTACCACCAGGCTGCTGCGGTAGCCTGGCGGTACTTCCTGTATAGTGAGCGGTAAGCCTGCATTGGGCTTACCGTCGCTTACTAAAAGGAGCCCGTAGGCACCGGTATTTACACCAGGTTTTACTTGGCGTAATTCCTTGTGATGAAATATAGTTGCACGGATCAGTGTGAGCATTTTCTATAAACTGTGTGGAAATTTTATAGAATACACTTAGACGCAAATGTTTTCCGTGTGGATTTTCCAGGCACCATATATAGAATCTAGCCATATAAACATGAGCACGTTATACCATTTTATTTTTATCCATGAATTGCTCACAATTTTATTTTTGTTCTGGGCTTGAAAAAAAATAAAAAACAAAAGAAACAAAAACATTTGGAAAATATGGCAACTTCAGCCACTACACTCATGTCTAGGCCTAGCTATAAATGATATAACAAAATATTATTGAGAAACTTTAATTACAGTATAACAAACTTTTAGCCCACTTTATATCTAACTAGAATTACCATTAGGTGTATTTATCTAACCCAGAATGTCCTGAAAGGCATAAATAATGTTCTTAATCATCAGGACTACTACTACTACTTAACATTTCTAAAGCGCTGCCAGGGTTACGCAGTGCTGTACAATTTTAACACAGAAGGACAGTTCCTGCTCAAAGAGCTTACAATCTAATGGACAAGTGTAGAGTCAGTCAAGTAGGGGTAGTCAATTTGGGGCATTCACGATTACATGAAAGGTACAAAGGTATAAAGGTTAGGTGCCGAAAGCAATATTGAAGAGGTGGGCTTTGAGCAATGATTTGAAGATGGGTAAGGAGGGGGCTTGGCGTAGGGGTTCAGGAAGTTTATTCCATGCATAAGATGATGCGAGGCAGAATGGGCGGAGCCTGGAATTGGCTGTGGTGGAGAAGGGTGTTGAGAGGAGGGATTTGTCCTGTGAGCGGAGGTTATGGGCGGGAATATAAGGGGAGATGAGGCTAGAGAGGTAATGAGGTGCTGCAGACTGAGTGCATTTGTAGGTAAGAAGGAGAAGCTTGAACTGTATGCGGTATCTGATCGGAAGCCAGTGAAGTGACTTGAGGAGAGGGGTGATATGAGTATATCGGGTCAAGATATGAAACAAAAAAAGTGAGGAAAAACCAAGTGAGGATACCAAAAAACACTTTATTGTATTAAAAAATGACCTGACACGGCCGTGTTTCGGCCCTAAGGCCTGCCTCAGGGGTCTTGAACAATCTCGGATGATCTAGTGTATGAACGTACACTGTTGAAATTTTACTTAAACGAAAACGTCTTTGGTCTCGTCTCTTCTAGAATATCATATATTCAGTTACCAACTGATTTTGAAACGTCAATACCAAAAAAGGCCTCCTCTCTTCTTTTGTATCCTCCATTTCGTTTTTGTGTATTTTCTGTACTGATGTATCTTAAGTGACACAAATGAACTAACTTCCGATAAATCTGAGGCTATAGTCTTTTCATGGCGCTCTTCATTCTCCCCTTCCTTTCTGCCCTCTATTAAGGGTATTCAGCTCCCTATGAAGGACTCTGTGAAGATTTGGGGAATCATACTTGATAAAAATTATAGGAAATAATTCTATAAAGTGGCGCCTACATGTAGGTGTGACAAAGAAGTGTGCTTACCCCCTGTTTCTATAAAAGTCACCAAAAATTGTGCACACAAATTTGGTTGTGCGCCCAATTTAATTGAATGAGCTAATTAGCACAAATAATTGGTTTTTCAATAAGCACTCATTGGCACTAATTGAAATCCATTAACATTTACATATGTACATTTAGGCATGTGATCCGCATCTAAATTTTACACACTTCCCAGAAAAGGGCACATAAAAATGGGAGGTCATGGATGTTTCAAGGCAGTACATGGGCATGGATTTGAATTATGCGTGCAATTATAAAATAAGGGGGTTTTGCACATAAATTTAGGCGAGGTATTTGCACCATGTTTTCGTTAGTGCAAATGGATTTTCTTAAATTTAGGAGTGACCCCTGAGCTTAAGTGTTATTCTATAAACCACGCCGAACTTTAGGCATGGCTTATAGCCTTATTGACGTTAATTGGCACCCATTAGGATTTTTGTGTGCATCTAGCTGTGCTTTATTCTATTAGGTATGGTAACTAACTTTAATACCGCATGACTCAAAAAGGAGCATGAACTCAAAAAGGAGTGGAGGAGTGGCCTAGTGGTAAGAGCACTGGTCTTGCAAACCAGAGGTGTCTAGTTCAAATCCCACTGCTGCTTGTTGTGATCTTGGTCAAGTCACTTAAACCTCCATTGCCTCAGGTACAAACTTAGATTGTGAGCCCTCTTGGGACAGAGAAATATCCAGTGTACCTGAATATAACTCACCTTGAGCTACTACTGAAAAAGGTGTGAGCAAAATCTAAATAATAAATAAATAAATTTGAGGGGCATGGAGCATGTCAGTCAGGTGCATTCCAAAAAATTACACACATTTTTACAGAATACTGCCTCAGTGCACATAACTTTGGTGCCAGAATTTATACCAGGTTTCAGCAGGTATAAGTTAGGCGCCAAAAACAAAAACAGTACAGAGGGTGATTCTATAAAGGGGGTGCATCTTTTATAGAATCATGCTTGGTGCTGATTTTTTTCTGGCACGAAATTATGAGTCCAGCCTTATCAAAAAAGAAACAGGAGAAAACCTCTACACAGATCAGAATAAGGTCCAAGGAGTAGAGGATGACACACAACTTCAAGCGTCTATGGTGCTAAGGGAGGAAAGGCAGCTAGGAAGCAGACAAATGCAAATGAATCACAGTACCACGACAACTCTGTGATGGAGAAAGACCGCTACTCTCCTGAACGCCGTCAGGCAGAAAGGAGTTGCTGTGGTGCTGTGATTCATTTGCATTTGTTTGCTTCCAAGCAGCCTTTCCTCCCTTAGTACCATACATAAGACTATTGTCATCTAGAGTAATCTGTATCTGACCCCTGATGCAGACGGTAATCTCTGCCGAAACACAGACCCATGTCGGGTCAAGTTTGGTGCTTTAAATAAAGGATTTGTATTCCTTCTAAATGTTTGAAGTCATGTGTCATCATCTTTGCCAAATTTTGAGTGCCATTTATTGAATTCCCACCATGTGACTAATGTACCAGTTTTACAGAATAGTGCCTAGTACATATTATTATTATTAGCATTTGTATAGCGCTACCAGACGCAAGCAGCGCTGAACACCTGACACAGAGAGAAAGTCCCTGCTCAATAGAGCTTACAATCTAAAAATACAGACAGACAAGACAATTAAGGGCGAGGGAAGTACTGGGTGAGAAGGAACAAGGGGAGGGCAATTGAGTAGTGGCTAGGAGCCAAAAACAGTGGTGAAAAGGTGGGTTTTCAGCATAGATTTGAAAACAGGTAGAGATGGAGCTAGACGTACATATGTGTGTAAATGCTAGTTTGTGACATTGTTCACATGCATATCTGCGCCTATTCTGTAAATCAGTGCTCATAATTCTCACCTAAATTTAGGCACACTTAATAGAATTGCCCTTTTGGTTTTTCGCCCGCAAATCTTCTCATCCAGAAGTGTTTAATAATGAACATAAGAACATAAGCCTTGCCATATTGGGACAGACCAAAGGTTCATCAAGCCCAGTATCCTGTTTCCAACAGTGGCCAAACCAGGTCACAAGTACCTGGCAAGATCTCAAAAGAGTAAAACAGATGATACGCTGCTTATCCTAGAAATAAGCAGTGGATTTTCACAAGCCTATCCTAATAATGTCTTATGGACTTTTCTTTTAGGAAATTATCCAAACCTTTTTTAAATGCCTGTGTTCCATCTGCTACATCTTAGATCTCTTCTCATCGGGTAGTACTTGTCATCTTCAGATTGGAATATTGCAGTTCTTTATACCAGGTCTTACTTCTCCTGGTTTTAGAGGGCTCGAACTGATACAAAATTCATTTGTTAAATTACTCCTAGGAAAGAAGAAGTTTGACCACGTTTCCCTTCTGTTACAAGCTGAAAACCGTCTCCCACTCAAGATTTTGTGTCTTTATAGAATGGTTTCAAAATAGGTGCCTACCTGCACTTCCACTCCATGTAAACTGTTAACATTACCTTACACATTTTCAAATGTACCCATGTGCTATTTATCCTTCCTCCCTCCTCATGCACACATTTGGAAAGTTGCACATATTACATACATTTAAAGTGCTCGATTCATTTGAAAATGTCCTCCCCCACCCCACACACTATCCAGATACTTTCAGTTAGTGTGACATTTCCAGATAGTTTTCATTTTCTTACTCTCCTTATAGTTCTCTCTCTCTCTCTTTTTTTGCCTAGGACATAACTTTACCCATATCTTTTTCATTCTCCACAGATATCTGAGACTTTGATCTTCTATCCTCTATCTTCTATCCATCTACTTGTCTATAGATATTTGGTAATGTCTGCTTCTTCTTTATTAGAATTACCTGACTCTAGGTCTCTTCCATGTTGGATTGTTTTGTCTTTAATTTCTTGCTTTTTTATTGTGTCTTTGTTGCCTTAAGGGTATCTTTTCCCCTTGATCTGCATCTTGTCGCCATGGCACCAGTATGAAGCAAAGAAATCTCAGAGGGTCTTTCTTTTTTGATAGTTACATGAATACAAGTTTCAATGTAAAAAAAATAATGAAAGCTGATGAACGTAAGGCAGAAGTGCTTTTCTAAAATTGCTTTACGCCCTGATATCTTTTTTTCCCTATCATCTTGTACTACTGAACCAAAATTGAAATGTTTTATGAGAAAATGTAATAGATATTAGTGATATAGACCCTGGAATTTGAATGTTCTCTTATAATTTGGAGACCTCCGTTAAGCAAATAGAATTATACTAACTTGACTGAACAGAAGGAAATTTACATAATTTTGCATTTTACAGGAATTGTGAGCAATTGGAATTAAACATGCTTATGAATCATTGTCGTTCAATCTGTGTCCTGCTTTTTGTTAGAGGTCATTAGCAACCTGCACATGGTTTTACAACTCACACAAATAGAAAGGAATTCTATATAGGGCATCCAAATTTAGGCGCCAGGCTGAAATACACTAACCTCCTAATTCTTTAAAAGTCATAAACATAAACATAAAAAGTCACCAAAAATTGCACACACAAATTTGGGTGCACCCGCAATTTGTACATGCAGTGGGAATCAAACCCAGTTCCCCAGGAGCAATGTCCACTGCACTAACCACTAGGCTACTCCTTCACAAGCAATTAGGTGCACTAATTAGATTTAATTGGGATGTATGCGTGTAAATTTAGGCACAGAATTTGTGCTTCAATTTATGTGCAGTCTGAAAAAAAAGTGGCACAGAAGTGGACGGGCCATGGGTGTAACAGGGGCATTTCTAAAATTTATGCACCTTGTTATAGAATAACGGGGATATGTGCCTACTTTAGGCACATACATTTGCACCATGTTTCAGTTGGTGAAAATGGCCACGCCTACAGTTAGATGTGATCAGGGCCGGTCTTAGGAAGTGCGGGGCCCTATGCAGACCAATCTGATGGGGCCCCATCCTAGCCCCGTCCCCACCCTAGCTCTAGGGCTGGCCACTCCTCCGTCTGAGTTCCAGGGCGGCCACCGCTCCCTCCGAGCTCACGGGCCATCCCCAGGGCTCCCCAGCTCCAGGGCTGGGCTCCCCAGCTCCCTCCCTCCCTCCCAGCTCCATGGCCGGCTGGCTGGTCTCTCTCTCTCTCTCTCCCTCCTACCCACCAGCTCCAAGGCCCCCCTCCCTTCCCGCTCCAAGGCCCAGCTCCCTCCCACCCACCGGATCCAAGGCCCCCCACCAAGCTTCCATCCAGCTCTAAGGCCCCCTCCCTCTGAATTTTAAGTTACCTCGTCGTCGACGTCGGAGCGGCTGGCAGGTAGTAGCAGCAGCCGTGAAAAGCGTGCGAGCTGCTGGGCGGTGCTTCGGGAGCCTTCCTTTCCCTCGCTCAGCTCTGGTCCTGCCCTCAAAACGAGGCCTAGGGACGACCATCTCTAGGGACGACCAAAATTTCAAGATTTGGGCGTCCCCGACCGTAGTATCAAAACGAAAGATGGACATCCATCTTTTTCGATAATACGGGTTTCCCCGCCCCTCCATCGGGAAGTTTTGCGAGGATGTCCTCAACAAAACTTGGGCGTCCATTTCGATTATGCCCTTCCACATAAAACATATGAAAAAATTGTTTAATTACAGTGAATATATAGTGACATATTATATGCTGGGAATTTTTGATTATATAGCCTAATGTGCCAGCATTTATGCTTGTTGTAAATGCTTGAGCCAAACTACTGTCAGTTAGGCACAGAAATGGAAGTGTTCTATGAACTTTCTGCCCAATATTCAGTGATATTTAACAGGCTAGAACGGCTGCTGACCAGTTAAAAGTTAAATAGCGCTTAATCAGCTATCCGCCAATATTCAGTGGGGCATAACCAGCTATCCCCAGCTGAATATTTCTGGTTAGCGGCTATCTGCCAACCGGGTTTAGTGAACATATCTGGCCACTTGAAAACCTGGTATATTTTTGGCCAGTTTAAAGATAACCAGCTAAGTCTGACTATCGACTTAGTCGGTTATCTTCAAACCGGTCAAAAATAAACCGGATATTCAAACTTAGTGCTGACTGCAGGAGTTAGCTGGTCTAACTCCTGCGGTCTGAATATCTGCACCTTTGTGCCTAAATCCTGGGAACGCCCACGCCCATGACCCACTCATGCTCCTCCCTTGGCCACACCCGCTTTGGAATTGCACAGGAGATCAATTAGGTGCGCAGGTTATAGAATATAGATGCAGAACAGATATGCGTGTAACCAGTAATTAGTGCTAATTAGTGCTTGTTAAGGTCAATTGTTAATTGTTATCACCAATTTAGCCAATTACTTTATGCACGTATCTGCGATCCGCACCCAAAATTGAATGCCTAATTTTGAGTGACCTATATAGAATTGGGGGGGGGGGGGGGGGGGGCTAGTGACTAAAGGAGGTATTGCCCCTCTTTTATAAAACCATTTTTGCCTGGTAAGTAAAATTATACAGCATATTATTTTGGTACCCAAATAAACGGCAGTACCTTCTTAACACAGCCAGGTCTCTAAGGAGCTCTTTTAGTAAAGTTTATGTTTATGTTGTGATGAGGCAGGCCTAGTGATCCTCTCTAGGCGAGAGTTCCTAAGAAACCCATCTCCTGGGAAAGGTCTCTGGTCTATAGATATAAGGGTGAGAAGGAAGACCCGGGGCGTACTCAGAAAGAAAGGAACAGTGTAATTCCTGAGTAGAGCTGAACTTACCCTGGGTGGTCACTAGTGGGGTCTTCGGGGATGATGCCCAATTTCCTTGGATAAAGAAATAATATGTAATGTCTCCCCTCAAGGGAAGGGAAGGGGCGGAGTTCCTTTTAGCCCAGCTAAAGACAGACCAGCTTAAACCGGAAGAGGATGGTGGCTTTATGGCAGGTATGGAACTTATGGATTGTATAAAGAGGGGCACTGCTAACACTATGGAGCAAGACGAAGGAGGGGAGATGGAATGGAAAGATTCTTGAAGGACTATTCTTGATTCTAAAAAGGCAGCAGTGGGAGGGCATAGTCAGATCTAATGCTGTGGAGAGGGAGATGAGCTGCCAGCCCTTCTATAGTGGAAGGGCAGACTGCTGAGAGTGGAGTGTTTGAACTTTGGAACTTTTGAATTGGATACCGTCTTCGAGAAAAGACGGCTGAGGGGAGATATGATAGAAGTCTATAAATGATAAATAATGAGTGGAGTGGAACAGATAGACGTGAAGCATCTGTTTACTCTTTCCAAAAATACTAGGACTAGGGGGCATGCGATGAAACTACAAAGTAGTAAATGTAAAAAGAATTGGAGAAATTTTTTCTTCACTCAATGTGTAATTCAACTCTGGAATTCGTTGCCAGAAAATGTGGTAAAGGCGGCTAGCTTAGTAGAGTATAAAAAAGGTTTGGACGGCTTCCTAAAGGAAAAGTCCATAGACCATTATTAAATTGGACTTGGGGAAAATCCACTATTTCTGGGATAAGCAGCATAAAATGTTTTGTACTTTTTGGGGGATCTTGTCAGGTATTTGTGACCTGGATTGGCCACTGTTGGAAACAGGATGCTGGGCTTGATGGACCTTTGGTCTGTCCCAGTATGGCAATACTTATGTACTTATGTACCCTTCAAAGGGGAGAGGGGTGCACAGGGCACCAAAGACTCTTTGGACCTGTGCATTTTGTTTTTTTGCTTCTTTTGTTTGCTGGAAGTATTGAAACTGTATCAAAAGCTGCTGATATATCAAATTGCAGGAGAACTGCACTGCCACCATAACTAAAAATCTTTTTAACCTCAGAGGTTAATGATAGCAATAAAGTCTCGGTACTATGAAAAGGTCTAACCCCAAATTGAGAGGCATGAAGTAAATTAAATGTATCAATATAATCTACAAGCTGGGAACTTATCACAAATCCTATCAATTTAGCCAGAAATGGGAACATGCTGGGAACACCCCTAATTGAGCAGAGAAGCTTCAAAACATTTGATGAGGCAAGTCATCAAATACAAAATATAAATAAATTTACCATGGGGAGGAAACTCGATAAACTGTTATTAAAGTAGGCTTGGGGAAATCTCTGTTTCAAAAAGACTCAAAGCAAATATTTTGGCATCAGCTTTAGATTCACGCTTCTCTGCAACTAAATTTGAATTAAAATGAATAATCAAGAGTACAGGAATTTAAGCCACTGTTCAATCCCTAGGGGGATCAATATTCAGCCAGCAGCAGTCAGTGTTTCTTTAAAAAATGGGTAATTACAATTAAATATAAACCTGTCTGAAAGAGATGGCCAAACCAACACACCTGATTGAACTCATAAGATCACTCTATCGAGATCAAGAAGCTACGGTCCGAACGCCATATGGAGACATAGATTGGGTCAAGATTGTAAAGGTCACATGACAAGGATGCATCCTGTCACCAGCAGCTTTCAACATGTATGCTGAAACCGTCATGCGACGAGCAGGCCTGGCTGAGTCCAAGCTGCAGCAACAGGGGGCCTGTGCTAGATTCAGCAAATGTTTTTTGACATGCGCTGAGGCCCCCTTTTACTGCAGTGGGTAAAAGGTTGTCTTTTTTTGCTGGAAAAGAAATGGCCATATGGTAAGTGAACTATTTGCCACACAGTCATTTTTTTTTTTTGGGGGGGGGGGGGGGGATTACTTATTTATTTATTGCATTTGTATCCCACATTTTCCCACCTTTTTGCGGGCTCAGTGTGGCTTACAATAAGATATGAATAATGGAAATACATTTGTTACAACTTGGTTATGGATTACATTGTACAGAGTTGTGCGAGACATTCGAATATCATTAGGAATATAACAATGGGACATCAACATAGAAACATTGGAAGGAGACAATGGGAAACTAAAAGGGCAGTGTTAGACACAAAGACATATGGTGTACATAGTTCCGTGAATAAATGTATGATTGACTGGATTACGGGATGAGGGATCAGAAGTGGATGTATGTTGCATTGATGAACAGTGAGTATGGACTCTATGTGTTTTGGCTCTTTCCGTAAGTTTTTTCAAACAGGTGAGTCTTCAGTAGTTTACGGAAGGAAGCTTGTTCGTTAATCATTCTTAGGTTGCGCGGTAGTGTATTCCAAAACTGCGTGCTCATGTGAGAAAAGGTTGACTCGTGTAGCGTCTTGTATTTCAGGCCCTTGCAAGTGGGGAAGTGGAGGTTGAGGTGTGTTCGGGATGATCTTTTAGCGTTTCTGGGTGGTAGGTCTATTAAATCAGACATGTATGCTGGGGCTTCGCCTAAATGATCTTATCACCACTCATTCAGGTGGTGGTAAGGGCTCGTGTGCTAACCCAGTGGTAACTGGGCAGTGATTACCACCAGGTAAGCACCGTCACTGCAAAAATAGAAATATTTTTGTAGTTCCGGAAATGGCGCTCACTGGGGGTGGGTATTACCGCCGGGCTCCTGATTTACCCACTGCGCTAGGCACTAAGCCACTTCCTCTCCTGTCACATCTTTTGGCAAAATTACATACTTAGTGGCACTATAGTTGTCCAAAAGCTCATTTCTACACCTAAGCCCCTGTTTTATGTGCAGAAGTGCTTTGAAAATTGCTCCCTTGAAGCCTTCCGACTGAGAAATGTATGCAAAGCATAACAGTAGAGGTTTAGTGAGAGGATTATGCACTGCTCTAGGGGACACTCTACACAATTACATTCCGTGTGCATTTCTATTAATTTTAGTGAAATTGACTGCACTTGCTGTAAGCAAGGTACCTAGAGTAGTAAGGGTATTATTTAACAAAGATTTATTTCCATAGGCAAAGAATGTGGAAAGTCTTTTTTTGAATAAGACCCTAAACCTCAATTTTAATTATTTTTGCATACACTGCTGTCTTCAAATCAGTACATTTGCTCTTTTGATAAAAGAGGTTTGTTGCTTTCAGTTGTGTGCTTTTGATGAGTAGGTGAGAGGCCTTAAAGCATCTTAAATGAGTGACTTCCATAATTTCTGGTTATACTTAAACTGAGCTGTTGAAAGCAGCAGTTTGACTCACTCCTTTGCTGTAGCAGAGTGATGGATTGAACAGCTGTAACACAGGCACATGGACAGTAATTCTGTAAACATGGCGGCACCGCCCATGGTGCAGAAGAGCAAAGCAGAGACGGAGTAGCGGCAGCAGGCTGGAAAGAGTGGGATTCTCTTGTGCCCCCTGCAGCTGCAGAGGCTACTACAACACCAGGGTATCTGTTTTGTTTTTTAAAGCTGTTGCAGAAGTTTAAGCTTGTGAAAAGGCAATTTGCAGTTGCATTGGCCAAATATTTTCAAAGTTGGTGCTCTGGGCTTTGACTGGCCCTGGAGTTCAAATCTAGTCAGGAGGTACTGGATTTTCTTTAGTCTCAGCTAGGGAGAACAGAGGAGAAGCATCTCTGTCCTGAGACCCTGTTCAAGACTTGTGAGCAGTCAATTTTCCTGAAACTCCCCAGGTGCTACCCGTTAGTAACAAGTGTTAGATAATTTTGATGTAGATCCTTGTTTTGGTTATCTGTTATTGCTTGCTGTACTTTTTCACCTGGTTTTTCAAACATTCATTGACTGTAACAATAAACCTGTTCATTTATTAGCTCTGTTGTCCTGGACTGACTAAGAATACTGGTGGTTTGTGTGTTGGGTCTGTGGGTGTTTTCTAGGTACTGTGGGACCCCTGAGAGAGTGGCCCTAGTACCTAGAAATCACCAGGGAATAACGCAGCAGCGTTCCTAGGGTGGCTGACACCCGGGGCAGATCACCGATGCGCCCCCCCGGGTGCAGTGCAACACCCCCCCTCCCGGCGAAAGGACACCCCCGGGTGTATTTTTACCTGTTGGGGGGGGGGGGGGGTTGCCGCGCACCTGTCGGCTTCGCTTGTTCCATGCTCCCACTGCCCCCGATCAGGAAGTAACCTGTTCCGGGGCAGAGCAAGGATCGAGCGGAGCTGACAGGCGCGCAGCACCCCCCCCCCCCAGCGGCGTGCACCCAGGGTGGACCGCACCCACCGCCCCCCCTTGGTACGCCACTGGAATAACGTGAGAGTGGGAGACTAGCCCAGATGCAAGCGGAACCCAGTCAGTAGGAGGAGGGTGCAGTATAAGTAGTAGTAGTAGTAGTATGTAGCACATGCCCAGGTGCAGGCAGGCCTGAGCATTGCTGGGGATATAAGAGGAACGAGAATTCTTAGTAGACTGGCCAGACAAACATTCCAGCAAAGCAGTGGGGCAACCTAGGGATCACTGCAGTGGACTTCACATATAAGGCCCAGGTATACATCTCACTGTTACCCCCTTATATTGTATGGTGAGTCCTCCAAAACCCACCAAAAACCTACCGTACCCAACTGTACACCACTACTATAGCTTTTATGCCAGAAATGTGTCACCTATATGTGGGTACAGTAGGTTTTTGGTGAGCTTTGGAGGCTCATACTTTCCGCTAGAAGTATAACAGAGTGGGTTACGGGTCTGGGTCCCCTTCTCTACAGTGCACTGCACTGATCACTAGGTTGACCTGCTTACTTCTTTAATAGGATTGGCCATAACATCTGAAGCTGTCATAGAGCATGTACTGTTTCTTTTACATCTTTGATAGGTGGGGATGGGAGGGGGTCAGTGACCATTGGGAGAGTAAGGGGGTCATGTCCTAATCCCTCCAGTGGTCATTTGGGGCACCTTTTGTGACTTAGTCGTTATTAAAACAGGTCTCGCCCAAAATGTCTAGGTTTTAGCCTTGGACATTTTTGCTTTGTTCTATTATGGCAGAAAAACATCCAAGTGTTAGGAATGCCCAAATTCCGCCTCCAACATGCCCTGACACCCCCCCCCCCCCTTGTGATTTTTATACACTGCAAATGAACTGCATAGAACAACATGCATGGATGTTTTTGCAAGAAAAATGGCCGTCTTCCATTTTCCAATATTTTTTGGGATGTTTTTCTGTGTTGAAAATGAGTCCCATAGTTTCACAAACACTGAAACAATAGAACATAAAATATATGTAACCCAGGTTTCACCCATGTACTAACTCTGGCTCCAGGCTGCAAAAAAAAATCTCAGTTTAGTTTTATATTCAGGGCCAATCTCCCTTCACTCATCAGTTCCAGCACACATGCAGTCGAGCTCGGGAGTGGGTCTATAGTTCAGATTAGCGATCCAGGAGTTTGAAAGGCTATGGCTGATCCTCCAGCAGTAACCCCACCTTTGGTCCACCCTGGTTCTGGGACAAGCTCTCCCTGGCTCCGGTCCTGTGTTCCTGGGCTGGGCCCTCTTATACCCACCCGTAGCACACTATCTCCCAGTTGCCACTTACTGGAGCCGTTACCTGCCTCTCACAGCCAGTGGATCATGTAACCCACTCCTCTTACCCAGGTGTTGATGCCACCTCAGTAAGGCCAACACAATTCATCCACTGTAAAGCACTATACACAAAAGTATAGCAAGATAAGGTTCTGAGTGTGTTTTTGCACAACAGTATTAACTTCCAGGACTCAAAAAGCAAAAACCTTATGCATGAAAAGGCAGCACTAAATATTACACCATGCCCCCTAAAACACCGATATATCATCTAGTGAAAAAAAAATTAAACAGGACTGCAACAAGATCTCTACACATTCTACATGCTAGCAGAATACCATACCTTGGTTATACACACAAAACACAAAGCGACCCTTAACAAATGTGAAATGAGGGACCATTCATCTTTGACCACAATAACTTTATGTATTTGTTTCTATGCCGCTGATGGCGAACGCCTCTACGGTATTATGTAAGCCACATTGAGCCTGCAAATAGGTGGGAAAATGTGGGATACAAATGTAACAAATAAATAATTGTCTGAGATAGGGAGGGTGTGGTCTGGGGTGATTAAGGTTGTGGGTTTGTACGTATTGTGTTGAGATGAGAGGAGAGGATGAGGCAGTGTGTTTTTTCAGTGTTCAGTTTCAGTTGAAAAGAGTTGGCCCATGAGTCCATAGTGTTCAAACCGAGTTTGATTTCATTGGTGATTTCTGTTAGATCATGTCTGAAGAGAATGTATATTGTGACATCATCTGCGTAGGTTGAGGCCTTGCTTTGATAATGACTTGGCCAGTGGGATCATCATTATGTTGAAAAGTGTTGGTGATAGTGGTGATCCTTGAGGTACTCCACAGTCTGCTTTCCAAGGTGGTGATATGTTTAAGTTTGATTTCACTTAATAACTAGATATGAAGGCAAAAAGCTGAAATGGAAACCTCAGGAAGTCAGACTCTGCACACAGCACTAATAGCACTAATAGAGAAATAGAAACTCAAATGCAAAATACAAGAAATATGCATTTCTAAAAGCTGACATTTTCTAATTAATAAATTCAGAATAAAATACTTTTTTCTACCTTTGTTGTCCGAGTATTCTATTTTTCTATTCGCTTTGGTCTCGATGTCTCTTTTCTGCTTTTCCCCCTGTCTTTTCAGGGCTCCTATCCAATAGACATTTCTTCTCTCTCCATGTCCTCCATCCATCTTCCCTCTGTGTCCCTGTCCCTCCCTCCATGTTCAGCTTCAGCCCTCTTGGCATCCCTATTCTCCCCTATATTCATCATTTCTCCTCTGTGTCCCTAGGTAGACCTGTTCTGCATTTCCCTTCCCATGATCAGCATTACCCCACTGTGACCCAATCATCCCTGAGTCCAACATTGCCCCTGTTTGTCCCTATTGTATTGCTCCTCTGTGTCCCTGTCCCTATGCTCCCTCCATGCCCAGCATCTCTGTATCCCTGTCCCCTTCCTTCCACCCGTGGGACCAGTATCTTTCCTCCTTGTCCCCTTCCTCCCACCTGTGGGGACAGTATCTCTCCTTCTTGTCTCCTTCCTCCCACCCATGGGGCCAGTATCTCTCCTCCTCTCTTCCTTCCTGATCCCCCCCCCCCCCCCCATTCCAGTGTCTTTCTCCCCTCCTCCAATTCATCTCAGTCTCTCTCTTCCCCTCCCTTCCACCTCACCTTCCAGTCTTTCTCCCCCTCTCTTCCTCTCCTCCAGGCAATCTCAGACTTAGTTTCTCTCTCTCCCCACCTCCCCATCTTCCTTTCCTCCAGCCAAGTCACTCTCAGTCTCTCTCTCACTTTCCATTCTCTCCATCTCTCCTCCTGTGTTTCTTCCTCTCCTTCAGTCTAGTCACTCTCAGTATCTCTCTCTCTCTTTCTCTCCCTCCTTCCTGCAGAACCAGTGTCTCTCCTTTTTCCTTGTCCCCTCCCCATTCTGGTGTCTCCGCTCCTCCAGTCCAGCAGTCTCTCTTGCCCCTTCCTGGCCCAGTATTTCTCTCTCCCTCCAGTATCCAGCACCTCTTTCTGTCTACTCTCACCCCCAGATCCAGCAGAGCAGTACCTACTGCATCTCACTCTACCTGGGTCCAGCACCTCTTTCCTCCTCCATTATTTCTAGTCCAGCGTCTCTTTCATTCCCCCTCCCCATTGCAGTGCCTATCCCTCTCTCTCGTTTCTCCTCCCCCCTCCGTTGCAGCATCTATCCTTCTCCCTTGTTTCTCTCCCGTCCGTTGCAGCATCTATCCCTCTCCCTCATCCACCCCCCCATGAATGCAGCGTCTGTCCCTCTTGCTCGCTCCCTGCAGTCCTTCTAATTTGATTAGGTCACCACTGGTAGCACAGCAGCATACTAACTAAAACAGTTCACTTCGGAGCTTCGGCCTGACAACCTTCCTTATGATGTGTCGCGCTCTCGCAGAAGCAGGAAGTTGCATCGGGATGTGTCACAAGGAATGCCATCAGCCCGAAGCCCTGAAGCAAGCTGTTTTAGTTAGTATGATACCAGTGTGCTGCTACTGGCAATGATCTAAATCAGATTAGAGGGACCGCAGGGCGGGAGTGAGAGGGATAGACGCTGTATGGGGGGTGGGGGATGAGAGATGTAATGAAGTACTGGTACTTTGGGGGCTTGTGGCTGGGGAGGCCTCTTATCCCGGCTTAACCATCTATCTGCCAATATTCAGCGGGGGATAACCTGCTATTCTACACTGAATATCCATGGTTAGCAGCTGGTGGATAACTGGTTATATCACACAATATAACCGCTATCAGCCAATTTTTAAACAGGGTTTGGCAGTCATATTTGGCCGCATCAAATCCTGGTATATCTTTGGCTGGTTTAAAAATAACCAGCTATATCTGAATATCGACATAGCCAGTTATCTTCAAACTAGCCAACCCCCCCCCCCCCCCCCCCCCCCCCATATATTCAATGCTGGTCACCGGAAATGACCCGGCATTGAATATCCAGGTTCATCATGGACAGGCTATCTCCTGCAGTCTAAATATCGAGGCCTAAGGGACTATACCATCACAACTTCCTAGAAGGACTAGTTTAACAAATAGGCCTTTACCAGTTTCCTAAAGAGAGCAAAGAGGTCCCCTGCCTTAATTCTAACAGAAAGCTATTTCAAAGGTAGGTCCTGCAATGAGAAACACGAGGGAGCGATCCTCTTCTAGGAGGACTTGGTGAAATAATGGGATGTCCCCTGCAATCTCAATGAATGTGTTGGCTCACAGGTACATCATTACTAAGAGCTTTCTAAACAAAGACCAACATTTTAAACTGCACACACCAGAAAATAGGAAGCCAACGTAACACCTGTAAAATGGGAGTATATGTTCTCACCATGAGATCCCCCTGAATTGAATTAACCGAGTAACTGTATTCTGGGCAACTTGGAGTGCCTGTAAAGATGATTATGGCAGTCCAACACAAAGTGTTACAATAATCAAAATATGGCATAGAAAGACTGATTTCAAACTGCAGTAAGGACATTTTCAAAATTCAACAGATCTTTCAACCTCTCTACTATCTTTAATTTATAAAATATCATTTTTATCATTAATCTTAACTGAAGCTTGAAACAAAGTGAAGGATCCAACAATACTCCTAAATTTTTAACTTCATGTAGTATTGGGACTGAAGTGCCATCAAAGTGAAAAACATCAGGGCACCCTTCACCATCTGCTTTCACCAACCATAGAATCTGTGTCTTGGCCACATTAAGGGCCAGATTCTATATAAGGTGCCTAAAAAATCCATGCAGTAAACATTTCCGGCAAACTGTATTCAATAAGTGGTACCTAGATTTAGGCGTGGTATATAGAATACACTTCGTTTATATCCCAGTGCCTAAAACTACGTGCTTCCATTTACCCCAATGAAAATGTAGCGTAAACTTCTGCACGTAGATTTACGCACACTGGGCCATATTCTATAACTATGCATGGAAAGTTTGGAATGCCCAGGAAATGCCCCTGTCCCCCGCTCATAACCACGCCCCTTTGAAACTGCACACATTAGAATTTAGGCGCAGTTCATTATAGAACATGCTTAGCGAGTTGTGTGCGTAAATTCTAATTATTACTCATTATTGCTTGTTAGGTGCTGTTATCAACGCTGATTAGATTGTTAAGCCAATTAAGTTACACGCAGTGTTATAGAATATGCTTAGATTTCAGTGCGGAACGCTAGGCTCTATATAGAATCCAGCAATAAGTGCTAGCTGATTCACAGTCATCCAAGAACATATAGTCCTAACGTAAAGACCTACAAACTGTAAGGCCTCTGTAAGTGACTCACAAATTAGTACAAAAACATTCCAAATCATTTGCATAGAGTCCATATTGCAAGCCAAGCCCAGCTAACAATTTACAGACTGGGTACATATACACGTGAAACAGTACTGCGGAAAGGGTGGGTACTTAGCTGGTCTGAATCATTTTTATATAACTGTCAATTTTAGGTAGTTATTAGTAATTGTAAATCTGAGGTACTCCCAGTTCTATAGACATCCACTCTGCAATTATTAATAACTCTACCTGAAATTGCTGGTTAGATAAAAAATGTTTCAAACCAGCTAAGTACCTGCCTTGCAATCCAACAGGCTCTCAATTGTTCAATCAAAATAAAGTGATTCACTGTATGAAAGGCAGCAGTTTCATTTAATAACACCAAGAAAAATCTCTCATTTCTATCAATGCCTAACCTATTCTTGTCAAACATAGAGATTAATAATGTCTCAGCGCATGGGGAGGGTAAATTCATAACCGGCTGATATGTCCCCGAGTTACACCAATTTTAAAAGGGAAAGCACACACACACACACCTGCTCTGAAGTATGCACAAATTTGGAGCCCTTTTACTAAGCTGTGCTAAAAAGTGGCCTGTGCTAATTTTAGCGTAAAGGTTTCTCATACACTGAGGCCACTTTTAGTGAAGCTGTAAAATGGACACAATTTCTTATTTTCCATTAATAGCTACAACTAATTTCCCAATTAGCGTGTGGTCTTTAGCACGGGAATTCTTACCTCCACTTATTTTGTAGGCGGTAGGGGATTCTATGCTAATCCTGTGCAAATTGGTCAGTGCACTCCAATGCCCATGTGCGCAACAATTCCTAAATTACTGTGGGACACCTGAGCGCAGGGGCGTAGCCAGACACCCAATTTTGGGTGGGCCTGGGCCCAAGATGGGTGGGCAGAAGTACTCCACAAGTGATTTGGTCTCTCCCTCTCTCACCTGCATGCCATATGGTCCTTCAAACATCAGCCCCTCCCCTGCATACCTTTTAAATAGCAGATTTTCACCGACCGCGAGCAGCAACTAATACACACAGCTCATGTTGGCCTCACAGCCTTCCCTCTGATGTAACTTCCTGTTTCCGCATAGGCAGGAATACATCAGCGGGAAGGCTGTGGGGCTGGTGCGAGCAGTATGTATCAGTTGCTGCTCACTGCAGGCATCTGGTATTTACAAGGTATGCAGGAGGGACAGTTGTTGGGAGTTTTCGGCTGGTGGGGCTTGGGGAATCCCTGCCAGCCACATCATAGATGTGCTGCTACTGGGTGGGCCTGAGCCCAAAATGGGTGGGCCTGGGCCCACCCATGGCTACGCCACTGCCTGAGCGCATTCCTAAGTAATGCCCTTTCAACTTGCGATAAGCACATGCAGCTTACTAAAAGGAGGAAAGGGAATGGGACTTGATATACTGCCTTTCTATGGTTTTTTGAAACTACTTTCAAAGTGGTTTACATAGTATATACAAGTACTTATTTGTACCTGGGGCAATGGAAGGTTAAGTGACGTGCCCAGAGTCACAAGGAGCTGTAGTGGGAATTGAACCCAGTCCCCCAGAATCAAAGTCCACTGCACTAACCACTAGGCTACTCCTCCACCTCTTGTAGTATTTAATTCACACATTTTAATGCAAAAATATGCACAAAAGCCCAAACTGCACCCCTGAAGAACACCTCTGACTACGTCAGATAAAGTTACGAGTATGCACGGTGTATGTGCATACATTGGGGAATTTTCACAGAGACCATTTCAGTGTGTAAAGTATTGTTTTATGGACTGAAATGTCTTTTAAAAGCACTATCATAAAGGTGCTTATGTATCATTATAGATGCCTATACACTTTTAGTAACTAGGCTCTCCAAACCAGAGGTGTAGCCAGACCTCAACTTGGGAGGGGGTATGAGCCCCAAATGGGATGGGGACCATTTTGCCCTGTCTCCCCGCCTCTCTGCCACTCTCGGCCCCTGTTATAACCCCACATACCTTGGCTTCACTAAATATGGGCATGCGCATGGGAGAGGGGGAAAACAGGCAGCGTGGCAGTGAATTTCACTGCAGTTTCTGTTGGCAGGGCTTGCGAAATCCCACCAGCCAAACCAGCAGACCCAAATTGGGGGGGGGGGGGGGGGGGCTTAGGCCACCAAGGCCCCCTGCTCCAAACTATCCCCAGCAACTCACGACTTTATACCTGCTCTGAGGAAGGTGCAAATATGTACACGTATGTGCATGTTTTATGAAGTATACAACTGATGACTGGTGATGGTATTGCTCAGTTTATCAACAATTTTAACTAGACTGCTGAGCTTTTCCTTCCCTTCTTGACCAGTTCAACAATGTTAGTTGTATTGAAAAAGTGGAAATTTGTATTGTAGTTTACACCAAACAGTAAGCCTACTACTGTTTACAGTATGAAGTATACTACTCCACCCGTGCTCTGCCCCCATCTTTTTCAAAAATGAGCCTGACTGTGTATCTGGATTTTCAAAAGGCGTTTGACAAAGTACATCATGAAAAACTCCAGAAAAAACTGGTGAGTCATTAGATAGGAGGTAGTTTCCTATCATGGATTAAAAACTGGTTAAAAGATAGGTAAGAGAGTAGGATAGATAGTGGGGTTCCCCAGGGGTCTGTGCTGGGACTGCTGATTTTTAACATAAATGATCTAGAGATGGGAGTAACTAATGAGGTAATTAAATTTGCTGACAACACAAAGTTATTCAAAGTTGTTAAATCGCAAGAGGAAAACAAAAATAAGGATGTTATAACGCCTTTGTTTCGGTCCATAGTGTGACCGCACCTCGAATATTGTGTTCACCGCATTTCAAAAAAGATATAGTGGAATTAGAAAAGGTACAGAGAAGGGCAATGAAAATGATAAAGGAGATGGGGCGACTTCACTATGAGGAGGAGATGAAGCTGCTAGGTCTTTTCAGTTTGGAGAGAAGACGGCTGAGGAGAGATATGATAGAGATCTATAAAATAATGAGTGGAGTGGAATGGGTAGACATGAATCGTTAGTTTCTCTTTCCAAAAATACTCTGACTAGGGGGCATGCGATGAAACTACAAAGTAGTAAATTTAAAATGAATCAGAGAAAACGTTTCTTCACTCAATGTGTAATTAAACTCTGAAATTCGTTGCCAGAGAATTTGGTAAAGGTGGTTAGCTTAGCGGAGTTTAAAAAAGGTTTGGGTGGCTTCCTCAAGGAAAAGTCCATAAACCATTATTAAAATGACTTGGGGAAAATCCACTGCTTATTTCTGGGATAAGCAGTATAAAATATATTGAACTTTTTTGGGGGATCTTGCCAGGTATTTGTGACCTGGATTGGCCATTGTTTGAAACAAGATGCTGGGCTTGATGGACCTTTGGTTTGTCCCAGTGTGGCAATACTTATGTACCGGTTAAGGACAAACCTTGATGAGATACCCCTCACATCCGGTTGACAAAGGAAGTTGCAGGTGGAGAGGGGGTTGGCCTACCCCAGAACTCAGCAAGGGACCAGAGTCCCTCGGGCAGTCCTGTTTAGCTGGAGAACCACCAGCTATAACATGCCTGTCCATAGGACCCACAGTCTTTGGAGTGTTAGCTACCGTCTTAACCTTGGCTTTACACTTCTCCATCGACGGACAAACTAAACAGTACCTTAGAAAATCCAGCAAAGTAACTGACTCCTCGGCTCCCAAGGGGCCTAGCGTGCCCATTTGGGCACAGGTTTATGGCCACACAATGCAAAAGCTGCAAGGATCACATGCTTCTCTTGCTGTCAACAATCTGCTGAGGCGCCAAAGCTTTATGCAGAGATGTGGTGACTTCGGATGACATCAGACGCCACCACTGGAATACTGCACCAAGAAGCACTCCCCACTGTGCTCCTCTTGCTCTCAGGGGTAGGTAGCTTAATTGGATAATGAGTCAGTTAGCACCAATAATTGTTTTTAACAAGCAATTGTTGATGCTAATTGGAATCAATTAAAGATACATGTGCATAAATTTAGGCGCGTGTATGCAAATCTCTCTCATGAATATTCATTATGGTTATCCTGAAACCCTGACTGGCTGGGGAGTCCCCAGGACAGGTTTGGGAACCACTGGTGAACGAATATACTGTTGGAGGGTAATTTTATAACAGAGCATCTAGAATAAGAGAGTAAGAAGGCACTTACAGTAGACAGCTATTCACCGGCAACGTTCATGCCATCATGCTAGCAGTGTACTTTAAGTAATTGGTATTTAGTAGGAAGTTGTTCGTGTGCATATGTTGCCACACCTGCAAGTGAATGATGCAATACCCCAAAGCGAGGACGTACTTTAACACTTAAAGTACAGTACAGTCTTGATTATCCAATGTAAACGGGACCCAGCCATTATCGGATAAGTAAAAAGTTGGATAATACGGAAAATAATGGCGATCTCTTACAAAACGTATGGAAAACATATTTTATGCATACAGAACAGGCATAGGGTATCTGTATTTAAAATATAGTATTGTTTATTAACATTAACCAGCAGTGTGTGAAGCCGGAAAACAGGAAGAGAACCCACACGCTTCTTAATAGCAACACGATAACATCACTGGGGCTGTTGAATATGCAGGATGGTCAGATTAGCGAACGTTGCATAATTGAGACTGTACTGTATGTACCCTTTATAGAATTACCCCCTTGGTGGCTTTGGGGAAATCGGTGGAGCTGCTCTTCCATAGAACACGCAGGTGCCTATGCCTGTCAGTATTTATTAGTACATAGTACCATATGGAAATTAGAAGTAGAAAATCAATTTACACTGAATTAATAGCGAACAGTGATTTGTACTGCATGGTACACTCAAGGTTATTCTGGCTAAGCAGGATAAATTCCACTACAGCATAGTCAACATGTTTGTGCTTGTTCACTTCAGAAACAAATCCTAGCAATGATTTCAAAACATAGCCTGTGGATGGATCAGTAGCTACTACAGTTTTAATGCGACACATCATAAAGAGGTTTATGACATGTCAAATATAAAGATAAAAAGTCATTGATTTCAAAGGCCACAGAGATACAAACCAAAAACCATAATATTTTATTAAGCATGGATTTCAAAGTAGGGGCTTTTCACTGAAGTACAGGAAATCAGAAGGCTTCACGCTGGATAAGATTCTCCATTTTTCATGAAGAGAAAAATATCAACATGTGGAGCTCTGTCTTTTAAAGTTTTTTGACCAATTTGATACTCTCTAGAAAACAAATCCCACAGTACATGGGTTTAAAGTGCAATTAAGAGAGAAATTGATATATGTTTTGTGAAAGAACTGTGCAAAATTTCATTTGTTCGATTTTAGAAGTATACTCATGCTGAAAAGTAAAAATAATAAACAAGAGAATGTTGCAATCTATTCTGTACTGTTGGAAAACGGAAAAATGCAAAATATAAATCAGAAAATTAAATTAAATTGAAAAGAAGTTAACTTTTCAAGGTCATAGCCTTCCGCTTTTCTTAACAGATATTTTAATATGATTTAATAAGATGGGCAGGCTAGATAGGGCATATATGGTCTTTATCTGCCTTCATTTTCCTCTGTTTTCCATGTTTCTATTTTTAAAATGCAATACCTCCAGAATAGATTTAACTGAAGCCCTGATTAAAATTTCTTTGGATAATAAATCACTTTTAGAAAGCACTTGCTAAAATGTTTGATTGCAATTATCTTTTGCTTTAAATGGATGAGTGTGAGCATGTAGATTATCATGATTTTGGATGGATAGGGGAGGTCTGGGGGGGGGGGGGATCTGAGGACTCAGAGTTGTTCTGAAGTGATTGGAGGAAGGAAAGAAGGATGCTTCATGACTTAGAGCCCCTAGACAACTCTGGAATGGCTCACCAGCCAAAAGGGCTACACTTTTCCTGGGGAACTGTATTGAATTCAGACACTTTTAAGCCCATTAAACAGTCTCAACTACTCACTTCATTATAACTCACAGCAACAACCCAGGTTCACCCTCCACTTTCTAGAGGGATCATCGAGACTTACACAACAGCCAGCATGAACCATCACATCCCCCTCTCTTTAACTAACAGTTTTCTTTATATAGGCTAGGGTTTTTTTATGACTCAGCCAACACATATGCTGGTGGATACCATGATCTGCGGCAGTTTCATGGCTGACAGGGGCCCAGGTATTGAGAAGTGCAGCACTTTGGGGTGTCATAGCTCTTCATTGAAGTATTCTTTTGTAGCATACCTGGGTTGTGTGGTATCTCTTTGGTGGTAACTGATGGCACTTGTAGGGTGTAAATAAATAATACTTAGGATAATAATTACCCACTGATTACTTATTCCAAGGTTCCTAGCTCAGCCTAGGGGAATATTATACAGGAACCTTGGAGCTGGCACCCTGCCAGTGTTTTTTTCCCGCCAAAGAACAGAAGCCACGTCACAGATGATATATTATTTATTATAGATAAGAAAAATAGAAACACTCTGCAATAGCTTATATGCAATATAATATCTCTTACTGATATGCACACTAACAAAATATATTGTCTAACTATACTCTGATTCTCCTGAGACTATGTACAGTAATGATTAGAACAGTACAAATGATATCCTAATGATCCTTATGGAAACTTATCACATCTTATGAAAAATACACCATTAGCAGCTTTCCCTGACCAAGAGCTGACATAAACCAGTCGTACTTAGATAACCACTGACTAATCCCAGACTAGGAGATATATCACTGTGATCTCACCATGCTGTCCTGATGACGGCTCAGTTGAGACCAGAGCTGATTTTCCCAAAGACGCTATCTCAGCTGTCTGTGTCTTAGATGTAGAGCAGGTCTTTCTCCGCAAGCAAGCAGGTTTCCGTCTCTTATTGGTTTTCAGAGCCAATATCTCTGCCACAGGTATTTGCACCAGTTATGCAGGCCACAAGGTTGGTATCATACAGTCTTTGGCTCACCCCGAGCCTTGCTGGATTTCTCAGGTCTTCTTACCAGGTACCCCTCCTCCGAGGGTCTCCGACTAACTAACTAACTTCTCCCACTCTTCCCGCGTTCTTCCAGACCTCCCGGTCAGGTGATAGCCCGGACCAATTAGCCTCTTGTACAGTCCAGTACATGGGCAAGAAGAGTTCTTTGTTTTGTGACCTTGGAAATGGTAACTTCTGGTGCCATGGCTCTGCCTCCCTTCTCAGCTTCTCAGGGGAATAGAAGGGGGTGGTTGGAACACAGAATGTTCTTGGCTTCCGCAAGCCTGTTAGTGATTTTCCACAAGCTGAAGCTGGATCTTGCTGACACAGAGATGTTCAGGTCAGGGGGTTGCAGCAGCCATCTTATTGTGCATAGGCTTGTATAGGCCAAGACCAGCTCAGGCTAGATCACAGGGAAATACCCCTACATACTCCTATCCTAGTAATGCAATCCAGATCTTTCACAGCAATTAGGGTCTCATGACTCAGTTACTTATGTCTGGATGTCCTTCTCCTCTCTGAACCATCCTCTGTTTTGACCATGAATGAGCAATGCGGAAGTTGTTTGGTAACTTATGTCTTACTCTAGTCATTGTTATCTTCAATTTTGACCTAGACAGTCTGGTCTTCTTTTGGGACTGGCCTTTCCATGGCCCTTCTACTATTAATACTAGGTCTGTTTATCCTTAACTGCCTCTAGGCAATGGTGAATTTTGTCTGTGCAGATGGAGTTTGCAGCACATCATTTCATAGTAAGAGTCCAGGTTTGTTGCAGGGGCATTTTCGACATGATGTCTGCATCCAAGTTTGGGCTTTTTGCAAAAACTTCCAAAAATCCAGTAGCAAACATGGCCATTTTCAAATCAGAAAATATCCAACTTTTTGTTTTGAAAATGTACGTTTGCTAGATGTTGTTGTGCTCAGTGCATCTATCTTTTAGGACCATTTATTCATGTTTGGAAAAAAATAAAGCTCTAAAGGAAAAATGCACAAAAACAAGCCATTAGGATGTATGGGGGGGGGGGGGGGGACAGCATTTTTAGTAGACTAGCCACACAGACATCCCAGTAGAGCAGTGGGGCACCCTAGGACACTGCAGTGCACTTCACATAAAAGGTCCCAGGAACACTGCCAGTGATAAAAGACAGGTGGGAGGACCCAGGGGAGTGATAGAATGGATTTGACACCACATTGAACTCTCTCCTTAAGGTGCCCCTCCCCCAACCCCCCCTTCATTATCTCCTCAGACCCTTGCTGAATTCTTTCACAACAAGGTTGAAAAGAAAAACCTTGCTTTCTCTACCTCACCACCTCTCCCTCCACTAGTCCGTTCCCCTCTCTCTCCTTCCCCTCATTCCCTTTCCTCCTTTCCTGAAGTTACTATTGAGGAAACTACACTTCTCCTTTCTTCCTCAAAATGTACCACCTGTTCCTCTGATCCCATTCCCACCCACCTTCTTAATGCCATCTCTCCTGCTCTTATTCCTTTTATCTGTCACATTCTCAACCTCTCACTTTCCACTGTGACTGTCCCTGCTGCCTTTAAACATGCTGTGGTCACACCTCTCCTTAAGAAGCCTTCACTCGACCCTACTTGTCCCTCTAATTACCGACCCATCTCCCTCCTTCCTTTTCTCTCCAAATTACTTGAGCGTGCTGTTCACCGCCGCTGCCTTGATTTTCTCTCCTCACATGCTATTCTTGACCCACTACAATCTGGTTTTCGCCCTCTCCACTCAACCGAAACTGCGCTTACTAAAGTCTCCAATGACCTATTACTGGCTAAATCCAGAGGTCAATATTCCATCCGCATTCTTCTTGATCTTTCCTCTGCTTTTGACACTGTCGATCACAGCATACTTCTCGATACCCTGTCCTCACTTGGATTCCAGGGCTCTGTCCTTTCCTGGTTCTCTTCCTACCTCTCCCTCCGCACCTTTAGTGTTCACTCTGGTGGATCCTCTTCTACTTCTATCCCTCTGCCTGTCGGCGTACCTCAGGGTTCTGTTCTTGGTCCCCTCCTCTTTTCTATCTACACTTCTTCCCTTGGTTCATTAATCTCATCCCATGGCTTTTCCTACCATCTCTATGCTGATGACTCCCAAATCTACCTTTCTACCCCTGATATCTCACCTTGCATCCAAACCAAAGTTTCAGCGTGCTTGTCTGACATTGCTGTCTGGATGTCTCAACGCCACCTGAAATTAAATATGGCCAAAACCGAGCTTCTCATTTTCCCCCTCAAACCCACCTCCCCGCTCCCCCCGTTTTCTATTTCTGTTGATGGCTCTCTCATTCTCCCTGTCTCCTCAGCTCGAAACCTTGGGGTCATCTTTGACTCTTCTCTCTCCTTCTCTGCTCATATCCAGCAGATTGCCAAGACCTGTCATTTCTTTCTTTACAACATCCGTAAAATCCGCCCCTTTCTTTCCGAGCACTCTACCAAAACCCTCATCCACACCCTTGTCACCTCTCGTTTAGACTACTGCAATCTGCTTCTTGCTGGCCTCCCACTTAGTCACCTCTCCCCTCTCCAGTCGGTTCAAAACTCTGCTGCCCGTCTCATCTTCCGCCAGGGTCGCTTTACTCATACTACCCCTCTCCTCAAGACTCTTCACTGGCTCCCTATCCGTTTTTGCATCCTGTTCAAACTTCTTCTACTAACCTATAAATGTACTCACTCTGCTGCTCCCCAGTATCTCTCCACACTTGTCCTTCCCTACACCCCTTCCCGTGCACTCCGCTCCATGGATAAATCCTTTTTATCTGTTCCCTTCTCCACTACTGCCAACTCCAGACTTCGCGCCTTCTGTCTGGCTGCACCCTATGCCTGGAATAAACTTCCTGAGCCCCTACGTCTTGCCCCATCCTTGGCCACCTTTAAATCTAGACTGAAAGCCCACCTCTTTAACATTGCTTTTGACTCGTAACCACTCGCCTCCACCTACCCTCCTCTCTTCCTTCCCGTTCACATTAATTGATTTGATTTGCTTACTTTATTTATTTTTTTGTCTATTAGATTGTAAGCTCTTTGAGCAGGGACTGTCTTTCTTCTATGTTTGTGCAGCGCTGCGTATACCTTGTAGCGCTATAGAAATGCTAAATAGTAGTAGTAGTAGTAGTAGGTGCTGGACTTGAGAGAAGAGTGTGGGGAGACGGAAATGGAAAGAGAAAGAAGTTGGCCTGACCATTATCTCTTGCTGCTGGTAGGGTGTTCACAGTTCAATGTGTGCTCAGCCTCTCTGGCACAAAGAGTTGGGAGGCTGCTGAGCGGGAGATCTTCACTCCCCAGTGGGAGATGAAGTGGTCATTTGGTTAATTAGGGCACCTTTTGGTCACTTAGTCATGATTGAAACAGGCCTAGCCAAAAAGTCTTCATTTTGTTTCATTACTGCCCGTGTCTTGCTCAAAGTACGCCCCCAACATGCGCCCTTGAAATTTGGACAAACTGTAGAGCAAAATGTCTAAAATTAGGGTGTTGAAAATTGTAACTTGGATGTTTTTGAGAGAAAAATGTCCTTCTGCCAGCTTATAACACCCTGCTTTTTTTGTTTTGAAATGAGCCCCTTACTGAATAAGATTCAATCCTCTGGTATGAGACAAGCTGCTTTGCTGCAAATTCTTTCTTTACCTTAAGGATCTGTTTGGTAAAAGAGTTTCTGAGCAAGGACAGACCCAAGAACTTGCTTTTATATTAAGGGAAAATAATACTGCCAGAAAGAATTATAATTTTGCAGTGAATACCCCAGAAAACAGATTTTAAACCTGTAACTCTGGTGCAGTGACTTTATTTTGGTGCACTTTAAAAGGTGCAGCTTTCCGAGTATTAAATGTTGCTCCTCTTGATATGTTGAAACGTTACCTGCATGATGTTTTGAATATACCGGATCAGAATATGCCACCATTTTCCTATGCATACTATATCCCAGGAAAGGACACAAACTCTGTAAATGAACAGCCTATAGACGTTTCTCTTTTGCTTGAAACTTCTGACTCTGAAATGGCAACTGCCGCCACCTTAGTGGCGATGGTTGCCTTATTGCCCGACAAAGATTGGATCTTCCACTTGTTTTTTCAAAATAGGGACAAACCTTTTCTAGGGTTTAAAATATTACTTTTTCCTGATGTCTCTAAGGAGACTAGACGACGGAGGAAACAATTTTTGCTCCTCAAGCCTGAAATCCTACACTTGGGGGGGGGGGGGGGGGGGGGTACCTTTCTTTTAAGATACCCATGCAAGTGCATAGTAAGGCTTGAGGGGAAAAATATGTATTTACAGAGTCTGCTCATGTCTCAGCGCTAGTAAACTCAGTGAAAAAGGATAAGCGCTAAGATAAGATATCAACACCACTTACCAGAAATACCATTATTTTGTCTTATGTTATGATTATTAATTGTTCTCCCTATATTTTCCAAATTCTTGGATTTCAATTTATGGACTTGAGTGTCAAATTTCCATTGCTGAGTTAAATTTTTTTTCCTTTAATTTTTATTCAAATGTATTGATGCTTTTCCCACATAAGATGTTTCTTGTACAATAAAGTTGAAATGAATAAATAAATAATAATAATAATAATGAAAAGGTGCAGCTAATCAGACACACATTATAGCTGGTTAACTCTAAAAAGAGGACCAAGACCTGTTCTGTGAGGATTGAAAAGTCAGAACAATCCTATATAAAGAAAATACTTTGAGTGAGTGTGAAGTCTGAATGTTGGTGTAATACCGCTGCAGACCCTGCCAGAGGTTCTTCCTATTAGAGCATGGAAAAGTGAAATAGATAGGGAGGATTGGATAGGGATTTCCACTTATCTTTTAATTTTCTTTAGTTATAGACTCAGTTCTAAGAGTCTAATAGGCAGGAACACAAGAATAATTGCATACATCAAGGAAAGATAGTTTTTCTTTCTTTTATTCAATATTAAAGCTATAATGAGTACAAGAAGACCAAGCTTGAAGAAAGAACTTCAGAGCCAAGACAGATGAAAAAAAAAAAACAGAAAAAAACAGATGAACAAGAAAGTCGGAAGACAAAGATAAGTTGAAAACCACAGCATATACATGGGTATTTATTTCCTCTTAGAGAAAAAAAAGAAGGAAAATCAGAGCTGAGCTGAGTTCAGCACATACACACACATGAACCTGAAAAACAGCCTGTTGCAGTGCATCAAACCTTCAGTAAAAGGGCCCTTTAGATTGGTTGTTCTAAGTGTGGTAATAGGAAACGTCAGAGAGGGAATCCAAAGAACACCAAAACAGAGAAAAATAGTAAAAAAAAACCCCAAACAAACAAAAAACACAAGAAGCCTTCAAGAATAGGGGGCATCAAATCAGTACTTTATTAAGCAAACCCGACATGGATTGTGTTTCGGCAAAACCACCTGCATCAGGGGACTTATGCAGAATCAATCATCAAATATATCAGTAAGTCAACAGAAAGGTACAATCATACTATGGTAACAATAGGAGTCTTGGAAAAAGAAGACACCTTCAACCGGTGTGCAGCACTAAGCATCAGTGAAAGCGCTCCCGCACAATATAAACTTCCTTCTCTCAATGAAACGCCGCTATGGCGAAAGTGATAAGTGTGGTAATGCCATACTTCATCTACTGTAATGGTTTATTGGTGAGACTGAATAAAAATCTGTTGAAAGCTTTACCAATAGCTCAACACTGCAACAAGAGTGTTGAGCTATTAGGTTTTTCATGGTATTGTCATATCACACCTGTATTCAAAGAACTTCATTGGCTTCCGATAGAACTCAAAATTATATTTAAAAAATCTTATTACTGGTGTTTAAAGTGCTAAATAATCTGGTTTCTCCTACCATTGCTACAACATTGCGAGTTTATCAATCTAGATCATCTAACTTGAATTTACTAGAAATACCATCTTTTAAAACCATTAAACTTGAAGAATATCAATCTTAAATGTTTAAAGTTATCAGTCCAAAACTTTGAAATGGATTACTATCTTTATTGAGAGCATTGCAAAATTGTGCAGAGTTTAAATGAAAAGATATTTTAGGGGTTCCATCATAGTAAAAAGTCTGGGAATCACTGACTTAATTACACACACAGGGATAGGTATTGGACTGGTGGTGTTGTAAAAATGTAAATGTAAAACCCTAGGATTTATAAGGAGACTATTAATTAAGTAGATAAGATTTTTCACCAAGAGTCTTGAATTGGCACAAAAACCTCTTTCAGCAAGTTGAATGTTTGATATCAAGTGAACTGTTCTGTTACAAGAAAGTATGAAGTTTGGATATCTGCCTGTTGCAGCGTTCCAGTAAACTTTGGTTTTGCATAAAATACAATCCTGGAGGGCAGAGTTTCTTTGGAGTGAGAGTAAATTTAATTTACTCCCAGACTGATATAAGTAAAAGTGTGGCTTACAACCCTATGGCCTACCAGAATCAAGACCAGGCCCGGCCTGCACCCAACTCAGTAAGAAAGAAATCTTTTGTAGTGACCCTGGTTCAGGTGATGACCCGAGGAGCTAACTTATGCTTGGAACTTTGCAGTGTGACCAGGGTTACAGATGGATTTACTAGTAGACAATTTTCTTTTTACCAGGAGGATATTGTACTAAAGCCAGATTGAAAGGAAGTGATAGTGGGTGACAAGAAGTCTGCAGTGTGGATTAGCAAAATGTCATTTGCATTATAGCAATGGAGCAAACGCAGTCCCTCAGTCACGGTCTCAATCGTTGACCTGATTGAGACCGTGACTGAAGGACTGCGTTTGCTCCATCGCTGCATCTTTCATTGCATGTGAAGGGGATCACACGGCGTTTGCACTATATTACTCCTCCAACATTGTATTGTTCTTTCAATACTGCCACATGTTGTCAGCTGTTTTTTGTGACCCCTGATGCAGGCGCTGGGCGCCGAAACACGGACCGTGTCGGGTCTTTTTTTGCATTGTTTTATAAACGTATATGATTAAAGACTTTATTCCCCTTTTTTTTGAAGGCCCTTGGTGCTTTTGTTTTGTTTCTTGGCTTTTTTGTGCTTCGCTTCCCCTCTCTCTGTTATACTATTATTATGTTTTTAAGCATGTTTTTATGTTACGTGCTTATAACTGTGGATGATGAAAGGTATAAATCCTTTAAATAAAATAAATACATAAATAATTTTTTTTTTTTTGTAAAAATGAGATATTCTGTTTTTTAGTGGGGTCTCTAGGGATTTGGGGTTATTTTTTGATCCATGAAGATCTTATTATGATAGCTTATCTGGCCGTCTCCCTTAACATGCCCCCAAGGACAGGTGGTAGGAGCCTACTCTATAACAGAATATGGGCACCCAAGTTTCATTGTGGAATACTAGCGTAACCCCGGTACTGGTGCACCTGGCATTTACATGACTGTAGTTATACCAGACATAGAGCTGGTGTAAGTCATGCGCCTATATGTGGCAGAGACACACATAACTTACACTATTCAGACGTTACCTATGTATCTGGGAGTCCTGCCATGCACCATCCATGTTCCACCCCTGTGTACGCCCCCCTTGTATTTATGCACTATGCAAGTTAGGCCCACCATTACAAAATAGAGTGTAAACACCCCGCTGACACTTTTGCAGGTAAGTGTACACTTACACATATAAGTGCTAGTGTTGTAGACATTCATATGCCCAAAAGACATATAAATGCAGATCCCTAGATTATAGAATTGCCCTTCTGTACTATGAGGTATCTTGACCTCAGTAAGAATCCAGATGCTTTTGCTTCGATAGGTGTAATTCCCCTGGAGGTGCTCCGGCAGCGTGGCTGACTTTCGGCAACCTCTCGCAGGCTCTCCTCCAGTGATGATGGCATAGTTTGTCCCAGAGACTTCATCTGGCTTCACCTTCGACCTTGTGGTGGACTCAGCAGGCTGTCCAGGCTATCATCCAAAGTTGGCAGGGTCAACAGTATGCTATTGCATGTCATGCTCTGCGATCCATGCCCTTGGCCCACAGTTGATGCAAGGGCCAGGCTCAGCTATCCCATTCTCTGGTTTCCTCCAGGGCTTCTAGGTTCTGTATCTCCATTCCTTCCAGCCTCTCTTCGCTGGCACTCGAAGCTGGGGACTTGAATCTTGTAAGGGCCCGAATCCAGGTCTACATCTTGCTCCCAACAGGCTTTGGCTCCTCCCAGGGTGTGGCTACCCTCGAGCTGTCCTTCTGTTGGTAAAATTTGCCTCCACAACAGTGGAAACATAACTGCACTGGGAATGGATCATCCCGGTGGGTACAGTCGGGGCATATGACTCGCCCCATGATCTTTCTCTCCTCTACTGCTAGCTCTACGGTAGCTTGCAACTTGGACATGGACTGCACCCCAGGGAGTCAGACCTTCTTATAGAAAATCTGCCGCATTAATCCAACCATCTGCTGATGGTAGAGAAATATTGAAAACATCCAGGCTGTACCAGCCCTTATACCGTTGATGTCATTGGATGTCTTCAACTTTTTGTACCTCCATTTTCTGATAGGGATATACAATCCATTGTTTTGGACTAGTCTAGCAGGATGAAAGGAAGAATAAACGTTAAAAAAAATCCTAATTTACAATATTTTATTTGGATCATGTGGAAACATAGAGTCATAAAGGAAAAAGCTCTAATTACAGAAGCATTCTTAACAATGGCTCTGTACAAATCAATATTCTCTAGAACTTTTTTCATACAGTTTTTACCTTTATATGGTTGCCCTAAAATTTGCATTAGAATTTTTTTAATGACTGTCAAATATTTGTTGTTGTAAATGTGCTTATGTACTGAATTCCTCCTGTATAAATCAAATATGGATTTTAATGAAACTCCTCATCTTCCAACGAAATACCACTGATGAACATTAATTGACGTGGTGGTTAATGAGTTTACACATTCTTAGTTCCAGATGGGTTTCTGGGCCCTCTGCCTAAGGAAAAGCTGACCCAATTAGAAGCTGAGCCAGCACACTCAAGGGGGCATGTAATACGTGCCAGAAGAAATGTGAGGTCCAAGAGGACTGGAGGAAGCAGAAAATGACTCTGCAGGGCTAGAAGCTATATGGGCTTCAAAGGTACTAGAAGCTACATGTGGCCCAGTAGCTAGAAACAGATTGTGTCTCAGCAAGACCAGAGAAGTCAGAGGCTTCACGAGCATTCCCACAGTTTTATTTTAAACCATGGCACACACTTTCATGTTCACTTTAAATCATGGCATATTTGAGAATGTCTGATTTGTTATTTCTCATTGTCTTTTAAATGTTTTTCCAGATTGCACTGAAAAGTTATATATTGTTTGCACAGTTTTCCATTCATAACCATTTCCATGGTTTTATTTTAAACATGGCGCACACTTTCATCTTCAAACCATGGCACTTTTAAGATTGTTTAATTTGTACGTTTTGTTCTCTGACAGTTATCTTCCATTGTCTTTTAAATGTTTTCTAGATTGCACTGTAAAATTATATTTTGTTTGCACAGTTTTCAACTCACAAACATTGCCGCAGTGTTATTTTAAACCATGGCACACACTTTCATTTTCAGTTTAAATCATAGCACATTTGAGATTGTCTAATTTGTACGCTGTTCTTTGACAGTTGTTTTAACAGTCGATGGTTGTGCTTTTTCCAATGCATTGTTGACAGGTATTGTAATGCATTCCATGTTTATTTGGTCATTTGGGTCACGTGGAGGGGCATAATCGAACGAAAACGTCTATCTCCATGGGCGTTTATCTCCGAGAACGGGTCCGTGAAGGGGCGGACCAAACCGTATTTTCGTAAAAAATAGACATCCATGTTTTATTCGACAATTTGTGAGCTGGGCGTTTTTGTTTTTCAGTGATAATGGAAAATGAAAGCACCCAGCTCAAAAACGAATAAATCCAAGGCATTTGTTCGTGGGAGGGGCCAGGATTCGTAGTGCACTGGTCCCCCTCACATGCCAGGACACCAACCGGGCACCCTAGGGGGCACTTTTACAAAAACAAAAAAAAGGTAAAAGAGCTCCCAGGTGCACAGCACCCTTCCCTTGTGTGTTGAGCCCCCCAAATCCCCCTCAAAACCCACTGCCCACAAGTCTACACCATTACTATAGCCCTAAGGGGTGAAGGGGGGCACCTACATGTGGGTACAGTGAGTTTGGGGGGGTTGGACGACTAAGCATTAAGCAGCACAATTGTAACAGGTAGGGGGGGATGGGCCTGGGTCCACCTGCCTGAAGTCCACTGCACCCCCTAACAACTGCTCCAGGGACCTGCATACTGCTGCCAGGGAGGTGGGTATGACATTTGAGGGTGAAAATAAAAAGTTGTGAAACATCATTTTTTGTGGTGGGAGGGGGTTAGTGACCACTGGGGGAGTCAGGGGAGGTCATCCCTGATTCCCTCTGGTGGTAATCTGGTCATTTAGGGCACTTTTTGGGGCCTTATTCGTGAAAAAACAGGGTCCAGGAAAAGTGCCCTAAATTCTAGCTACAAACGCATACTTTTTTTCAATTATCGGCGAAAGGCGCCCATCTCTGTTCGGGTGATAACCACGCCCCAGTCCCACCTTCACCACGCCTCCGACACGCCCCCGTCAACTTTGTACGCTTCCGCGATGGAGTGCAGTTGAAAACGTCCAAGTTCGGCTTTCGATTATACCGCATTATTCGTTTTTGGGAGATAAACGCCTATCTCCCGATTTAGGTCGCAATATAGGCGTTTTGTCTTTCGATTATAAGCTGGATTGAGCATTAGTCACTATAACAAGATTGTTTTGGATTTCATGCCCTTTTATTTTACTTTTGCCATTCACCACAACACTTTTGCGTCAGTTCTGGTGGTATATGGCTCTCATCACGTGTGATACTTTGTTAAAATTCTCTTAGCTCTTGTCACTTGCGATATTTTGACATGGTTCACCTCTTTCTCACATATGATATTTCCGTCTGCACTTGCTTGGCTTGTATAGCACACTCACATATGTTTCATTGTATCTTACATGTTTTTCTTGTGTATTCATAATATAGACCTGTGAGGAAGGGTTAAACAAAAGAAAAAAAGCAGATCAAAAAAGACAAAAAAATAGAACAGGAGGGTAACAGAAGAAGTGGTTTATTACAAGTTACCACTTCTTCTGTTACCCTCCTGTTCTATTTTTTTGTCTTTTTTGATCTGCTTTTTTTCTTTTGATTTGCCATTTCTGTGGCAGATCTTTGCCTTTTTTTTGTTTCTGTCTGTGAGGAAGGGTTGCCTGTGTTGGGTCAAGATTGTCCACGCATCTTGTGTATTTTGGAGAATACATTTTTATACTTTTAGAAGCATCAGACTTCTGGACTTTATTTGGGTGGTCATCCTGAAATATCTTGGTTGTTATCTTCTACCCCTTTTCTCTTTGTTCTGACTGCTGTGGAAGCACTGTTTTTTCTCTCTTTTGGGGGTGTGATTTCTGTGAACAAAGCAGTTGTACAAATAAGTACCTGTATATACTAAGTAAACCGCTTTGAATGTAGTTGCAAAAACCACAGAAAGGCAGTATATCAAGTCCCATTTCCCTTCCCCTTTCTTACGTTGGAGAAATAAAAATTGTCCTCTTAGAGGGTAGTTCTATAACAGTTCACTAAAAGGAGACACCTATTTCGAGCCTATTCTATAAAGAAAGGTTTGCTACTATTTGCCTTTATAGAATACTAGAGTAGCAGGCCAAATGCACATGTATATTTTCCATGTGTCCAATGAGATGAACCTAGAGCTCATGCCTAGACTGCCAAAAATCTGCTCAAGTTATACTATTTTATACCTCACGTGCATCGCTGTGTACTCCACCCAGACTCTGCCCTTGTGTTAACCCACATTCAAACTACTCTCCATTGTATTTAGGCACCAATTTATAGAATAGTGTGTAACTGGACTATAGATAATTACACACATATATCTGCACATCAGCTGCACCGAATAGCATATTATACTATTCAGCTAAATATGAATACCAAATACGAATAATGGGCATTGAGCTTTAACATAACAAATAATAAAATAAGCAATGTGAAATCAGAAATCAAGGGTTTATTTCAGGAGGATTTAGCCCAGTAAAGCCCTGGATTATTCATATTCGAACTTAAATCACTATTCAGCCGAAATATGAATAATGTATTTCAGGGTGCAATTTGGGACTGAATCAAACCGATTATGAATTTTCGGTACTGCTCTAGTGTGCACATGTGCTTATATATGCCAGTATTTTGGTAATTTATGCACATTCTTGACCCCTCAGTAGAGACCCACTTTTATACAATTGCCTTCTTAGGGAATAATTTTATACAGTCATTTTTGCATGTATTTGGCTGGTATAAAGTACATGAATTGACATGATACCATGTACTTTGTCAATAGCCCCAGGATTCTATATATGGTGACTGAAGTTGTGCATACAATTTGGCTGAGCGTCCAAATTGTGCACTCAGTGTAATTGTTTAACAAGCTAATCAGCGCTGATAATTGGCCACTAACTTGCAATTACCAGTACTAACTGGCACTAATTAGAATTCATGCACGCAACTTTCTAATCATATTTTGTAAAGCAATGCACGTAAATTCTAATGCGTGGATCTGAAAAGGGGGTATGGCCATGGGAGGGTCATGGGTGTTCCTAAAAATTACCCGCACTGTTATAAAATATGCCCTATCTATGCTTAAGTTAGGTGTGGGCATTTACACCAGGTTTTAGTTGGTGTAAATGATCACACCTAAATTTTGGTTGTGGGAATGGGTGCTACACATATTCTATAAACCGCACCTAACGTTTAGTGAAGTTTAAGTGCTAAGCGTGGTTTCTTTCGGCACTGATTTTTTAGGTTCCATATATAGAATCTGGTCCCAGGCATGTAAAAGGGTAAATTTTGGGAAGAAGAAGGGCAAAGTTCTCAAGTATGCATTATCAACTATGCTAATTTATATGTATACTTAAATAATCTAGGTGCAGACATTCACTCCTGCAGTCGAGCAGGCTTAAATGTCTGCGCCTGAAGTGTAGGTGTGATTTCTTCTGCTTAAACTAGTGGTTTATAGGAACCTATGTGAATAGTGCCTAACTAGATGCCTACTTATTTATTTTTTGTTACATTTGTATCCCACATTTTCCCACCTTTTGCAGGCTCAATGTGGCTAACATATAACCGTTAACGGTGTTAGCCGATTACAGTTTGAACAAATACATAGTATGAATGAATACCAAGTGATAATGTGGTATAATGAGGTATATGTATGGTAGGAAACAGTTGGGGGGAGCTTAGAGAGGGAAAGGGGGAAGAAGAGTCAGGTAATGTCCGTTGCAGACTTTGGTTATGTTGTGTCGCAAGTGACCGGTATTTTTATGTTGGGTCAGTGGGGTATGCTCTTCTGAACAGGTCTGTCTTTAGTGCTTCCCGAAAATTTAGGTGGTTGAGTGTGGTTTTTACTGCTTTTGGCAATGCGTTCCATAGTTGTGCGCTTAGGTAGGAAAAGCTGGTTGCATAGGTGGATTTGTATTTGAGTTCTTTGCTGCTTGGGTAGTGGAGGTTTAGATATGATCGTGCAGATTTTGTGGAGTTTCTGGTTGGCAGGTCGATGAGGTCTGTCCTCTTGCCCTCTTAAAATAGGCATCCCCATTGACATTACCCTGTTCTTGTGTACGAACAGACTGTAAGAGCTATGAGCTGTGTGTGTCACTGCTGAAGGTTAAAGTTTCCCTAAAAGGGCCAGTGTGGTCCATTGCATCCCTCCTTTATGATTTATCATGAGAAGATAATTTATTTATTTATTTGCTGCACTTGCATCCCATATTTTCTCACCTATTTGCAGGCTCAATGGGAAGGAAGCCACAGCTGCTGAAGCAGATACATTCTGTTACATTCATTTTTGATCAAAATGCTTTAAGGAACCTGCTTCATGCTTTGGTGTGCTCATTTGAACCCTGTGCGTGCACTCACTATTCTGGAAAAGAGTGTAGAATCTTTCCAAAACAGTGTGCACTCCATGACTTTGCTCCTGTGAAGACATGGGAAGCAACTGCTTGCCCTGGGATTTGTAGTATGGAATGTTGCCACGATTTGGATTTCTGCCAGGTACTTGTGACCTGGCTTGGCCACTGTTTAGAAAACAGGATACTGGGCTAGATAGACCATTGGTCTGACCCAGTATGGCTACTCTTACGTTCTAAACAAAAATGAATAAAACAAACATTCCCAGAAACGACATGGAGAAAAACATAACATGAAAATGTTCAGGCTGCCCATCCCTATAGGAAATGTTACACTAAAATGCACCAAGTATATTTAGGGTAGCAAGAACAAGATATTTCCCTTTGGTATACTCTACTCTTAATAAACCATACGATGCACTGAGAATATGTACAATGAATTGAAATTTGCTATAACACATTGTGCCTGGCTGCTTTGTTCACAGTAGGTGTCCTTATATTAATAAACAACAAAAACGATTTTAAGCCAAAATATGATGAACAGTAACAGAAAAGACTCTGTTTATTGCTTTAAGATAGAGCAGATTTATCTGTAATTTCAGAGCAGAAGTAACCTACATATATTACACGTGCCTTTAGAATGTTTCTCAGTGGTAATGGTTGTATTTATAGGTTGTAATCTAAGGCATAGCAAATTAGAAAAGGTCAATTTTGTGAAGAAACAAATGAACCTAGAATTTCTAACTGGTACACCAGACTGAAGCAGCTAATTACTTTTTCATAGTGGAACTCTCTTAAGCGTTCACATGGCAAACAGGTTCATAGAAAAACAGAAAGCATCGCTGTTCTGTTTCAAGACCCACTGGGACTTACTGAGATGAGTGATGCTGTAAAAAATAGAAATCACCTGGAGCCTGCTAAAATTATAATCGAGTAAAAAGTACAATTATGACAGCCTTAATCCATCTGCTTCTGTGCATCCATCCCACATCCAATCACCTGCCTGGTCACAGGTGTATAATATAGGCAAAGATGACAAAATCCAAACATATGAACAATTCACGTTGTGAGATTATTATATGTCTCTTTGCTCATTTACAGTTTAAACTCTGGTGTCATTATTTGCTGGGGGACAAATGGGGGTCAGGTGCAGGGTGTAGCAGTAAAATAGTATTCACGGGGTGTTGAGAGGTTGAGTCGCAGGGCTGTTGCTCAAGGCAGTATGAGAATTTAGCACTTTGTGAAAAAAAGGAAAGTGATACCATGCTATCAATGTAAGCTATACTGAGCCCAGAAGAACAGGAGCAAAGCCAATGCTGGGCAGAATTCTATGGTCTGTACCCTGATCATGGCTGGACAGATTCAGATTCAGTAACTGGAGAACATAAGACAATAAGCACCACCATAATGGGAAAAGACCAAGGGTCCATCAAGCCCAGCTTCCTGTCTCCGACAGCGGCCAATCCAGGCTTCAAGAACCCGGCAACCCCCCCCCCCCCCCAAAAAAAAAAAATTAATAATGTTCAATGGACTTTTCCCTCAGGAATCTGTCCAAACCCCCTTTAAACTCCGTAAGGCCAGCTGCTGTCACTACATTTTCCGGCAACGAGTTCCAGAGTCCAACTACACACTGAGTAAAGAAAAACTTTCTTCTGTTTGTTTTAAATCTGCCATATTCTAGCTTCATCTTGTGTCCCCTGGTTCTATTGTTGTTTGAAAGTGTAAACAAATGCTTCACATCTGTCTGCTCTACTCCACTCATTATCTTGTAGACTTCTATCATATCACCCCTCAGCTACCTTTTCTCCAAGCTGAAGAGCCCTAACCTTCTCAGTCTTTCCTCATAAGGAAGTCTTTACATCCCTTTTATCATTTTCGTCGCCCTTCTCTGCACTTTCTCCAATTTCTTTATATCTTTTTTGAGATGCGGCGACCAGAATTGGACACAATATTCAAGGTGTGGTCGCACCATGGAGCGATACAACGACATTATAACATGCCAAGGCCAGGCAGAGAGTCTGTACCCCAAAAATGGTAAGGACAAATCAAGATCAAGTATAAGTATGTAGAACCTCATCTTACCATATACTATGAATTTATCTTTTTGGGCAGACTGGATGGATTGTATAGGTCTTTATCTCCTGTCATCTACTATGTTGCTATGGGCCCGATATTCAGACTGTGGGAGTTAGCTGGGATGACTCTCGCAGTCGGTGCTGAGCCCAGATATTCAATGCCGGGTCATTTCCGGTAACCGGCATTGAATATCTGGGTGTTTTTGGCTTGTTTCAACTTAACCAGCCAAGTCGATATTCACGCTGTTGAAACCAGCCAAAGATAGATCTGCTATTTCAGCAGCCAAATTTGACCGCCAAACTTAGCCAGCGATGTGCTGAATATTAGCAGATAGCTGGTTATATTATGCAATATAACCAATTATCCGCTAAGGGCTAGATTTTATATATGGTGCCTGAAAAATCCGCATGGCAAAAAGTTATGCCCAGGCACACTCTCTAAAGTACGCCTAAATTTTATAGAATAGGCTTAAAGTTCCGCGTGCTATATAAAATAAGTCAAGTGGCTCTCCACGTGGCCAAATTTGGTCGCATTCCATTTAGGCCATGTTTTCCTTGGTGTAAATCCTGACATCTAAATTAGGCAGCGTGGGCGTATTCTATAATAATGTGAATAGATTGTGGAAATGCCCACACCCTGCTGATGGCCATGCCCACTTTTTAACTATGCAACTTAGAATTTAGGCGCACCATGTTCTAGAATACAATTAGCGACTTATGAAAGTAAATCTCAATTAATGCCAATTAGTGCTGTTAATTGCTTGTTAACATCCAATTAACAGCACTGATTAGCTAGTTAACCAATTAAGTTATGCGCATTGTTATAGAATACGCTTCGATTTCCCTGTGGAAATTGAGGCGCCATATATAGAATCTGGAGGTATGTGCTAAGCAGCGATACTCAGCAGGAGATAACTGGTGATCTCCTGCTGAATAGCGCTGGATAGCCAGTTAAGTGCCATTTAACCTGCCAGAAGCCATTCCTGACTGGTTAAATGATTTTAAGTATAGAGTGGTATGTTACTATGTTACAGTTGGTAGTGAAGTGGAGGGGCGGTCTAGTCATTAGAGCAATGGGGTCTAAATCCTGCTTCTTGCACTGAGGCTCCTTGCGACCTTGGGCAATTCATTGTTGCCTCAGGTACAACGTAGACTGTAGGTCCACTTGGACAGGAAAACAAGTTGTGTACCTATTTTAACTCTCCTTGAGTTCAGATTTGGAAAAAGCAAGTAATGGCTGTACACCACCTTGGGTGAATCTCAGATCCAAATAGTGTACTACATGGACTGAATTGTAAACAACAACAACAAAAAAAAAAAAATACCAGGGATGTAGTCAACATATTACAGTTTTTTGTCCTTACTGAAAGTGGTAAGACATTATTAGTATCCAGTGCATGTTTTTCTAGCGAAAAAGTTGCCGGTACTCAAATGCCAGGTCACCCTTCAGGGGTGGGGGTGATCACTGCGGGACCCACCTCACAATAGCCAGGCCCCCTGCAACCAGTCACAGAATCTATGACAAGGCAGAATTGGTGTGTAGAGCCTGAGCTCTTTCATTAAAACTTGGGGATCCTGTGTCAATTTTACCAGACAATGGAAAAGGTGCCAGTACTCAGTACCCCCAAGTACCCCATCAAAAAAAGTATCTCTAATTATGTGGCAGACAGTCGTGAGAGCTGTTGTAGCAAATCACAGAAAGTTCTGGCTCTATTTCCAAGTCTCTTGATCTGTTTATTCACCTTAATCTTATGGTGCCAATAATAGCAGAGTAGCTAAGTGGTTCTGCACATCTGCAAGTATTTTCAGCCAGTATTATAGAGATACCAAGTTACCCAGTTTCAGGCTGGAGATTTTGGGACAGTCCCGGATTTCTGACCAGCCTATCCTAGTGCATGGTGAGTCTTACAGCACTGATTTCAATGGGCAGGATCAAGCACTACAAATGCCAAACACGTTCGCTTGTCTTTGTTACTCCTGTGGAGAGATCACCCTCTGTGGTTGTTTGCTTCATGTAAATTCAAAACCAGGGCTGAACAAAATGTCTCCAGCCTGGAACTGGGTAACCTTTTTCGCTGGCATGCTGGTATCTTTAGCCATTTTTAAATATTAAAACACAGGACTCCAACTACCAAAATGCACTGGGATGGAAATTAGAAACAAGCAGGACTAGGCAGTCTCTGAGTACAGTAGTGTATGTTTGAATGAAGCTCATAATATTCTACTGACAGGAGACAGTTTTGAGAATGTACCTAAGCTGTTATTCTAGTCTCCTTTACTGGTCCTTGCCACTCTCCAGGGATGGCTGAAGGAGTTATGGCACCCTGAGCCAACGTTTGCTTTGCTGCCTTCATCTTGGGGCCCATGCCAGCTCCCTCTGCCCTCCTGCATCAGCTGTCTTCCAGCCAGCAAACCCATACCTGACCATATGCATGCATGGATCAGCTTCTCACGATATCCTTAGCACAGATGCTGCCAGCCTGGTGGGAGGTTTTGGGAAGGGCCAGCCCATGAAGGCAGGGCCAAGAAGTAATAAAAGGCACTGTATGGAGAAAAATATGGTCTTTGGTTGACCACACCCACCAAGACCCTGAACACAGAGGGGGAAGTCTTGGGAACCAAGGTAGGAGGAGTTTGCAATGTGTGGTGAATGAAGCCCCTGCTACAGAGCAGCAGGTGCCTGTGGAGTGTTCCCGACTTGGGAATGACTAGGAGTGCTTGGGGAAAAAGACATCCCAGGTAGAAGAAGTGCCTTTTGAAACCGAGCATGCCCTGAGAGAAATAGCAGCTACAGGGGCAGGCAATTGGCAGAGTGAAAAGTTAGCACTGGAGGAATACGTGTTTTGCTGGTACGGCCCCGGGATCCCCGCCAGCCAAGGTATTTGAACTGTGGTAGTGATTGGGGGGGGGCAGCTGGGGCAATGATCATGGGGGGGTGATGGCAGCTCTGCCCCGGGCTCGGTTCAGTCTCTCGGCGGCCATGTTGCTTCTAGCAACCATGTTACATAAGCACTAGTCCATTGTAGTGGTTCTTGACACAGTTCTCAGAGCACTTCCAAATACGTAGGTACTAAACTGAAAATTAATTTCACAAAAGAAACTTACATGTGAAAAGTGTGCTAAATGCCCTGAAATGCGCAAAAATGCTGGACCCAGTCTACAGCTAGGGTCAGAGCGATATCCCTGTAATTGCCTTGGCATTATCTGGATAGTATCAGAGTGGAGTTAAAGTAGAGCGAGAGCAGAACGACCGACTATACAGATAGCAGAGAGTAGGATTGCCAACTTGATCCAGGTTCGCCCAACAGTAGTGCATGCAGAGTCTTGTGGTTCTGACTTCCCCATTGGATTCCCTAAGAAATGCAAGGCTACAAGTCCCTGCATGCATTGGGGTAAACCCAGGATTGCATCACCCTTATTGGGCAAATCTGGATCTAGTTGGCAACCCTAGCAGAGAGTCAGCGGCTATACATATGACTAAGTGATTTGCCCTAGGCCTGCAAAAAAAGCTAACTGTTCTGGCTATTGCCTCTGTGAAGATAATTTCATAAAGGCACTTAAATGTATATATGTCAGCATAAGCACATACAAACATGATGACAAGAACATGCATACTTTTACACGACCAAGTGGTGGGTTTATCATTTATTAAAATTTACTATACCGCTATACAGTGGTATACAATGTAATAATCTTTAAAAGAAAGAAAGAATAGAATTCCATAACTGTGATAGGAAAGATACTAATATAACCTCACAGATCATTCATGCAAAATCAACCAAATAAAAATACACAAAACAAAGCAACGTAGCAAACCCTCTTAAAACAAAAGTTTCTAAAACATTTTGATAAGACTGTTCACCTCTTTTGGAGTCCCAAATGTGATAACAAAAAATGCATCTTAAATAAAATCTTACATTTCTTCAAAGAAATTTCAGCCTGTATTGGAATAAATAACTTATTACAAAGAGCAAACTTCAGCCAAAAAAATTTACTCTCTCCTGTCAATGACAGATGAGTCCTAGACAGAGTGGATATTACCAGTCTAAGATTTGACAAATGACCTTAATGTTCTTCCTGGAATATATGGCACAGCCATTGAGCAATGTAAGACGGAACGTTTTCATAAAGAGCTCTATAAGCAAGCATCAACACATTCAACTCAATCCTAAAGTATACAGGAAGCCATTGAAATGTATAAATAGAGGCCTTACATGATCTCACCTATGCACCCTGCGTAATAACTGTATTACAGCATTTTGAATGGAGCCATTTCAAATTATCAGCAGATATACCTGTATAGACTACATAAGTATAGTCAGTATGTGATATTAAGAAAGCATGGATAATGGTGTGGAAAGCAGCATTGTAAAAAAAAACCCACTTACGAATCCTTTTACTAAGTCGCATAAGTGTCTACGTGCTCCTAACGCGCACCAAAATGGAGTTACAGCCTGACTACTGCGTGGCTCTTGTGGTAATTTCATTTTTGGCGTGTGTCGGATACGCGTGTCTGAAAAATATTTTTTATTTTCGGACACGCGTAACAGATGCGTGCCAAGTGGCATTTGGTGCGCGAAGGTCATTACCGCTCGGTTACTGCGTGAGTCTTTACCGCTAGGTCAATGGCTGGCGGTAAGGTTTCAGACCCAAAATGGACGCACGGCAATTTTCAATTTGCCGTACGTCCATTTCCAGCAAAAATTTAAAAAAGGCCTTTACAGGTGTGCTAAAAAATGGATCGTCGCGTGCCCAAGACCCATGCCTACACTACTGCAAGCCATTTTTCAGTGCACATTCATAAAAGAACCCCTTAAAGGATAATAACTGAACAAATAAACAAAACCTCCCTTTTGTACTACTATAGAAATTTGCTCGACAATCTTTTAAATCATTCAAATATTTATCTTTCTAATTATCTTGTTCACTGTCTATGATTCTGCTTCCCTGTGCTCTGAACTGTTTCCTGGACCTCCTGTGTATTCACATTTTCTTTTCCTTTTCTCTTCCTTCATTTCCTGCCCTACATCCATCTTTCACATTCAACTTTCTTCCATTCTTCTTCCTGCTCAAATCTATCTAATTCTATTGCTTCCCATCGTCTCCATGAACACCATCTCCTCCTGTCTCTCTTCTCTCCTCTTCCCCTTCCCTCCACAGGCACCATGCCTCCCATCTTCCTCCCCTCCCCTCCCCTCCAGGGGCACACAATGTCCTCCTCTCTCCGGATATCCACTCCCATCCATGGGCACCATCTCTTCTCATGTCCCTCCCCTCCATGGGCACCATCTCCTCCCTTCCTCTCCTTTAGCACGATCTCCTCCCTTCTCCTTCCCTGGTGCCATCTCCTCCCATCTCCCTCTCCTCCATGGGCACCATCTCCTCCCTTCCTAGTTGGTGCAAACCTAAAAACTCCACCAATGCAGGCCAATGTGTGTCTTCCTGGGTCCATTTGAAACAGTAAAAAAAACCCCTTTCAAACAGACTTTCAAACAACAAAGAAGACAAGTCTGATTAAAGAATTGAAGCGGTGCAAAGAAAAGCTATGAGGATGGTATGGGATTTGCGTTACAAGACGTATGAGGAGAGACTTGATGACCTGAACATATATACCCTGGAGGAAAGGAGAAACAGGGGTGATATGATACAGATGTTCAAATATTTGAAAGGTATTAATCCGCAAACGAACCTTTTCCGGAGATGGGAAGGCAGTAGAACGAGAGGGCATGAAATGAGATTGAAGGGGGCAGACTCATGAAAAATGTCAGGAAGTATTTTTTCACGGAGAGGGTGGTGGATGCTTGGAATGCCCTCCCGCGGGAGGTGGTGGAGATGAAAACGGTAACGGAATTCAAACATGCATGGGATAAACATAAAGGAATCCTGTTCAGAAGGAAGGGATCCTCAGGAGCTTAGCCTAGAATGGGTTGGGAGTCGGGGCTAGTACTGGGCAGACTTTTATGGTTTGTGCCGGGGCTGGTGGGTGGGAGGCGGGGATAGTGCTGGGCAGACTTATACGGTCTGTGCCAGAGCCGGTGGTGGGAGGCGGGGCTGGTGGTTGGGAGGCGGGGATAGTACTGGGCGGACTTATACAGTCTGTGCCCTGAAAAAGACAGGTACAAATCAAGGTAAGGTATACAAAAAAACTAGCACATATGAGTTTATATTGTTGGGCAGACTGGATGGACCGTGCAGGTCTTTTTCTGCCATCATCTACTATGTTACTATATCTAAGGTTGCACTGGTGAAGATGGATAAGTTAGCCCTTGAAAAAGCAGAGACAAAACAGATGCACTCTGTTGGGCTTGGTGGTCAACATAGACTGTAAGGAACAAATCAAACCAAGTTTTCTTCCAGTTGCTGATATGGACTTTTTAGCAAAAGAAAATACAGTGCAAAAAAATAACAAGTAGATAAATTTAGAATAAATGTTAAGAGTTTTTTTTAAAGATCTGTGACAAAGAAATCAACTGATAAAAGCAGCTGACAGGCTACAAGCTGGTAACAGCAAAAGTTGAAGTTCTGAGACCCTTTTCCCCCTTTAAGTAAACTTCAGGTTTTTTTTTTTTTTTGTTACATTTGTACCCCACGCTTTCCCACTCATGGCAGGCTCAATGTGGCTTACATGGGGCAATGGAGGGTTAAGTGACTTGCCCAGAGTCACAAGGAGCTGCCTGTGCCTGAAGTGGGAATCAAACTCAGTTCCTCAGAACCAAAGTCCACCACCCTAACCACTAGGCCACTCCTCCACATAGTACCCTTGAGAATGTATATTTACAATAAATAAAGACCACCAAAATATTAAACTTCTTAACTCACAGATACCATTTCTGAATTTTCAGAATGCTATTCAAACTGCAGTTTGGAATAGTGAGAATACATCCCAGAAAGCTAGGCCGCCTTTTAAAACTGCTCTGAGCTCTACTATAGTTTCATCATCCAACAAGGCTTTGTGGGAGGGAGAGGAAGGGGGAAGAGAGTGAGGGCAGAAGGACCATTTGGCCTGGGCCTCACAAAGATCCTCCATTTGGAATAAATGTTTATTTGTTTAACATTTAAAAATAAATAACAGAACACAAAATTAATTTGGTTACTGTTAATTATAAACCAGTTTAGGCAATTGTATAGCTAAAAATTTGCCTTAACCGTTTCTGCATGTTTTTGTTTTTAAATTATGAGTTCCAGCACTCTGTGGGCCTTCTAATTTGCAATGGCCCTGGCCTCTGTGATTCTCTGAAAAGCCCTGTCAGTCATCAGTTGGAGCAAATCAATTTTTATTATAGAGGTCTGCAAGAAGACAGGGATTCGAGGCATCTGTGATAATGAAATGGAGGCAACTCCAATTAATAAAAGTAGAATGTTTCCAAAAAGCACTGGCATCCCGAAAGCAGACTTCAGTGTAGCAGGAACAATTCTTTCCTTTTGTATCTAGATTGAAGAACTCAATCATTTCCTGAAGCTGAAATGGAAACTGCAGTTTATTAATCCCTGACACACCACCAAGCACCATCTATTTTGTATGGGAAGGCTGCAAAAGCAGCAAATTCTATTAACCTGGTCAAAGTCAAATGAAGACATTTGAAAAATAAAAGAGCTATTACAGGCCCTGTAGAAGGTACAGCAGACTAAAGAAAGGTTAAATACATGTAAAGAATATGTCAGCTTTACCACACGAATAAAACCCTTTGATGCACTTCCTGGTGCTCTTAAATCTCTCTACGCATGTAATTATCTCAGCCTATAAAATCGTGTCTCACACTTAGCTGACCATGCATATACAGTTGGCACTTCTGTCAACAAAAATTCCTGATAATTTCCTGCATGAAAAAATCAATTTCATGCTGGCAGCAATCCTCTGTCTGTATTAATCCAGGTTTACTACAGCATATTTTCCTTATCAAAATCCCCAAACATATGGCCTACTCTGTGCATGGGACACCCTAGAGATTGCTTGGGATTATGTTATGATGTGCTTATTGTTAGGAACTCATAAGCCTTTCTTCTGCCCTGGTTGCTGTTTTGCTGAAGAGCAGCTGCTCAACGCAGGCTGATTGTCAACATCTGCATGGAGGACTGTTTTCAAGGGAATGCAGCAACTCTGGAAGAAGACAGAATGACAGGCAGCAAACTCTCCAGTGAGGCACACTCTGTGATACTGATTCCAGGAAAGTCAAAGCTATCGACCTTCCATTCCTGTACAGGATCCCAATTCATCAAACTAATATCTATCGACTTGTTGAGTCTATTAATGCTCACAATGTAAAAAAAAAGGCAGAGCTGGAAGGCACTTGGAAATTCCTTTGATTCCAACTACTTCATGTAAAATAAGAATCTCATTATGTTGTTTTGAAGGAGCATAATTATTAATTGAAGTGTTTTGGCTAAATTTCATCCCACCACCTCTGAAGGCAGAAAACGTGGAAGCGGTTTTAAAATGAGTTCCTCGTGGAATACTTAACTGACAAAACTTGCTCGCTAACATATACCCCCCGGATTCTATATAGCGCGCCTAGAGATCTGCACCGAAATCCAAGCGTATTCTATAAAATTGCGCATAACTTAATTGGCTTATACAAGCAAATCAGCGTCAATAACAGCTCTTAACAAGCAATGAGTGCTAATTAGCACTAATTAGAATTTATGCACACAACTCGCTAAGCACATTCTGTAATGCAGTGTGCATAACTTCTAATGCGTAGTTATAGACATAGTTATAGATTACGGCCCAATGTGCCTAAATCTACATGCCAGGATTTACACTACATTTTTGTTAATGTAAATGGGTGCGCGTAGTTTTAGGTGCTAGAATGCCAACTAGGCGTATTCTATTTGCCACTCCTAAATCTAGGTGCCACTCATAGAATAAGTTTAGTTGGCACTGATTTCCAAACTGATTTTTTTTAGTCGCCATATCTAGAATCTCCCCCATAATGCCTATGATAGATTGCAAAGTATTGGCCTCAAAACTCACAGAGCACAGAACGGCATAGCAAAATGGGGCCATTACAGACTCATAGCAGCGTCCCAGTTTTTTTATTCATTGGCCATATATAGCAAAAGCCAGGAAAAAGAAAAGAGTCACAAAAAACTGAGCTCTCACACCAGCAGGACTCATCAGAAATAATCTTCTCACTTTACAGTCACCAGTCGCTCCTAAACCCCGATGAGGGCCTCTTGTTTCTCTAGTTTGCTGCTTCAGGTGGTGGAAAACAAGAGGCCCTTGGTCGGGTTTCGGAGTGACTGGTGAAGATTATTGCTGCTGGCGTGAGAGCTCGGTAGAAGCCAGTGGATGGGGCTACAAGATTGGACATTTCTTCTCTCTTGTTTAAGATAAGTCCGGAGCTTATTGTGGATTACCACTGTGTGTTGTTTTTTTGGGACTGTTTTTGGTATTTGATATTTTTGATTTTTTACTACTGCCTAGTGCAGATTTGTTTTGACATGTGCCCAGGTTTTTTTTTAATGGTTAGGGGCTTGCTCCTCTCTAACCAACCACTCTTCCCCTCTCCTCTTCCAGGCATAGACATACAAAGAACTAACACGTTAATTACAGTTAACTCTTGGATTAATGCACTAATTATTAATCACAATTAAAAAAATTAATCCCTTTGCAGCAGCTCCCCTCTCCTCCAAATCTCTTCTGCTGTCTTCCACTCCTAATCCCCATCCTAGGCGCAATCCGGCAACAGCCCCCTGCCTGCGATTCAACATCACCCTCGACCCGCAAGTTGACCTTAAAGGTGTTTTTTTGCTTGGTCCCCAGCAGCAGCAGCAGCACTGCACATATGCTGCAGGTGGCCTGGTCTGAAGCTTTCCCTCTGATTCCTCCCTCCCATGCAGAAACAGGACGTGATATCAGAGGAGGCGGGCCAGACAGAAGTGACCAACAGAATGGCATAATCTACTGTATGTCATCCCGAGACTGATTATAGTAATACATTTCCCTAGGAGCTGAATTATGATTTTCCATTCAGCAATATCATCTCGAGACCAGTGGGATGAGGTTGGCGCTAGACTGGTGACATCATCAGTGGCTAAAATAAATGAACTGCTGACTCCTGAGGCATCACGTTGCAGGGACATGCCAAAGGGGAAGGTCACATCCCTTTGTGTGCCCCTTCACGTGTAATTTTATGCACAATATTTTTTATAATTGGGTTGATACTGAGTTTGGTTAGTGTAATTTGTTTTTAACTTAGGTTGTTTAATTTAATAGGAACAATGTATCAGTTACTGTGGTATATGTTTGGTATCTTCCTAGTAGTGGTAGATGTATATTTAGTCCACATGTGGCCTTTAGGGAATGGCTCATTCCAACAATTATTTCATCTTAACATTTAAAGAGAGGCCATGTTAATAGGTTTCAGAATTATAATGTTTTAATTGATTGTTTTTGTTACGTTTTCAATATATTGATGTGATTACAGATAGAAGGTTTTCTTCCTATAGTAATAGGAAGAAACACAAATTAAGCTCCAAGTCTATCACTAGAAATCAAACAAAATAAAACATGGAAAAGAAAATAAGATGATACCATTTTTATTGGACATAATACATTTCTTGATTAGCTTTCGAAGGTTGCCCTTCTTCATCAAATCGGAAATAAGCAAATGTGGTAGAAGGTAGTATATGTAAGAGAAACATCAAAGCATTACTTTGACAGTCTGACAGAGTGGGAGGGTGAGGGTATGCATGGGGACATCAAAGCCTTTCATTGATATTCTAACAGGTGAGAGGAGGGTAATAAACAGAGAAATAAACAACTCCAAGTCTGAAACCTTAGTGAAAATACCTTTGACAACATCAGCGTCCTCTATCTTTCAATTCCATATTTCTATCTTAATCAACCTGTAATAAAATGTGCCTTATCAAGGACTGAATTAGTGAAAGCTATCCAAGATTAGTTTTTCTTGTAGAAACTTGGTTCCAATCTCAATATAACCTGATTATAAATGATATGCCTAGAAAGTTATAAAGTGCTGCAGATTCCGTGGGAAAATTGAAGAGACGGACTTGCAGTACTTTAAAGAGATTTTTTGAAACTATCTTTGTGAGGTCTAATGAGCTAGAAGCAATTTCTTTTACAATCGAGGATTCTTCCTTACAAGATACAAGTTTGTTGCCAATAAAATCATCGATTCTAAATGTTGTAGGTGATAAAAACTTGGATCAGAAAGATAATTTAGTAGTTCAAACCTTGTTTAACCTTTTGGGTTCTTTGAGTTTTGTTAAGTTGGAAAGCTGTACTACTCAAGAGAAAGGCCATTTGGATTTATTTACTTTCTCATCGGATTTTATTTATTTATTGCACTTGTATCCCACATTTTCCCACCTATTTGCAGGCTCAATGTGGCTTACAAAGACCTGTTATGGCATCACCATACCAGGTTAAATAATACAATTGGTGTTATAAAGAAGTTAATGAAGACAAGAGGATTTGTTCAAGCAGTTGTAGAAAGATACATTCTGAATAAAGTTGGATAGGTGTTGTGTTATAGTTAGTTAAGGGTTCTCGTGGTAGGCTTTGTTAAAGAGGTAAGTCTTCAGGGATTTGCGAAAGTTGGTTAATTCGTTGATCATTCTCAGGTGAGTTGGAAGTAAGTTCCATAGCTGCGTACTCATATAAGAAAATTGATTGATTCATCAGTAACTTGGAAAATTAACAACTGGGGTTGGATTTCTGTCATCTGGTCAGACCACTATAAACTAGAGTTCACCTTAGAATGGAAATTATTGGACTGGAGAAAAAAAAAATCAAATTGAGTACAGGAATCATATTATTCACAAGGTAAAACAGACAAGGATGTTTTTTGGGCCAGTGTTAATATTTATTTAGAGAATATTACTGGGGATCTATTTCAACAATGGGATTCTTGAAGCATTTGTACCATTTAGATTTTAGCGTTTGGTAGGCAGATGTGAGGTGGAAGTAGAATCCCCACCGTCTTGCAGCCATAAGGGATTTACAAATTTACACAGACCCGACTCCTGATGACGCGGATGTAGCGAAACACAGGCTGTGTAGAGTCTGGGGTATATCGGATGACTGTAAGAGTTTCAAGCACATCGCATGAGTGGAAGTGGATTGACCACAAGGGTGGAGAACTCTAAGCAAATGTTTGCATTTTCGTTTGGAATTCCTGGGACCCAGCACACATGAAAAGGATTGGATTTTGTGTAGTGCTGTGACTATGATGGGAGTTTAAAGCAACAAGCACACCCTAGGGGGTAGTGCTGCACTAAAATTAGATGAACGTTTTGAACTTGCAGTGCAGTGCTGTGACCAGTATGGAAGATTGAAGCAACAGGCACACCCCGTGGGGGCAGTGCTGTACTAGCATCCGAGGAACTTTTTGAACAAATATCCTGCTGAGGTTACTGGGCATTTTGAACAGTTAGGATATAACATGTATTAGTGGGTTTGCTCCATTAAGGTTTTATTGTGAAATGTGTATGAGAGTACATTTGTAAGTGAGTGTGCATGAGTGTGCATGAAGGAATGATATGTTAAGGTATTAGGTTTTGTAAGCAAATAAATAATAAAGGTATTTTTTAAAAATGAATTAACTGGCAGAGAGATTTATACATTTAGATTTTAGATGAGATTTCACCTTTAAAGAAAAAAGTGAGGAAGAGAGAAAAGCTGCACCATGATTCAATGAAACACCACTTTCCATAAAGCAACAATGCAGAAAGCTAGAACATATTTGGCAGAAGAGTGGTTCAGAAAGGGACAAATTGAATTGGAGATCTTAAGTTCATTTACGTATATAAGAAATATATAAAAACCATTAAGAAACAATATTATACAACCCTGATTGGAACTAAGGACCCTGATGTAAAAAATTCTCTTTAATGTAGTCAATCATTTAACTAATGATGAGGATTTGATCCAATCAGAAATCAACTGTATTTCATCAGTCCAAGAGTTAGCAAACCTTTTTAAGAGACAAAATTGAGTAGTATTGCCACCATTGGATTTATCCAATATCCAACTGATTACAGTATATAAGTGAGGTGAATTTTATTCCAAGATTTCACAGCAATAGAAATTGGAATGCTTTTAAAATGATTGAACCTGATGAAACTGGCAGATTACTTAATATCATAGTAACATAGTAGATGACGGCATAAAAAGACCTGCATGGTCCATCCAGTCTGCCCAACAAGATAAACTCATATGTGTATACCTTACCTTGATTTGTACCTGCCTTTTTCAGGGCACAGACCGTACAAGTCTGCCCAGCAGTATTTCCCGTCTCCCAACCACCAGTCCCGCCTCCCATCTCCGGCTCTGGCACAGACCGTATAAGTCTGCCCTCCACTATCCTCGCCTCCCAAGTACCAACCTCTCTTCCCCCACCTGCTCCGCCACCCAATTTTGGCTAAGCTTCTGAGGATCCATTCCTACTGCACAGGTTTCCTTTATGCACATCCCACGCATGTTTGAATTCCGTTACTGTTTTCATCTCCACCACCTCCCGCGGGAGGGCATTCCAAGCATCCACCACCCTCTCTGTGAAAAAAATACTTCCTGACATCTTTTTTGAGTCTGCCCCCCTTCAATCTCATTTCATGTCCTCTCGTTCTACCGCCTTCCCATCTCCAGAAAAGATTTTTTTGCGGATTAATACCTTTCAAGTATTTGAACGTCTGTATCATATCACCCCTGTTCCTCCTTTCCTCCAGGGTATACATGTTCAGGTCAGCAAGTCTGTCTTCATACGTCTTGGAACGCAAATCCCATACCATTCTCGTAGCTTTTCTTTGCACCGCTTCCATTTTTTTAACATCCTTCGCAAGGTACGGCCTCCAAAACTGAACACAATACTCCAGGTGGGGCCTCACCAACGACTTGTACAGGGGCATCAACATTGCAGCTTGAATAGTTGTCCCACTCATCTTCTTAGATCACCTTCCTCAGTTCTTGTGAATTAACAATGTGGTTAAACTCGGGCTTCACACAAGGGAAATTCCCTACCTATTTGGGGCATATAATTCTTACACCTACCCCTAAGAATTAGTTTGATAAGTTGTAACAATCTCTAATTATCAACCTCTAGCTTCATTCCCCTTATTTGCCAAGTTGATGGAGGCAGTGGTTGCTTCATAACTTACAATTATAATATTTTACTTCTATCAAAGTTGGATTTTAGGAAGGATTTTAGTACAGAGACAGTCCTTGGTAAATTAATTTCTGAGATTAGAGCTTGGTTTGGCAGATGTTGTCAGGTCCTATTGATCTAATTTGACTTTGTGGCGGCATTCGATGTTATAGATCACCGTGTTCTACTATATTTGCTGGAGAAAATTGGGATTATAGGCCAATTTAAACTGGTTTAATGCCTTTTTAACATCTAGATCTTATAGAATGAAAATGAATAATATGTAGTCACGTAAAGGTGAAATTTTATGAGTCTCAAGTAGGTGGTGATTAAAATAATGTGAAAAAATTATATAGGTTGGTATAGGATCTGTTGGATACTCAGTCTTTAACAGCTAGAAATGATAGCACTCCATCTGCAGACAATTTAGCTAGATATTTTGAACAGAGGATTATTAATAAAGGAGAGGTCTCCCAAAGGTGGAGACAGATATGAAATTTAGGATGCTCAAATGAGGGTGTTATTATAGATTGAGTATTGTCTACTTTTGAGATACCGACTTTTGGAAGTGTTAAACAATTTTTATTAAGATTTTCATCTGCTTCCTGTATGTTGGATATCTGTCCAAATTGTGTAATAAAGGAAGCTCCAGAAATATTTATTGAACAACTTTTGAAACACTTGCTAATTATGTTATCTAAAAGATTGTTCCCAAAGAAAAAGGTAGAATCATTTTAACACTAATACCTAAGAATGTGAAGATCAAAAGAAGTGATGCTTCAAATTATAGTCCGGTGGCTTCTATCCCTTTCATTGTCACAGTAATGGAAGGTATAATTGCCAAACAGTTGATGGAATATTTGTCTTGTACTGCTTTATTATATGACTCCCAGTCAGGATTCAGACTGCAGTTCAAAACAGAGACAGTACTGACAAGGCTTATTGCTAACTTCAGGAGGAAAATTAGTAAAGGTAAAAAGATTATTGTACTTCAATTTGACATGTCAAGTGCTTTTGACATGGTGGATCATGACATATTATTAAAATTGTTGGATAAAATTGGGATCAGTGGACAAGTACTTAGTTGGTTTAGACGCTTCCTGAAATACAGATACTACCAGGTAAAGATGTCAAGTACAGTTTCATCTTTTTCAGACGTTGATTGTGGAGGTCCTCAGGGTTCTCCCATATTGCCAATATGGTTTAACATGATGATACCATTAGACATTAGTGAATAAAGGTTTTAATCCTTTCATTTATGTAGATGATGTGCCTCTATATATTCCTTTGGATAAAGAGATAAATGAAATCCTGGATCTGATCAAACAAGGTGTGGATAATTCTGGAGTCTTGGACCACAACATTCAAATTGAAATTAAATAGGGAAAAAGCAAAGTTTTTAGTTGTTTTGTACTAACCATTTCTCTAGTATTACTATAGATCATGTTACGTACCCCTTGAAAAGCACCAATGCACAATCATGCATACATACATACATACACACATATACAGATGGTATAATTCTATTGGAGGACATCATCCTCTGTTTGGCTGGTGACAGTTTTTTTTTGTCGATTTTGTCATAAAACAACTATTTCATGCAGCTAATATATTTTTGACAACATAATTAAGACATTCAGTTGCACCTTCCTATGGATTATATGTTCTGTTATATATTTTAAATGCAATCATTCATTGATCCATTCTAATCTTTTCCGACTTACTTTCATTATACCCTCTTAGCTTTTTGAATGGAACCACTGAGTATTATTTATTGCATTTGTACAATTAATTCCCACATCGTCCCTAGAAAGCTTTTCGAAATATGATTCCTTCTTTCACCCTTAGGGGTCCTTTTACAAAGGTGCACTGAAAAATGGCCTGCAGTAGTGTAGATGCATGTTTTGGGTGCACGCAGAATCATTTTTCAGCGCACCTGTAAAAAATGCCTTTTTAAACTTTTTGCCGAAAATGGATGTGCAGCAAAATGAAAATTACTGCGAGTCCATTTTGGGTCTGAGACCTTACCGTCAACCATTGACCTAGTGGTAATATTTCATGCGGTAACCAGGTGGTAATGGTCTATGCTGATTACCGCCCGCTCACCAGAAAATAAAAATATTTTCTAGCATGTGTAGCGGAAACATGTCAAAAATAAAATTACCACAAGGGCTACGCGGTAGCCAGGAGGTAACTCAGAATTCACGCATGTTGGGTGCATGTAGGTGCCTATCCTGCTTATAATCGAAAGAGAAAAACGCCTATATTGTGACCCAAATCGGGAGATGGGCGTGTTTCTCCCGTGGGCGCCCAAATCGGTATGATCGAAAGCCGGTTTTGGGCGTTTCCAACTGCAATCTGTCGCGGAAACGGGTAAAGTTGACAGGGGTGTGTCGGAGGTGTGGTGAAGGCGGAACTGGGGCGTGGTTATTGGCCGAGGAGGGATGGGCGTCTTTAGCTGATAATCGAAAAAATAAAGGCGTTTTTACCGCGATTTTGGGTCACTTTTTTGCACCCTTTGTTTTCACAAACAGGTCCCAAAAAAGTGCCCCAACTGGCCAGATGACCCCTGGAGGGAATCGGGGATGACCTCCCCGGACTCCCCCAGTGGTTACTAACCCCCTCTCACAAAGAAAAAAACATTTAAAACACTTTTTTCCAGCCTCTATGCCAGCCTCAAATACCATACCTACCTCCATGACAGCAGAATGTGTTCTATCCTGTGACAACCTTTCCCTGGTTCTGATGTGGCTCTCGGGTGAGTGTGACACCTTTTCTGTTATGTGCACTGCAGAGTCACATCAGCAATGCATTGTGGTGGGTGTAGGGTATTGGGCTCCGTGATTCCACTAGCTTGTGGCAAATGCTCACGATGTTGGTAGTTGGTAGGCTCTACTCCCATGGTACTTTCCCCCTGGCTTACTGGGTCAGAGTGTGCCCTGTTTTGTTTCCGGTAGTCCATGAGGTAGTGGCCATTTTTGTAAGCCACTTTTAGATCCCTTTCACGTGTTAGCCACGTTACAGAACTTAGTTCTTACCTTGAATGTGGCTGAAAGAGGGCATTGTACAGCATTCTGCCAGCTCTGACCTACTGCTAATCTCAGTACCAGGGAGACTCGTTGCCAGTGGGGCACAACCTCTGATCTGCAGTTAACTGTGAGTAAGCATGCTTATTCCAATAAAGGACATTTTCGGAGAGATTAGTCTTCAGGTGTCAACTGGTGTGCCAATGTTATATAGCAGCAACAAGTCCTAGAGGCCTGCGTGTATGCAGGTCCCTGGAGCACTTTTAGTGGGTACCGCAGTGCACTTCAGCCAGGTGGACCCAGGCCCATCCCCCCTACCTGTAAAACTTGTGCTGGTAAATGGGAGGCCTCCACAACCCACTGTACCCACATGTAGGTGCCCCCTTCACCCCTAAGAGCTATGGTAGTGTTGTACATTTGTGGGTAGTGGGTTTTGGGGGAGGGGGTTGGGTGCTCAGCACCCGTGGTAAGGGAGCTATGCATGTGGGAGCGTTGTCTGAAGTCCACCGCACTGACCTCTAGGGTGCCCAGTTGGTATCCTGGCATGTCAGGGGGGCGAGTGTACTACGAATCGTGGCCCCTCCCATGACCAAATGGCTCGGATTAGGACGTTTTTGAGCTGGGCGTTTTTAGTTTCCATTATCACTAAAAAAAAACAAATGCCCAGCTGAAAAACGTCCATTTTTTCGAAAATATGGTCTGTCCTGCCTCTTCACGTACCCGTTTTCGGACATAGGTGCCCATGGAGATAGGCGTTCGCGTTCGATTATGCCCCTCCACGCATCTTAGTAAAAGGGCCCCTTCTTTAAGCCCCTTCTTTAAAAATATGATTTGCAATTTCCATATTTGTTGTGCAGTGAAATTGAGTTAATGAGTAATTTTTATGGGGATTAGAGTGTGAGTTTACCATTTCATCAGTCACTTCATCCTCTATTGCCTCAAGTACAATAAGACTGTAAGCTTATTTGAACACAGAAATAACTCATGTACCTGAATATGTACCTTGTGTTGAACTCAGATTTGGAAAAATTGAGTAATAAATCCAAAATTATATACCATATCTTAGCACCTTGTTAACCTCTGTGCTGTTCAAACCATGTCAAAGAATATGTCTATTCTTGAGTAACAATTATGACTGGTTGAGTAAAAAGAAAATTTGGATGTATCAGGCATGATCTGTTTTCAAAGGTCTATCAATATTTTCCCCTCAGTAAGCACTGAAGATCTACTGAAACTTTAATCTGAAATGAATTAATGTATCAGTTTGCATAGTATCTAGGGCAAATGAGTTGTCAAATTTATTTATTTATTTGTTACATTTGTATCCCACATTTTCCCATCTATTTGCAGGCTCAATAAAGTACAAACTAGACCTAGGGCTCCTTTTACTAAGCGGCGGTAAGCCCAACACAGGCTTACCGCTCGCTATACAGGAAGTACCGCCGGGCTGTACCTGGAAGTACCCCTATTGTGCCATAATTTCCAGCGCTACAAAAATGTATTTATTTTTCTATCACTGGAGTGCACCTGGGGGTAATCGGGCAGTTACCACCGGGTTAATGCAGGAGCCCTTACCACCACCTCAATGGGTGGGGGTAAGGGCTCCCCCACGAAATGGCTGCTTTACTTGCCACACGGCCATTTTCTGCAGGAAGGCGAGACTTCCCTTTTACCAGCTGTGGTAAAAGGGGGCCTTTGGATGCCAGCACCAGCCTCCATTTGCTGCAGCTTGGTAAAAGGGGCCCCTAGTTCTCAACGTTTATGTAAACTGAAATATAATTACCAAACCAGTATGAATATCTCTTCATTGCTGAACTAGAATAAATATTCCTTCATTGTACTTTCTAACTTTTAACGCCCTGGGGGGATGAGAAAAACATACTCCCAATTTATCTGCTGTTTAATTGAAATTCTCTGTTCTTGCAAAATTTTGGGCCCTGTTTACTAAGTTGCGCTAGCATTTTTAGCATGTCTAAAAATTAGTGCGTACTAACCATGTAGACACCCATAGGAATATTATGGGCATCTGCATGGTTAGCGCGTGATAATGCTTAGTAGGTACTAAAAATGCTAGCGTGGCTGAGTAAACAGGGCCCTCAGATTTCTGTACTAAAAGAATGTCAGGGTGTAACACAAAGAACTCACAATGTATTTCTTGTATGTAGTAAGGCCAGCCCTTTACACACATTTCCCTGTAAATTCCTTGGTAAATGTATTTTATAAGAAACAATGCCCTCTGAATGCCAGATGCTTCCCCATCTATGACGTTGTCTATCTTGTCCCTTAGACAAGTGGTTGACCTATCTGCAGCGCCTAATTCTTCATGGAACTCCTGAGCTGGAGACCCTCAGCAAAGCTTCCTAATTAGACATTTTTTGTTATAGTGACTTAATATTTTTTACTATTTAGTTGGAAGCTGAAAGAGAAGCAGAATTCTCGGCAGATTCAAATGTTCTTTTCTCTTCAAAGCTAATTTATTTTTATTATAGAAGAAATATACATTTAACTGAATAAGAAACAAACTGACATTGAGTCAAATCTGGGACAGATGATTAAACTTTATGGTGGAGTTTAGTTTGGAGAATTTTACTGCCAGACAATTATTCCTCTTTTTTATCAGGGTCCTCTTATTCATTTATAATTTTTTTTCCTGAATCTTGATATAGCTGCCGGTTTAGTGATGTTTATTTGGTTATTTTAAGTATACTGATTTTTCAGCAATACCCACTGCTTCTTTTGATTGCTGTCCCTTCTTGTGGCATCCATTTCTCTCCCTCTCACCTCTCAGTCTGTCAGTGACTATTGGGGGTGGTGTTGGGGAGTCACCCCTGATTTCTTTCAGTGAACATCTGGTCATTTAGGGCACCTTTTTGTGCCTTATCTGTTCTGAAAACAGGTCTAGACCAAAACATCTTAGTTCTAATCCTGGATGTTTTTGTTTTGTTCCATTATGGCTGTAAAATGTCCAAGTGTTAGGTAGACCCTAATCCTGTCTTTGAAATGCCCCCGATATGCCCCCATTTGATTTGGACGCACCGCAGATGAATTGCAAATTAGGTTTTGAAAATACCAATTTGGACATTTTGGGAGGAAAAACATCCAAATGGTGCTTTATGCCACTTTTTGGACATTTTTCTCTTTCAAAAATGAGTCCCATAGCCTGTTAGACACTTTCCCTATTCCAGTACTGGAATAACCCTTCTAGGCTCTCTCCTTCCTTCCCCAACCTACACTTTTTTCCTATTACTTCTTTGACTGTACTATATATATATTGTAATTCCTTTCCCAATTGTGATTCTCCATCTATTGACTTTGTAAACCACAATGATGACATGTTTCATTAGCGGTATATATATATAAAAAGAAGCTTGAAAGATGTAGTTATTTCAACAAACTTTGAACTTGTGAATTGGATAAGACAAAAGTTGTGAGTGGACAAGATGTACAGAGCACGTTGGTTAAGTGCATGACCTCAGGACTGAAGTTCAACTTGCATATAACTAAAGCATGCATATAACCAATGTGATCCCTTCTGAACTTATCTCTGTTACCATATGTGTTACAACTTACACACCCAGTGTAGTGCAATTTATTTATTAATAGCACAGTAGACAATTTTGTAAAACCGACAATTAGACTAATCACAAGTAAATATAGTCCAACCAATGTAGCACCATTTATTAATAGACCAGTAATGGTGGCGACACACCAATGAAAGGACACTGGCTGGACTAAGCAGTTGAATGACCTGACTCTGCACATAAACTGAGTGCCAGTCAAGCACACACATGTAAATGAGGTCAGCCTCATACTTTGGTTGCTTCAGTCTTGTTTTCTTTTTCAGCTGTGCATTTGGTCCCTGTTTTTGCTTTGCTTTCTGATACCTCAGGATTCCAACTGCTTGACTTGTTGTGTTGGATGCATTTCTTGGAGGGTCACCAAAAGCTGAGATAGACAGAAGTGCCGCAATCACAAAAAATGAAAGGTACAAAGAGAGGTTAATGGTACCATGGGAGTGTATGTGTAGTTTCCTGATGCATTCCTTATAGCCGAAACACAGCCATGTTGAGTCAAGTGAAGATCTAATATAATAAAACGCACCGTGAACGTTCTGAAGACAACGTTCTGAAGTCACTCAAACACTCCCTGTAGGGTTCGTGGATTCATGGTGTGAAGCCAGCCAGCCGTCTCTGCCGCGCCCTCGCGTCAAACGTCATGACGTCGAGGATGGAAAAAAAAAACAAACAAACGGATCGCACCCACGCACGGTGCGTTTTATTATAGTAGATTTACCTCCGTGGTGGCGGTTCTGGCAGCGCAGCGTCAGGGAAGGAGGCGGCGCTCCCGACGTCTCTAGCCTTCCCTTCGCTGTGTTCCGCCTTCTTCTGACGTAAAGGATGACGTCAGAAGAAGGCGGAACACAGCGAAGGGAAGGCTAGACGTCGGGAGCGCCGCCTCTTTCCCTGACGCTGCGCTGCCGGAACCGCCGCCACGGAGGTAAATTTAAAAAGAAAAAAAAAAGGGATGTTGGGGGGAGAGAAGAGGGTGGGCAGTAAAGTTGAACAATGGGAGCGGGAGGGCAGGGGAGAAACGACAGCATGGATGCGAAGGGGGGCATGGATGCGAAGGGGGGGGGAGAAGAGGGCGGGCCAGGCTGGGACATGGGAGAGAAAGGAGCATGGATGCGAGGGGGGGTCATGGAAGGGAGAGAGGGGAATTGCTGGAAAAGGATGAATGGAGGGGGCAGGGGACAGAGGAGCATGGATGGGCATGGATTGGGAGGGCAGGGCTCAGGGAGAGAGGGGAATTGCTGGAAAGGGATGAATGGAGGGGGCAGGGGACAGAGGAGCATGGATGGGCATGGATTGGGAGGGCAGGGCTCAGGGAGAGAGGGGAATTGCTGGATAGGGATGAATGGAGGGGACAGATGGGCATGGATGGATATGGATTGCAGGTCAGGGCTCAGGGAGAGAGGGGAATTGCTGGATAGGGATGAATGGAGGGGGCAGGTGACAGAGGAGCATGGATGGGCATGGATTGGGAGGGCAGGGCTCAGGGAGAGAGGGGAATTGCTGGATAGGGATGAATGGAGGGGACAGATGGGCATGGATGGATATGGATTGCAGGGCAGGGCTCAGGGAGAGAGGGGAATTGCTGGATAGGGATGAATGGAGGGGGCAGGTGACAGAGGAGCATGGATGGGCATGGATTGGGAGGGCAGGGCTCAGGGAGAGAGGGGAATTGCTGGAAAAGGATGAATGGAGGGGGCAGGGGACAGATGGGCATGGATTGGGAGGGCAGGGCTCACACGCTCTCTCTCATATACAATGTCTTTCTGACTCTCACTCTCACACACTCTGTCTCACACTGTATCACATTCACTCTCTATGTGCCACACAGTCACTCACACACTCTCTTGGTCTCATACACTCACTCTCACAGAGAAACTGTGTCTCACACACACTCTCTCTCTCGCACACACACACACACACACACACACACACACACACACTCTCTCTCTCACACTGTGTCTCACATACACACTTGCACACACTCTCATTCTCACACACACACTCTCTCACAAACACACTCACACCCAGACTCACTCTCTCTCTCACACACACACACACACTCACACTTTCACTCTGTCTCTCACACAGTCACTCTCACATACACTCTCCCAAACATACACACTCCGAGGAAAACCTTGCTAGCGCCCGTTTCATTTGTGTCAGAAACGGGCCTTTTTTACTAGTTTTGAATAAAGACATTTTTGTTCTCTTCGTTGCCTCCGCTCTGGTGTTTCCTTGTTGATTCATTGTGGAGTGTGGTTCTTCTGTGATTTTCTTGGCTAGCCACATAGCATGTAAGGGTAGCATGCACTTAGAGCTGGTGTGCTTAACCAAAGTGATTGCTCATTAACATTTATGGTAGAAAAACAGGACCAGGGCTCAGTAGTACAGAAAAACAGAATATGTCCTTATCCAACATGCACAGAAGAGGAGTGCACTGTATACATAAACTGAAATCATCAGTGGGTATATTTGTAAGGAGATGAGTTGAAGGGTGATGAGAGAGATAAATTATACAAGATAAATTGTATATGGTTCATCATGAATTTACTTTATGGGAAGGAATGAGGGTGGGCAAGTTGGAAATTGTTTTGAGTTATAAAAAGGAAGAGATAAATTCATTGAAATAAAATGAAATAATATGCAGTAAAAATCATGACTGAAAGACTTCTTATGACAAGGACACAAGATCAAACGAGAAAAATGATAGCAATTCCTCCTTGGATAAACTTATAGAATATAAAAAAAACCCACTGCAACAAAGGTATAAATGAAATATAAGTACCTCAAAAGATTGAAGACACCAGAAAAATGAGAAAGATCTACAACCTCAGTTGAAGCATCTTGCACTACAGACTGTAAATTCATATCCAATAACAAGTTGAAAGTAACAACAGAAGCACAAAATCAGAAAGGATAGATGTAAAAAACATTTAGACATAACACAAAGCGATTCTAAAGGGTTTTGAGAAAGAACATTAATGCAGTGAAACAACAACAAACAAGGCTGAAATAGTGATGTTTTGCAGAAACTTACATGAAGATCC